>NC_069503.1:773729164-774081664 GCF_027579735.1 Bombina bombina
TGGTAATTAGCACAGGCTTGTTAATGGCCCCTGAACATCAAATACACGTCTGTATTGCTAGCTAAACAAAAAATATGTTGTATTGTGACTCTCAAAATTCACTGTTTAAAATACGTGTATGTAAATAAATGTATTTAGATTTCAAGTAAAATATACATCAGCATTGTAGGAAAATATATATTTTAATGGATATGAGACTGTCTATGTGATATTAAATATGAACACATGAATATGGGAAATTGTGGAACTAAGAAGCAGTGACAGATAACATTCATATTAGATACATATTTGCTAAGATTGATAAATATTGCAAATTGATATATGAATGTTTAACATTTCTAACAATTATTTATTTGTGTTGCAGACAACAATTGGTCATGGGCATCAATCTATACATTCAGAAAGGAGTGCACTGAATGTGTAATATGCTGCGGTTTTTGTATGAATATGGGGAAATAATCAAATGTAAATGGATTTTTTTATATATTATAAATGGAATATATTCACATGTGGTTTTAAAATTATCAGAAAAAAATTATACTGTATGACCCATGTGTATTTGAACATGCAACATATTATAATAGTTAAACGTGTATAGTTTGATTCAGGTCTGGCTTTCTACAAATATAATTCTATAAATTTTAACTAATAAAAAGAATTCATGAATTTACATTAATTTTATTGTTTTGGTATATGCATTTTTATTGGGGGTTCATTTTAAAGAATAATTATTAAATATACTGTATTATAACCCAGCCATATACTGACATATTATTTGGAGGCACTTTGCTTTAGAAATTATTATTATTATTTATCATATTGATATGATATATTTGAATGTAAATATAAATTATTATTTAAAAAAAAATGTGAAAAGATTTTTTTTTTTGAAAATTTGAAATATTGATTTTCATATTTCAGAATTCATATTAATATTTTTGAAAATATAAAAAGATTTTTTTTTTAAATATTGATTTTCATTGGGAACATAGCGGAGAGCCGAGCGGACACTTGCTGGTTACATAGGCAAAACACCTTACTCACGCATAGTGCAGAACCGGGGTGGAGGGATGCGGCCGGTCCTCCATCGTGGAAAGAAAACCCTGTACACCCGAGGAAGAGGCTCAGTGAAGTGGATCCCCAGGGAAACGGCCTGAGTCACGGAGGACGGTCTCTCCTCACCACCTATTATGACATCGGGCCCTGTATAAATGGGAGAAGGAGAGGTAAGGGAACCTCAATTAAAGCTAGTGGTTGTACAAGCACTCATTCCTGTAAAGAGTCAATTAAAAAACAAACTTTAACGTGTAATTTTAAAATACCGGCCTAAATACCGCAGAGTACCTTTAAGTTAAACTAAGTCACAATTGTCCCCCTGTTTCCTGGCCGATAGCAGCTCCCTCGGCTTCAGGTGACAGGGACAACGGACTACTAAAATTAAAATCAATCACCAACATGCAACTAAATGCACAAAAAATGTGAGCAGCAACCTAGTTTCGGCTGTACTATCAGCCTTTCTCAATGCTATGGACAAACCGAGGCCCGGGTGCCACCCCTTTAAGTAGCACTATGCATCATCCGTTAGCCAATCATCAGTAGTTATAGGAACACTCCTACGTCTGATCCAATCCCTGTATATTGAGGGATTGTTAAATACACTCGCTTTATAATTAGTTCATAAAAGATCTATCACATCTGTGATTAAATGTTTCTTGGGCGATCTTATGTATTAAGTGCTTATAGGTAGGTTCCTTTACTTCCCATATTATAAGTCTTTATTCATAAAAATATATATGGTTAATAAGATATGATTATACTTAGGGTTGTGTGAAACCCTAAGTGTCGTCCATTCAGAGCGCAAGGTTTTGTATACAGGTAGGGCGTGGATTTGCTCTCATCTAGCAATACGGTACGGTACGGAAACTGGAGTTTCTGGTGACACCTTATCACTTAATATACGTACCGATTAGAACGCTTAATGTCTATTCACAACCAGGATATAATATTAGATTATATTATGTAAACCAATTGGGGCATTGCTAGATGAGAGCAAATCCACGCCCTACCTGTATACAAAACCTTGCGCTCTGAATGGACGACACTTAGGGTGGGAGTGTCCAGTAGACCAATAGGATATCCCGAATTATCGAGTTATAATAATTTGACACAACCCTAAGTATAAGTGTTCTTTGAAGGTAAAGTGAGTTATTGACAACAAAGTGACCTTTATAATATTAAGCATTACGATTTAGTGTAGACTATATGGGGTATCTCTGAATACACCTACGTAACAGCACTTTGCCTATACATATAACGTTGGATGTTTATTGGATAACGCCAGAATTGGGAGTGTCTTAAGAGACCAATAGAACCTGATCATTTACGTGCCGCTCCTAACAGAACTAACTGAATTAAAACAAGTAACTTACAAAACAAAAAGCAGACACGTCTCATGTTAGGACTTTAACTGCTATAAGGGATGGGATCTGCATTTTATCATAAATAGAGCGTTCTCAACACCACGGCCGACTAGAATCATATCTTATTAACCATATATATTTTTATGAATAAAGACTTATAATATGGGAAGTAAAGGAACCTACCTATAAGCACTTAATACATAAGATCGCCCAAGAAACATTTAATCACAGATGTGATAGATCTTTTATGAACTAATTATAAAGCGAGTGTATTTCACAATCCCTCAATATACAGGGATTGGATCAGAAGTAGGAGTGTTCCTATAACTACTGATGATTGGCTAACGGATGATGCATAGTGCTACTTAAAGGGGTGGCACCCGGGCCTCGGTTTGTCCATAGCATTGAGAAAGGCTGATAGTACAGCCGAAACTAGTTTGCTGCTCACATTTTTTGTGCATTTAGTTGCATGTTGGTGATTGATTTTAATTTTAGTAGTCCGTTGTCCCTGTCACCTGAAGCCGAGGGAGCTGCTATCGGCCAGGAAACAGGGGGACAATTGTGACTTAGTTTAACTTAAAGGTACTCTGCGGTATTTAGGCCGGTATTTTAAAATTACACATTAAAGATTGTTTTTTAATTGACTCTTTACAGGAATGAGTGCTTGTACAACCACTAGCTTTAATTGAGGTTCCCTTACCTCTCCTTCTCCCATTTGTATTATCCTTGGTGGGAAAGCACCGGAACACTTACTGTTTCCATATATTCCTGTACACACTGAACTAGTGCCAGTACTCTTCCTCCTCTCTTTCAATGTATCGGGCCCTGTATCCCAGAGTTGGGACTTGCCGCAGCTGTTCCTACATGGAGTATCATCGCTTACCCATATATTTTGCAGAATTTGAAGAATCCTGTACCGGTGGGACTTAAAACTGGAGTGGGGTAAACTTATAATGGCTGCCCCATACCGCAAGCACCCAACTCTCGCTGGTCTGTGTTAGAATTTGTCACAGCTAAGTAGACTCTTGTGTGACTTGTGTTCAACACGTATGGGAGACTTTTTATTTTTTATTTTTCAATCGACATTACTAGGCTGTACTTTCAGACTCTAGTTGTACATATTGGGATGTTTTGCCTTCTTTTAGGCAACTGTCATGGCCACTACTCCCCGCAACATATAATATCCAGCATGCTAACTATTTAACTCCTTTGGACGCTAAAATATTTTACTATGCGCTACAGCAACTATATAAGTTTTCCTAAAAGTTTATATATTACTTCACAATGTTTGTTCTTGTTTCAGCATAGGATGTTCTTTGGTAAAACACATCTTAAACTCATGTTAGGTCACATACATAGCAAGCAGCAATTACCTATTGATGACTCTACAAGTAAAGCACTAGTCTCTCATATATCTTTTAGCGGCATACCCCCACACTATGAGCACCGTAGTCATATTACAGGGTACCTAGCTATATTATTGTTAGTAAATAGCTGTATCCATCTCTTCCACTACGCACATAGCTCATATTACATTTATATCCCTGTGGCTGGGCAGTATATCCCTTGTTAATGTCAACTCGTTGTTTGTTGCATTGTCTGCCCCACTTACCAACATTCAAAATTAAGCTTACTCAGGGCTATAGGAGCGGGTTAAGGTGTACTTCACTATACTTTACTTCCTGTACCCCTTATATACGATAACAGGTGTTTATCCTTGTTCAGCACATAACTTATGTACAATGTTGGAAGATTTTATTCTCATACTTCTACATTTCCATATACAGGTATATTTTGTCTCCTAAGCCCCTAAGCCTCAAATTATTTCCTTAGGTGACTGTTGCACTATACATTAGTTTTTGGCAAGGATATGTCTAATTACTTAATTTTTAGATTGGCTCATTACCCAACATTATGAGGCCATATAAGCTCTATATTTAATTTCCAGCTATATGTAACTTGGTAAGATATTTTGCTTGTCTAGCATGTTTTAACAAATGTTTGGCTTTGGTAATGGATGTATGTCAACATGCCTCAACTATATTCACGTATCTAGAGGGCCACTCCCTTAGACACTAACCTGAGAAACAAACTGTAATGGCTCTGTTCCCAGTAATACTGTACAATGTGTGATGTGCTTAAAAGGTAAATAGCCCTCATTACATACTACCATCTGCGATGCTTGCTGCCTTGCATAACATATGACTTGGCCTCTCAATAGTTGTGGAGTTAAAGCAAGTACAACAGAAGCTGATAGGTTTACGAGGGGCTGTATTATGCAGTTTTGGGAACCATGCTGTGTTATAAGCCATTTTATGGTACAAGCTTGTGTGCCCTGTTACTACAGGGTATTCAAGCTGTTCTTCTTATATACGCAATATAATATTCTGAACTGGGTCATTTGAGTGCGGCTGAGGTATTCTTATGGGAGCTATAGCAGCCAGTATAGTACTCTCTTGACAATTGTAACTCCATGACATATTGTTATAGGTATATGCAGGCAGTATATCTTCTGACAGATGTTCATATTCTAAATGTTAATCTTTAATATTGGTTACACATGTTACTGTATGCTGACTACTATGTATTGTTTATATATAGCTTTCTTAAAATAGTCTACCATTGCAACTGCACAATTTTGATATAGTTTTCACTGCTACCCTTCATATAACTGGAAGCAGCTTATGTCTTGTTACCCATCATATTTAAATTGATTCTTATCTCTGTATCATTAGTGTGATCCTTGTCCCCTCAGGATTAGTTCACTGTTATTGAAATGATATTTCTTCATGGTAGCTAACCCAGGGGTACATCTCCCAGTTTTACATGAGTTCTGACCGCACCACTCTTGACATTCACCTTCCATCTTGGAGCTCTTTACATTATAAAGTTAAACAGCCCTATAGTCTGTACCTTCAGAACATTTTAACTGGCTCTGCCCTCCCATCTCCCCTCCATTATGAGCGGCTCTTGCCCGCTGCTTCCCCCCCCCCCAGATACTCAGGCCTACGGGAGGCCTGACAACAGCCAACTACCTACCTCTCATTATATCTAGCTTACAGAATATCTGTTATTTTGGGGTAGGGACTACTAGTTATCAGTCTTAAAAATCGAGGTTTCATTCCTATATGTTCCAGTCACACGTTTTATACATACAGTTTTATATTTTACACTCAAGATCACAAAGGTAGTACTATAATTTTTGTCAGCTGTTATTCTTTTGTTTTTGATATAGCTTTATTTCATGACAATGACTCTTACTTCTGTATAAATACGGCACTACTATAGATCAGAAATTGCGATAACCAATGCTACATTAGTACGCCACTGTTTCCATTCACGTCTACTTTTCATATGTGATCTGTATAAGTTTCTTCTTTTTGCTTCTGTTATGTGCCTGGATATATTCTTCATTATGTTGTTTATTCTCAATGCCGCAATAAAAAAATTATTAAAAAAAATAAAAAAATATTGATTTTCATATTTCAAGATTAATATTAATATTTTTGAAAATATACATTTTTTTGAAAAATTGAAATATTGATTTTCATATTTCAAGATTAATATTAATATTTTGAAAATACTTTTTTTTTTTTTTATTGAAATATTAATTTTTATATTTCAAAATTAATATTAATATTTTTGAAAATATATATATACAGGTAGCCCTCAGTTTACGCTGGGGTTAGGTTCCAGAAGGAATGGTTGTAAATCGAAAACCGTTGTAAATTGAAAACCAGTTTATAATGTAAGTCAATGGGAAGTGAGGGAGATAGGTTCCAGGCCCCTCTCAAAATTGTCATAAGTAACACCTAATACATTATTTTGAAATTAAGACTTTAAATGCTAAACAGTATTATAAACCTAATAAAATAATCACACAACACAGAATATATCATTAAACTAAGTTAAATGAACAAAAACATTTGCTAAACAGCATTATAAACCTAATAAAATAATCACACAACACAGACTTCACTTGCATTTTTCTTCAAACAGTTCTTTTTATGCATTCCAATCTGGACTGATTTATAGACAGGAAGAGCTTGTTCCTTTGAAATCTGCTCAATAGCTCAGGTCTGGTTAAACTGATTTATTTTATTATTTTACCTTGCTTGGCTTTGCTGCAACACAAGCGGACAGCTCCACCTACTGGCTATTTTAATAAATGCGCTGCTTCTCAATGCTTTTCAATAGCAGTCACATGACTGGAAAAAAAGTTGTTATTCTGAAACGGTGTAAATTGAACCGTTGTAAAATGAGGGCCACCTTGTATATTTTTTTTCTCTTATTGGCCAAAATGGTATTAGTGTTTTAATTTAACTAAATACTAAGCCAATATAATAATGTCTGTTACTAGGAGTCAATCTTTAGAATCTGTTCATAGCGTTAAAAAATTGTTCCCCGACAATACCCCTTACTCGAGGTGAGGTTCTTAAGACGAACATTATAGGCCACATTAAAGAGAGGTTTAATATTGAGGGTGAATTAAATGACTATATGGATATGCTTGAAATTAAGGCTAAAAATATTGCTATTGATGATGAAAGGTGGAATGAAAAAAGTGAATTATTCCAAGAATTATTAAAAATTAATCAATGCAAAATTCTCAAAAAATGCGACAAACTAATACTAAAATCTTGGCCCCTTGTAATATGCATTATTGACGAAATGTCACTATATCTCATAGAGAAAGAACTGAAAATACAGGGGCTAGAAAATAGTATTCGCTCCTCACGCAGATGCGAAGAGAATTTAAAATTAGCCGAAAATAAAATTGATGAGTTTGCCCAAGACATAGCCACCTTAGATAAGCATAACTTAGATTTACTAGCAAAGATTCACGCAAAGCCAGAGAGAATTAAGGGATTTAAAAAAGGTTGTATCATCAAAATGAAACCCCCTCTATTAGCAGCGAGAATAATGCAGATAATTCTAACTCTCTTAGAGAATGTATCAGGGATGAAATGCAGAAATTTAGGGAAGAATTTAGACTAAGGACCCCTTAGACAGTCACCTCATTATATAAATTCAGGGAGCAGCTATAACTCAGCTGATGAGGGGGAGGGAAGCTCTAGTAGTGAGTCAGAGGGCGGAGCTAACTACCTAAATAGCCCACATAGTACTAATGTAAGTAGGGGGTTTCCCCATAATAAAAGGGCAAATAAGAGATGCTCCAACCCCAAAAATAAAACTCCTAGGAAATCCTGAGATACATCTAATAAGGTATATGACACCCCTAAAATCATTACCTTCTTAAAGGATGCAATACCTAAGTTCTCTAACAAGGGAACCAACTCTATAATTGACCACTTAGAGACCTTTGAAAATGCTTTGTCCATAATGAATGTTACAAGTGAGCAGTCAAAAATTGAATTTCTGCCCTGGGTATTTGAAGGTAAATATCACAAATTCTTTGCTTCACTAAAGGATATGAATATTCATTCCTGGAATGAGACAAAACGACAGTGCAGAAAAGAATTCGGGCAACATTGCACTAAAACTGCAGAGAAAATAGCTGTATACGGTTTAAAATGTAGTGCAAATCAAAGCCCTATAGAATTCCTTTCTGTACTGAAAAATGCGTACAGTATGGCTGAAGATAATCCCATATTTGAATGCTCAGAATTTGTGAATTTATTTTTTGAAGCACTGCCCGCACCCATCAAAATTAATTTAGCTAGAGATTTTGATGATAACTGCTCATTGGAATGGCTGATCAAAGAGAGTACAAAGTTATACTCTATTCAGCAGTCCGGTGAACAGGGGGATCAAAACCCAGTCCCAAAATTGTGGCAGAAACTAGGGTGTCACCTAACCCCCTCGATTTGGAATCTAAAAAGAAAACCTATGTGGAGGTGGCCCAAGTTAAAGTTTTAACTCTGCCCCTCACCCAACACGGGCTGAGGCGCAGAGAGACTATACCCAAAATGGGGGGCATACCCAAGTAAATAATTACTCCCAAAGAGAAGAATACCCACAAGATAATAGGTATCCCCGCAAAGGTAGATACAATAAGTGGCGAAAATACTCTCAGGGTAACCAGACACCCCAAGTAAATAGTGCTCCCCAAAATACTAACGCTAAACAAGTTGAACCCCAGGGGCAACCATGTCAGGATAGAAACAGCGGCCCTGCTTCTGAGGGGACCCTATGGTCCAGGAATCAGTACTATAGGGCATCAAGAGATAGGCCCAGGGGTAGAGGTAACTTGTACGATCAAGTAGATCAGCTTAGTACCCAGCTAATTCGGTTGAGCGAACAATTCGCTAATATGAGTCAAGCGTTTACGGCTCAGCAACCTAACCATCCTTCTTTAGGGGTACAGCCAGTGGCAAGCAGTGGGCCAAAGGCACAGTCATAAATACTGCAGTATCACCTGAAAGGGAGGGGAAAGATATACAAAATAAAATGATAAATGTCAAAAATGGTACTAATCATGTTCTCTCCCCACGGACCGGAAACGGACGATTTAGCTGTGATGACAAGCAACCTCGGCCTGAAAGCTTTAACAAATCTCTTCCTTTGCAGCATTCTCTTAAACTTATTTCCACAGATGCAGTACACAAGAACCCAATCAGCCCTATTTTAGAGGACATGAGTGGTAATGAAGTTTCTTCTGCATCAGGTAACACAGCGGATTCAGGTAACACGTGGCGAAGCCCACAGATGTATGATCATGCCAATTTTATGTGTGAAAATGGTAGAAACTGCAGGGAGATATTATGTATTAGCTGAGCTGCAGGATTCAGTCTCCAACCCTATCATGGGATTAATTGATACTGGGTCTCAGGCAACTATTCTATCCCATGGGTACTACACACAGCTAAATGAGCTAACACCCCACAAACCTAAAATAAAAGAATTTGATGGTTCTCTAATAGGAGTTGGGGTGACTCTATAAAAGTCTATGGTACGGCATGGTTAAAATTTAAACTGGGAAACAGGGTCATAAGACAACCTGTCGTTATAGTGGATCTGCCAACTGATCGTTTAATTATTGGTAGTGATCTCCTGAAGCGATTAAGCACCATAATTGATTGCATAAATAATGTAATTTGGTCACAAGTAAAATGGCCAATTAATTATGAGCGATCCGGCATATCTCACACACGACATAACTGTCACGTGGTGGAAGAGAAGCCAGATGCTGTGGAGATTCATTTCAGGAATAACTCTATACCTGAAGTCACTATCTTACAAATAGATGATCAGACTCCTTTAAGTGGCTCTGATGGTAATACTTTTTAAAATTTCGCCTGGAAAGATAGCGAATATTTCCTTAGACGGCGATGTATTAACCATATCTCTCCACAAGGGGGATCATAAAATTTCTAAGACGGGAGGCCATGCTCAATACCTCGCAGGAATTGAGAGAGTTAAAGAGGCTCTATTTATCCATATACAAGTGCATGACCTTGGGAAAACCAAATAGGCTAATTTGAATTTGAAACAGGAAGCTAGCTATATAAGGAAAGGCTTATTAGCGCAGATAGCTGAACATAAAATGATTAAATACCTTTCTCCCCAAGACCACTGTGTCCACGGCCTGGATGACAGGTTTGAAAGCTATAACATCACAGGTAAGTACTTATTATCTATATCTATAGGTAATAAATCAGCAAAACACCTGTTTTTAGTTTTAAACACTCCCCATAATCAAATATACGTTGGCAATGATCTCTTACATAGATATGCCATACAAATAGATTTGATTAACTCTTGCCTCTGGAGCAGGTTAAAAGGGGACCCTGAAGTATTTCAGGATGAAAACGCAGCCCTGGAATCAAACCAGCAAATGCCATATGCTGTGAATATGCAGGTGTCTAGCGATGTTATAATTCCTGCTTGGACTGAAAAATTCCTTTTACCATTACAGGTAAAGAGAGGTCAGAAATTTAAAACTTCTGAAACACTAATTTGCCTCTCCCATAGAATACAAATATGGGTATCAAAATGACCTATACTCCTTTGGTAAATATTGGAACTATTCCAGTACATGTTTTTGTGCATAACATGACCCCACAGGATATAACCTTATCCAAGGGAACTACCATAGGATATTAATAGGATTCAAGTTATTACACTTTTGGATTCCAGAATAATGTAATTGGGCTAATACTTGAAGGATACTTAACTGAAGAAAAATTAATAGAACAATCCTTTGCCTCTATACCAGAGGGTCTATTTACTATTCAGTCTATTTATCCCTTCAGCTCAGAGGAAGGCATCTGTAAAATTGAAGAAGCCTCCCTGGTGTTTGATCAGCCGATCAAACAGCAAGAATACCCCAATACCCAGAGTCATGGGGCAATATAAATTACAATCAAGGGGACCTCACCTCTAGGTTGGAAGAAGCCTAAGAAATAGGACAGTCTGAAATCTTTTCAGGATTTCAGCAAATAGTTGAAGAACAAATATCCTTAGCTAATGGCTGTTCCAGTGAAGATGAACGCCGACAGCTACGAGAGCTCCTGATGGAGTACAATTATATTTTTGCTAGGGATTCTTATGACTATGGGACTACAGACTTGCACATTGCAAGAATACAAACAGATCACAATGCACCACCTGTCTTTGTTAAACAATACAGACTTCCTTTAGCCTCATATGATTCTCTTGCAGAAATCATAAGGAACTTGGAAGAAAGGGGTATTATCTGACAGGTGCACAGCTCTTATAACAATTCTATTCTAAGTGTTCTTAAGCCCAATGGACAATGGCATTTGTGTGCTGACTTAAGACAGCTAAACAAGCGAGTGTACATGTCTGGCTGGCCTGTACCATACATTGACCAGTGCCTAGCGCAGATGCAGGGATCCAAAATATTCACTGCCATTGATTGCGCGCAGGGATATTGGACCATAAAGGTACATGAGGAGGACCAGTATAAGCTGGCATTCTCATTCCAAAAGGTCCAGTATGCATTTCAGAGACTTCCTTTTGGATACATATATTCTGGACATGAATTTGCTGTATTCATGCATAAGGCTATGCTTGATGCACTGGAAAGGGGGACCTTATCTTATGTTGATGATGTTTTAATCAAAAGCACAATCTTTGAAAAACATCGCAGAGCTTAAACACGTCCTCAGCCAACTTAAAAGGGCAGGTGTCAAATTATCCCTACAAAAAGCTCAATGGTGCCACACTCGTGTAAACTTCTTTGGACATAAAGTTACTTCTGAAGGGTTAAATCCTCAGAAGAAAAAGGTGGAAGCTATAGTAAATTCTAAAAACCCAACTAACAAAGGAATTGAGATCATTCTTGGGTATGACAAATTATTCTCGCAAATTAATTGATAATTATGCAGAATTAGCTAAACCACTACTACTTCTTTTAAAGAAGGATGTGAAATGGCACTGGAGTGAGTTTCAAGAGACAGCCATCAAGGAGTTGAAGAGAAAACTCACTCAAGCACCTTGCTTAGCGTACCCTGAAGGTGATAAACCTTTCTTTTTAATGACAGGTTACACAGATATAAGCATGAGTGCTGTTTTATACCAAAAGCATGATAATTTAAGCAAAGGCATTGCTTATGCAAGCAAAACTCTATCCCCAGTAGAAATAAAATTTAGCGAATGCGAAAGAGCCCTCTTATCCACTGTATGGGCTCTACAAAATTTCTGCAGCTATATACAGGGCGAGAAAATGATTGTAGAAACGGCCCACCAGCCTTTGCTATATCTGCAAAGTAAGAAAATAAGAGATGGAAATTTGTCTAATAGCCGCATAACAGCGTGGACTCTTTCCTTACAAGGCTGGCCTTTAGAAATTTGCTAGAAGCAGAATAGAAAGAATCCAGTCACACAGGGGCTTGCTGAGCTCCACGACTGTACTGCTAAGGATCCTGGGGAGGAATTATCAGAAGATGATTTCCTGGAGGAACAATTGCTTTCCCCGTATAAGATATACAATGAGGACCATTGTCAAACATTACCTTGGGTATATGTTGATGGTTGTACTTACCATGCCACTATTGATAATGAGCGCAGACTAGTCGCTGGCATTGGTATAACTTGGGCAAATGGATTCCCAAATATATCTATAGGTTTCAACATTGGACCAAGATCCAGTGAAGTTGCAGAACTCACTGCTGTTCTAAAAACCATTGAAATGGCTATTGAACAAGGTATTCATGAATTTGTAATCATTACTGACTCAAATTATGTGCGTAACAGTTTTGTTGAATACCTGCCAACTTGGAAAAGAAATGACAACTCAAAAAAATCTGTGAAAAACTGATATTGGTGTACACTAGAATAGCACTCGCATTCCTGCTAGGCAATATTGAGATAGATAGATTTCAGACACTGGGATGGAGTTTAAAGCACACACATTAAAATATACCTTTTAATCAAAATATTTAAAATAATGTATTTACAAAAGGACACACATTTAAAATCAACGTTAGAATCATATTGGTTTGGATACTCTGTAAAAGGCCTCTTCACGGGGTAGCCTGGGGGTTGGATAATTGGAAACTACCTTCAGTTGGCTTAGGTGAAAGTCACTGATAGATAATAGTACAGAGGTCTACAATAATATGGCTGGCACTATCACAGCAGTATGATGACGTACTTATATATTTTAAATCACCCATATATGTGTCTTAGGATACAGATGGCATGTGTACAATTGGTTACCTACTCTCCTATTGATCCTGTTAATGCTGTATAGCTATAGTGATTTATATAACTTTATTTCCGTATGAGTAGTGTTACCGGCCTATACCCACATTGGTGAAGTGAGTGATCACCAAGTACCTAATAATGTTCTTCCAAACTGGAAAATTACCAGCCAATACCTTTTTGCAAGTATACAAGGTATTCTTATAATTACTTGTTATTTAACTGTTATTGTCCTCTAAGGTAAGCGACAATGTATTTTCCGTTCCGTTAGTTAAGGTACTTGCATATTACATCAAATATCATAATCATCCGCTGAGAGATATTACATCTATAAGCTCACAAATATTTGTTAATAATCTCTGTACACATAGTAAAGGGTTAATTTGCCTGCCTATGCCTACTGGGTAGTAAAGTTATACTCTGTTCAGTTAAATGCTCGGTTTACCATTATATAAGTTAGCCAAACTATAGATTGTAGCTGCATAGATTAATAGGGACCGGCCTATAACTTTACTTATACCCAAGTGTATATATTTTGAGGTGCCGTATTACTAGATGTTAATTCACTAGGATTATTTACCAACACACCAAGATGCTTTATTAGCCTTATTTCAGTACCGTTTGACACAAAGTGCTGATGCTCACATAATATTGGACTCTGGCGTTGTAGACATACTATTACCTGTCTACTGCATAGTAATGAAATCACTTTGCAAGGTGTCTGCTTTTACCTGCTTGTAGGTTTCTAATGTACGATAAAATACTTTTATTTATTATACCGGCCTATACCATACTATCGATGGGGCTCAGACAGCACTGCTGAGTGTAACAGTTGTCACTGCCGGATATCTAAATGAGTTTTGCTTGAATTGCAATAGTTACCGGCCTATACCTTTATATAATTAGATGAACAAAGATGACTCTGCAAGTAGCTAGATATATATATATTTTACCGGCCTATACCTTTGTAATTCACTGAACATAGATAGCTTCGTAAGCAACCTAATATTAATTATTTCCCGGCCTATACCTATAGTTTTACTTGAATTACAATGGTTACCGGCCTATACCTTTATAATTAACTGAACACTGATGACTCTGCAAATAGCTGGATATGTATATTTTACCGGCCTATACCTTTAAAGTTCACTGAACATAGATAGCTTCGTAAGTAACCTAATATAAATTATTTACCGGCCTATACCCAACTATCAATAGCACTTTATCAACTCTGCTGTGTGTACAAGTAGCCATGTAAAATTATCTGAAAGGATTTTGCTATGTTTGTGAAAATAATTGTTACCGGCCTATACCTTAGTAGTCTTCCGAACACTAGTAGTTCGGCATGTTATCAGATTAACCCCCACAGAGGTTAGATTGTCAAGGGCTGCGACCTAAATTACTTAATTTTAGTTTAAATACATAGGTAGTAAATTAAGAGCGCAGACTTATACCAATATGATAACTAACAATTAAAATGAAGCAACACCACTATCCCCTAACATGTTTCGCCAGTAACCTGGCTTTGTCAAAGGGTTGGAAAAGAAATGACATGCAGAAAAGTAACAACAAGCCAGTCAAGCATGGCAAGTTATTCTGCGAGATTGATAATCTGGTGGTGTCCAACAATTTAACCATACACTGGAAGAAGACCAAGGGTCATTCCAGGGTTCTAGGTCCTGATAAGGAAGGCAATGATCTTGTGGATTCATTAGCCAAACAAGAAGCCATAACTGGAGAACTCCTTAATATTGACCATTTAATGGGTGCAATTCAGGTAGAAGCCGTTACCAGAAACCAGGCTAAACAACAGAGTGAGCCTAATCTGGTACAATGAAGTCAGGATTCTCCTAGTGAGGACCTGATCACTAGTCAAAAAGAAGACCCCATTTTAGGCATCTTCTATAAACACATAGAAGATCCTGAAAGCAACCCCATCTCAAAAGATGATTGTATTGGCAAAGAAGATCTTAGAATCTTAATGAAATCCAGATCACAATTCCAGTTACAGGATGGTTTGTTAATTAGAATCTCTAAAACTGGCATCCAGCAATGGGTAGTACCCACCAAGTTCAGAGATTTAATGCTTCAACATGCCCATGATGCTCCCACATCTGGTCATCGTGGTGCCAAACTCACGTATGAAATATTGCGTGATTATGCCTTTTCGCCACTCACGTTGAAAGATGTTAAAACTTACTGTCAAGGTTGTCTAATCTGTCCACAGTTCCAACCCACCGCGCCAACGCATAGAGCGCCATTGCAGAAAAAGGGGATGGTAATAGCATGGTCAGATATACAAATTTAATTTATTGGTCCAGTAACAAGGTCATCAAGAAGTAACAAATACATGTTAACAGTGACCTGCCTGTTCACTAAATGGGTAGAGTGCATCAGTGCACCTAACAATAGTGCTGAAACATGTGCAGCTTTGCTCATCAACCAACGTTTTCCAGATTTGGTTTGCCCCAAAGAATCCAATCAGATCGGAGAACCCACTTCACTAGTGAAGTGATGACCAAAATGTGGAAAATACTAGGAGTTAAAAGAAAGCTCGATATTGCATATAGAGCTGCCTCAAGTGGTGGTGTAGAGCGTTACAACCAGTCCATTGTGAAAAACCTCAAAAAGTTTGTGAGTGAAACGGGTAAAGACTGGGATGTAAAACTACCTCTAGTCCTAATGGCATTAAGAGCAACTCCAAGTAGTGCTACCAAGATGTCACCTTTTGAACTGATGACTGGTAGAAGAATGGTTCTACCTCAACATCTACTGTACCGTACATCAGACCAAAAAACTTGATAAATGCTGCCAATACACATCAATATGTGGAGAACCTAAGAAAGCACCTGCAATATGCCTTTGCATTTGCTCAAATTAACTTTTTGACTGCCACTAAAACCTATTATGATCTCAAAACGTCCAAAAAGGAATATGAAATAAATGATAAAGTTTATCTTTATAACTTTGGAAGAGATCAGGTTAAGGAGAAGAAATTTCTTCCATCATGGAAGGGTCCTTTTGTCATCACTGACAAAATATCTCCAGTCGCCTATAAAATTAGGATCCCTAAAAATGATAGTTTTATGGATAAGTGGGTCCATATTAATCAGTTGCGAGCGTGCCATCCTAGATTCCAACTACAAGTCATAGAGGGAGAATGAAATGCCATATCCCCAAATGCACTAAATAAATGCTGTAGTTTAAAAGAGGCCTAACTAATGAGAATAGGGGCTCAAAATAATGGACTCTCTTCATAGAAGACTGCCTATAATGCATACTGTCAACATACTCACCAAATACCACTGACTTCAAGCCAATTCAAATACATGTGTCCTACATCTATTTAAAATTGGAAGGGGGAATTATGTCAGGGTACAGGTGAATGAAATATACTAACATATATGTAAAGAATGAGACAAACAAATTTGTTTATATATGAAGCCATATTCTTATCAGATATTTACTATAAGGTTAAAATTCTGATGTCAAGAATTGACTTGAAACCCATATAATCTGAATACACATCTTAAAACTCAATGCAGACGAGATGTCCCAAAAACTTCAAAAGAGGACATCTGCTCCCTAGCCAAATACAAACTTCAAAATATTTTTTTTTTACCTCACCACTTGATGAGATTATATCTTTTTCAAACAAAGATAAGCATGATACCTAGATCAGGATACTACTACCTGTGGTGAGAGGGACGCTGAGTCTGTAATCAGCAGGGAAAAGCTGGTCAAAATCCCAAGGAAATGATAAAATTAGCACAGGCTTGTTAATTGCCCCTGAACATCAAATACACGTCTGTATTGCTAGCTAAACAGAAAATATGTTGTATTGTGACTCTCAAAATTCACTGTTTAAAATACAACTGTTTTTAGATTTCAAGTAAAATATACATCAGCATTGTAGGAAAATATATATTTAATGGATATGAGATTGTCTATTTATGTGATATTAAATATGATGAACACCTGAATATGAGAAATTGTGGACCTAAGAAGCAGTGACAGATAGCATTCATATTAGATAAATATTTGCTGAGATTGATAAATATTGCAAATAGATATATGAATGTTTAACATTTCTAACAATTATTTCTTTGTGTTGCAGACAACAATTGGACATGGGCATCAATCTATACAATCAGAAAGAAGTGCACTGTATGTGAAATATGCTGCAGTTTTGTATGAATATGGGGAAATAATCAAATGCTATTGTAAATGGATTTTTTTTTATATTATAAATGGAATATATTCACATATGGTTTTAAAGTGATCAGAAAAATATGATATTGTATGACCCCTGTCTATTTGAACATGTAACTTATTAATATAAAGAAATGATAACATTTTACATACACATTTAAAGAAATGTTTTTATTGTATAGAAATGATTGAATGAAACTGTCTCTGTCTGCTGCCCCCGATGGCCAAAATCCAGTATTACAGCCAAAAGGCCTTTGGCTGTTAAAAATGAAATTCCCCAGGGCCAATCCATGCTCAGATCCAAAGGCTCTCCCAAATCAATTCACCAATAATGGTACTTAACAAAAAAGGGTGGGGTTATATCACATGATAAAATCCCAAGCATAGGATGGTAAAGGGCCGGCTGTCTGTCTGCTAACTGGTAACTGAAATTGGCTGCGTTGGATACAGTTATTAAAAGGCATAATAGCTACCCTTACTTCTCCACATTGCAAAACTCTATTTTTGTATTCTGAGGTGAAATTGGACCTGTTGAGAAATATTGGAAGCTGAATATCAATTTGGTTATTTTTGGTAAAATATAAGAGGTTGCTAAATATAAGTAATATTCAAATGTATTTAGTAATTATAATCAAATAGCAGGTCTAAAAGAAAAAATTGTATTTTAACCTTGTGTTTTATAGTCCTGTACAGTGTTAAGCTTGTCTTTTGTATGCTAAGTAATTTATCTTTGCAAATATATAAATATATTTTAGAATTTGTCTTAACTGTAGGTAAATAAGAACTTATTTCAACATAGATAAATTGGCATTTAAACCGACTGTTTACATTAAGAATAAATATAACTCCTGGTGTTTTAATTAGAGTGTATATTGTTCTATTGTTTAATCAAGCTCTGTTAAAATATAGTTGTCTGAAAGTTATTGACCCATACTGTAATATTAATTGTGAATAAGGCTAGTTCTAAAGATAAATTCTATGATCTTTGCATAACATATTATAATAGTTAAACCAGTCCAGGTGAGGAGTACAAAGACAAGTGATTCTTGCTTACAGTCAAGCATGGTGGGAGTGTCATGGTCTGGGCCTGCATGAGTGCTGCTGGCACTGGGGAGCTACAGTTCATTGAGGGAACCATGAATGCCAACATGTACTGTGACATACTGAAGCAGAGCATGATCCTCTCCCTTTGGAGACTGGGCCGCAGGGCAGTATTCCAACATGATAACGACCCCAAACACACCTCCAAGATGACCACTGCATTGCTAAAGAAGCTGAGGGTAAAAGTGATCGACTGGCCAAGCATGTCTCCAGCCCTAAACCCTATTGAGCATCTGTGGGGCATCCTCAAACAGATGGTGGGTGAGCGCAAGGTCTCTAAAATCCACCAGCAACGTGATGTCGTCATGGAGGAGTGGAAGAGGACTCCAGTGGCAACCTGTGAAGCTCTGGTGAACTCCATGCCCAAGAGGGTTAAGGCAGTGCTGGAAAATAATGGTGATCACACAGAATATTGACACTTTGGGCCCAATTTGGACATTTCCACTTAGGAGTGTACTCACTTTTGTTGCCAACGGTTTAGACATTAATGGCTCTGTGTTGTTGAGTTATTTTGAGGGGACAGCAAATTTACACTGTTATACAGGCTGTACACTCACTACTTTACATTGTAGCAAAGTGTCATTTCTTCAGTGTTGTTCCATGAAAAGATATAATAAAATATTTACAAAAATGTGAGGGGTGTACTCACCTTTGTGAGATTATATATATATATATATATATATATATATATATCTATATATATATATCTATATATATATATAAAACAAGAGTAATACAGATCAGCACTCCCAGCAATTCAGGTAGCTTCCAGGGCGTGCTTAAACATCAGCATAGATTCCAAAATCAACAAGGCACTCTCCGGTTTTAATATGCATCAAATTGCAGTTGCTCCACCGGAAAGCCGTTAGCATTCATGCTCTGGACTAAGATGCACGGTGATGAGGATATATATTGGGGGTAAGTCTGTGTTTATATACTATTTTTTTATGGTCTAAAGAAAGGGGCACAACCCCGATACATCACATTAAAGAAATTTGATGCATATTAAAACCGGAGAGTGCCTTGTTGATTTTGGAATATATACAGTATATATGTGATGGTAGATGCTGGAGGTATAACTTATACCAGGCAAATTTAATTTACTGTTTAAGGGATTGCCTTCAAATTAACCCTTTCACTGCTAAGCCTTTTTTTTACACCCAAGTGCTGAGACAATTTTGAGGTTTTTTGCTATCTACATTTAAAACCATTTCAGTGAGTGACCCACACAAATTATATGTTTTTTTTTCCAGCAGGCCCAGCAGATTCACACAGATTCATATGTTATTTCATTTATAATTCATAGCGTGCGATATAGCTGCAGCAAAATCTGTAAAAAAATATGTATAATTTTTGCATAGAGTTTAGTAAATAATATTTCTCCAACATTGGTGTGTCCGGCCCACGGCGTCATCCTTACTTGTGGGATATTCTCTTCCCCAACAGGAAATGGCAAAGAGTCCCAGCAAAGCTGGTCACATGATCCCTCCTAGGCTCCGCCCACCCCAGTCATTCTCTTTGCCGTTGCACAGGCAACATCTCCACGGAACTGGTTAAGAGTTTTTTGGTGTTTAAATGTAGTTTTTATTCTTCTATCAAGTGTTTGTTATTTTAAAATAGTGCTGGTATGTACTATTTACTCTGAAACAGAAAAGGATGAAGATTTCTGTTTGTAAGAGGAAGATGATTTTAGCAGACAGTAACTAAAATCGATTGCTGTTTCCACACAGGACTGTTGAGATGAAGTAACTTCAGTTGGGGGAAACAGTTAGCAGACTTTTCTGCTTAAGGTATGGCTAGCCATAATTCTAACAAGACCATGTAATGCTGGAAGGCTGTCATTTCCCCTCATGGGGACCGGTAAGCCATTTTCTTAGTCAAATATAAAAGAATAAAGGGCTTAAAAAAGGGCTTAAAAACTGGTAGACATTTTTATGGGCTAAAACGATTGCTTTATTGGGGCATATTATGCAGATTCTAGCTAATAATTGGCATTATAATCTTGGGGAACATTTAAAAAACGGCAGGCACTGTGTTGGACACCTTTTTTAGTCTGGGGGCCTTTCTAGTTATAGACTGAGCTTCATTTTCGCGCCATTACTGCGCAGTTGTTTTTGGAGAGCAAGGCATGCAGATGCATGTGTGAGGATCTAAGAAGCACTAAAAAAGCTTCTAGAAGGCGTCATTTGGTATCGTATTCCCCTCTGGGCTTGGTTGGGTCTCAGCAAAGCATATAGCTGGGACTGTATAGGGGTTAAATTTGAAAACGGCTCCGGTTCCGTTAATTTAAGGGTTAAAGCTCTGAAATTTGGTGTGCAATACTTTTAATGCTTTAAGACACCGTGGTGAAATTTTGGTGAATTTTGAACAATTCCTTCATACTTTTTCACATATTCAGTAATAAAGTGTTTTCAGTTTGAAATTTAAAGTGACAGTAACGGTTTTATTTTAAAACGTTTTTTGTGCTTTGTTGACAAGTTTAAGCCTGTTTAACATGTCTGTACCATCAGATAAGCTATGTTCTATATGTATGAAAGCCAATGTGTCTCCCCATTTAAATTTATGTGATAATTGTGCCATAGTGTCCAAACAAAGTAAGGACAGTAATGCCACAGATAATGATATTGCCCAAGATGATTCCTCAAATGAGGGGAGTAAACATGATACTACATCATCCCCTACTGTGTCTACACCAGTTATGCCCACACAGGAGGCCCCTAGTACATCTAGTGCGCCAATACTTATTACCATGCAACAATTAACGGCTGTAATGGATAACTCCATAGCAAATCTTTTATCCAAAATGCCTACTTATCAGAGAAAGCGCGATTGCTCTGTTTTAAACACTGAAGAGCAAGAGGACGCTGATGATAACTGTTCTGACATACCCTCACACCAATCTCAAGGGGCCATGAGGGAGGTTTTGTCTGATGGAGAAATCTCAGATTCAGGAAAAATTTCTCATCAAGCTGAACCTGATGTTGTGACATTTAAATTTAAATTAGAACATCTCCGCACACTGCTTAAGGAGGTGTTATCTACTCTGGATGATTGTGACAATTTGGTCATTCCAGAGAAATGATGTAAGATGGACAAGTTCCTAGAGGTTCCGGTGCCCCCCGACGCTTTTCCTATACCCAAGCGGGTGGCGGACATAGTAAATAAAGAGTGGGAAAGACCCGGCATACCTTTTGTCCCCCCCCCCCTATATTTAAGAAATTATTTCCTATAGTCGACCCCAGAAAGGACTTATGGCAGACAGTCCCCAAGGTCGAGGGGGCGGTTTCTACTCTAAACAAACGCACTACTATTCCTATCGAAGATAGTTGTGCTTTCAAAGATCCTATGGATAAGAAATTAGAGGGTTTGCTTAAAAAGATTTTTGTACAGCAAGGTTACCTTCTACAACCAATTTCATGCATTGTTCCTGTCACTACGGCAGCGTGTTTCTGGTTCGAGGAACTAGAAAAGTCGCTCAGTAAAGAATCTTCGTATGAGGAGGTTATGGACAGAGTTCAAGCACTTAAATTGGCTAACTCTTTTGTTTTAGATGCCGCTTTGCAATTAGCTAGATTAGCGGCGAAAAATTCAGTGTTTGCTATCGTGGCGCGCAGAGCGCTTTGGCTAAAGTCAGCGGATGTGTCTTCCAAGACAAAATTGCTTAACATTCCTTTCAAAGGTAAAACATTATTTGGACCTGATTTGAAAGAGATTATTTCAGACATCACTGGGGGAAAGGGCAACGCCCTCCCACAGGATAGGTCTTTTAAGGCTAAAAATAAGCCTAATTTTCGTCCCTTTCGCAGAAACGGACCAGCCTCTAATTCTGCATCCTCTAAGCAAGAGGGTAATACTTCACAACCCAAACCAGCCTGGAAACCAATGCAAGGCTGGAACAAGGGTAAGCAGGCCAAGAAGCCTACCACTGCTACCAAAACAGCATGAAGGGATAGCCCCCGATCCGGGACCGAATCTAGTGGGGGGCAGACTTTCTCTCTTTGCTCAGGCTTGGGCAAGAGATGTTCAGGATCCTTGGGCGCTAGAAATAGTTTTCTCAAGGTTATCTCCTGGAATTCAAGGAACTACCCCCAAGGGGAAGGTTCCACAGGTCTCAATTATCTTCAAACCAAATAAAGAGACAGGCATTCTTACATTGTGTAGAAGACCTGTTAAAGATGGGAGTGATACATCCAGTTCCAATAAGAGAACAAGGAATGGGATTTTATTCCAATCTGTTCATAGTTCCCAAAAAAGAGGGAACATTCAGACCAATTTTGGATCTAAAGATCCTAAACAAATTTCTCAGGGTACCATCGTTCAAAATGGAAACTATTTGAACGATCCTACCTACTATCCAGGAAAATCAATTTATGGCTACCGTGGATTTAAAGGATGCGTACCTACATATTCCTATCCACAAGGAACATCCTCAGTTCCTAAGGTTCGCTTTTCTGGACAAGCATTACCAGTTTGTGGCACTTCCATTCAGATTAGCCACTGCTCCAAGGATTTTCACAAAGGTACTAGGGTCCCCTTCTAGCGGTTCTAAGACCAAGGGGCATTGCAGTAGTACCTTACTTGGACGACATCCTGATTCAAGCGTCGGCCCTGTCAAAAGCAAAGGCTCATACGGACATCGTCCTAGCCTTTCTCAGATCTCACGGATGGAAGGTGAACAAAGAAAAAAGTTCTCTGTCCCCGTCAACAAGAGTTCCCTTCTTGGGAACAATAATAGATTCCTTAGAAATGAGGATTTTTCTGACAGAGGTCAGAAAATCAAAACTTCTAAGCTCTTGTCAAGTACTTCATTCTGTTCCTCGTCCTTCCATAGCGCAGTGCATGGAAGTAATAGGATTGATGGTTGCAACAATGGACATAGTTCCTTTTGCACGAATTCATCTAAGACCATTACAACTGTGCATGCTCAGACAGTGGAATGGGGATTATACAGACTTGTCTCCGACGATTCAAGTAGATCAAAAGACCAGAGATTCACTCCGTTGGTGGCTGACCCTGGACAATCTGTCACAGGGAATGAGCTTCCGCAGACCAGAGTGGGTCATTGTCACGACCGACGCCAGCCTAGTGGGCTGGGGCGCAGTCTGGGAATCCCTGAAAGCTCAGGGTCTATGGTCTCGGGAAGAGTCTCTTCTCCCGATAAACATTCTGGAACTGAGAGCGATATTCAATGCTCTCAGAGCTTGGCCTCAACTAGCAAAGGCCAAATTCATAAGGTTTCAGTCAGACAACATGACGACCGTTGCATATATCAATCATCAGGGGGGAACAAGGAGTTCCCAGGCGATGAAAGAAGTGACCAAGATAATTCAATGGGCGGAGGATCACTCCTGCCACTTGTCTGCGATCCACATCCCAGGAGTGGAAAATTGGGAAGCGGATTTTCTGAGTCGTCAGACATTCCATCCGGGGGAGTGGGAACTCCATCCGGAAATCTTTGCCCAAATAACTCAATTATGGGGCATTCCAGACATGGATCTGATGGCGTCTCGTCAGAACTTCAAGGTTCCTTGCTACGGGTCCAGATCCAGGGATCCCAAGGCGACTCTAGTAGATGCACTAGTAGCACCTTGGACCTTCAACCTAGCTTATGTATTCCCACCGTTTCCTCTCATCCCCAGGCTGGTAGCCAGGATCAATCAGGAGAGGGCCTCGGTGATCTTGATAGCTCCTGCGTGGCCACGCAGGACTTGGTATGCAGACCTGGTGAATATGTCATCGGCTCCACCATGGAAGCTACCTTTGAGACAGGACCTTCTTGTTCAGGGTCCATTCGAACATCCGAATCTGGTTTCCCTCCAACTGACGGCTTGGAGATTGAACGCTTGATTTTATCAAAGCGTGGGTTTTCAGATTCTGTAATAGATACTCTGATTCAGGCTAGAAAGCCTGTAACTAGAAAAATTTACCATAAAATATGGAAAAAATATATCTGTTGGTGTGAATCTAAAGGATTCTGATGGAACAAGATAAAAATTCCTAAGATTCTATCCTTTCTACAAGAAGGTTTGGAGAAAGGATTATCTGCAAGTTCTCTAAAGGGACAGATCTCTGCTTTATCTGTTTTACTTCACAAAAGACTGGCAGCCGTGCCAGATGTTCAAGCATTTGTTCAGGCTCTGGTTAGGATCAAGCCTGTTTACAGACCTTTGACTCCTCCCTGGAGTCTAAATCTAGTTCTTTCAGTTCTTCAAGGGGTTCCGTTTGAACCTTTACATTCCATAGATATTAAGTTACTATCTTGGAAAGTTTTGTTTTTAGTTGCAATTTCTTCTGCTAGAAGAGTTTCAGAGTTATCTGCTCTGCAGTGTTCTCCGCCCTATCTGGTGTTCCATGCAGATAAGGTGGTTTTGCGTACTAAGCCTGGTTTTCTTCCGAAAGTTGTTTCCAACAAAAATATTAACCAGGAGATAGTTGTACCTTCTTTGTGTCCGAATCCAGTTTCAAAGAAGGAACGTTTGTTACACAATTTGGACGTAGTCCGTGCTCTAAAATTCTATTTAGAGGCTACTAAAGATTTCAGACAAACATCTTCCTTGTTTGTTGTTTATTCTGGTAAAAGGAGAGGTCAAAAAGCGACTTCTACCTCTCTTTCCTTTTGGCTTAAAAGCATTATCCGATTGGCTTATGAGACTGCCGGACGGCAGCCTCCTGAAAGAATCACAGCTCACTCCACTAGGGCTGTGGCTTCCACATGGGCCTTCAAGAACGAGGCTTCTGTTGACCAGATATGTAAGGCAGCGACTTGGTCTTCACTGCACACTTTTGCCAAATTTTACAAATTTGATACTTTTGCTTCTTCGGAGGCTATTTTTGGGAGAAAGGTTTTGCAAGCCGTGGTGCCTTCCATTTAGGTGACCTGATTTGCTCCCTCCCTTCATCCGTGTCCTAAAGCTTTGGTATTGGTTCCCACAAGTAAGGATGACGCCGTGGACCGGACACACCAATGTTGGAGAAAACAGAATTTATGCTTACCTGATAAATTACTTTCTCCAACGGTGTGTCCGGTCCACGGCCCGCCCTGGTTTTTTAATCAGGTCTGATGAATTATTTTCTCTAACTACAGTCACCACGGTATCATATGGTTTCTCCTATATATATTTCCTCCTGTCCGTCGGTCGAATGACTGGGGTGGGCGGAGCCTAGGAGGGATCATGTGACCAGCTTTGCTGGGACTCTTTGCCATTTCCTGTTGGGGAAGAGAATATCCCACAAGTAAGGATGACGCCGTGGACCGGACACACCGTTGGAGAAAGTAATTTATCAGGTAAGCATAAATTCTGTTATAATATTGAAAATAGCCCAGTGACCACTGCTGTTACTGTGATCACCTTACTAAATTGTCATCAAGGGTAGTCACGTGAAATAGCCAATACTGGCTTTTGGGGTTTATAAGTTTATAATAGAGATTAGAGAGACCCCATTGTATAGTGCAGATATATAAGCACTTTTTTTTTCTTGCAAGGTGCACGCCCCCCCCCCCCCCAACGATCCACCACTGGTTAGAGGTGAAAATGTGTTTACATGCAAAAGCAGCTACTTAAATATGCAGCTGTCTAACACACCCTACGTAAAAACTCTGGCTAGTACTCATCATACCATTATATGTGGGTGTGTATTAAGATTTACAATTGTCCGCGATTGAATGGATAATGGTCACGACTACATTCTATAAGGTGAGCATAAGAAGGTTTCACCTTATCAGATGCGTAGCAAGGGTATAAACTGACTAATTGATATCACAGTATGTAAAAACATGTTTTTTTTCCCCCAGCAAGATCTCATCAACTTGTCTTCCCTTATACTGTATGGGCTTGACTAGTGGGACAATAATGCTTACGATAAATATCCTTTATAGTCATATTTTGGAAGGGATTATGAAAATACGTAAATATTATTGAAGTATATGATTCTTGCCCAAAATTATGCTTCCAAAAACAACCCTTCTTTAAAATTTCTAAATGTATGCAAATCACGTAACATTTGAGTAATTAAATACATAGTGGTCATCTTTACATAAAAAACAAAACAAAATTAATGATTACCAGATAAATTCCTTTCTTTCCTGGCAGGGAGAGTCCACGACTTCATTCCTTACTGTTGGGAAATACAACACCTGACTACCAGAAGGAGGCAAAGACACCGCAGCCAAAGGCTTAAATATCCCTCCCACCTCCCTTATCCCCCCAGTCATTCGGCCGAGGGAACAAGGAAAAGTAGGAGAAACATCAGAAGAAAAAAAAAACCGGAGCCGCCCAAACAGAAAATAATTTACAGACGGGATCATGGACTCTCCCTGCCAGAAAAGAAAGGAATTTTTCTGGTAAGCATACATTTTGTTTTCTTTCCATAAGGCAGGGAGATTCAACGACTTAATTCCTTACTGTTAGGAAAACAAGCTCCAGAGGACACTGAAGGAATAACGGGAGAGAACAAAGAGGCGGACCCTAATCTGAGGTCACCACCGCCGAAGCAAACACATCAAACTTGTAAAATTTAGAAAAAGTATGTAAGGAGGACCATGCAGCTGCCTTACAAATCTGATCATTTGAGGCTTTGTTCTTGAAAGCCCAGGAAGAAGCTACTGCTCTAGTGGAAAAAGCCGTAATCCTCTCTGAGGCTGTTGTCCCACCGTCTCATAAGCTAGGCGGATGACACTTCTCAACCAGAAAGACAGGGAAGACATAGTGGCCTTCTGACCCCTACACTTACCTGCATAGATGACAAAAAAAGATGCATTTTAAAGAGAGTCATGGCCAAAAAACAGATGGTCTACTATATTGGGGTGTGAAAAAAGTAAAACTAAAGAGGGGAGGCAATATCACACAACACCTATTACGCACTGTGTTGGGAAATACAACAGCATGTACTATACCACATGTATGAACAACATTGATGCTGTAGATGGCGCTGTTCAGTTTAGATTGCTGATTGTTTATATCTGTGATCTTGTTCATTCTTTTATACAGGAAGGAAGTTGTTTTTTAATCTCTATTGTGTTTTTCCTCCTCTGTGTGTGCTGACTATAGTTTTACAAGTCCTTTGGTATGTTCCAAATATTGCTGATGCATCTGTACAAGTAAAGCCTAATGCAGTTTTCTTTAAAAGCTTCCAGTGTCTTTTTGATACATACACCAACAGGTTATGGGCCCAGACACTGAAGAAAAAGAAACTACAAGTCAGTAAGTGTTGCATCTATGATCCAAGCAAATACTGTGTGAGGAAACAAGAGCTGCATCCAAATTACTGAAAGATGGCAAGTGGTTCAGATGTGAAATATGCAATAGCGAAGTTAAATAATACCAACTACCAGCTGTGGAAGTTTAAGCTTGAAATGCTGTTATCCAAAGATGATTTATGGGAGGTGCTGGATACAAACAGACCCACTGATAATCCAGGGGAATGGGACAAGAAAAACAGACAAGCAAAAGCAGTTATAAGCCTGTTAGTGGAGGATGATCAACTCATTCACATAAGAAAAGAAAACACAGCTAAAGGTATGTGGACTGCACTACAAAAACTGCATGAGCGTTCAAACTTAAATAGTAAACTATATTTGCTGCGCAAACTATATAAGATGAGGCTGGAAAAAGGCCAGGAAATGTGTGAACATGTGAATGCTATGCTAGAGATTGTGGAACAGCTATGTGGAATTGGAGAAGAAATTAAAGACAATCATATAGTAGCATTGTTACTATGCAGCCTTCCAGAGTCATATAGTGCCCTTATCAATGCTCTAGAAACCAGACCTGAACAAGAACTAACACTAGAATATGCTAAGGGAAAACTAATTGATGAATATAATAGAAGAAAGGAAAACATGCATAGTGAAGAAAATGAGAGATCAGAGGTAGCTCTGAAGGCGCAAGAAGGCACAAAACAAAACAGAGAAACCAGAGTGTGTTTTCGCTGCAAAAAAGGTTGGTCACCTGAAAAAGAACTGCTCAATCTGGAAAGCTGAGCAGCGAAGGTTAGAACCACCTACAAGAGAGAGAGCTAAGGCAGCCACAAAGCAAACTGCAGCTGCATCATGGAGCGGCAGCTTTAAAGTGACTCTGAATAGTACACCACACGGATGGTGCATTGACTCAGGGGCAACTAGTCACATGACAAGTGACGAGACATTCTTCACAGAAATTGATTTCAATACTAAAGATAAAGTCTTCCTAGCAAATGGGTATTACAGCTGAAGGTAATGGTCAAGGGTTCCTGACTTGCATCACACCATCAGGAGGTAAGCAAAGCATTCTAGTAAAGAATGTTCTGTATGTCCCAAGTTTAGAAGGAAGCCTCCTATCAGTGAAAACTCTTGCTAACAATGGACTCACAGTTCAGTTCCAAGGCAATGAATGCACAATTCGAAACAGGAAACAAATCCTAGCAAAAGGAAGATTGAACGAAAACACCTGTACAAACTTATCACTGAAAGGAAGCAAGCCAAAACAGCCATTCATAATCCACACAACAAATGTATCCACCTGTGGCACAGGCGATTAGGGCATCGAAACCCAGAGGCCATAAAGGAACTTTCAAAGGAAGGTTTATCAGAAGACATGATAACTTTGCCTTGTGACATGCTCATGAAGTGCACATGTTGTATCAAAGCAAAGGCCACACGTACCCCACTTCCACAAGCCAGTCAAAGAAAAACCACTCACCCCATGGAACTCATACACAGTGATGTGTGTGGACCAATGAAAACCCCCACACCCGGCGGGAACAGATATTTACTGACTTTCATTGACGATTATTCCAGGTACACAACAACATATCTGATGAAGCACAAAAGTGAGACATCAGAGAAACTTCAAGAATTTATAGCTACATTCAGCAATAAATTTCAACGGAAACCAGGAATAATACGTACCGACAATGGAGGGGAATATATGAGTAAGGAAGTGGAGTCATACATGAAGAAACAAGGCATTATACACCAAACGACTGTACCATACACTCCTGAGCAAAATGGTGTTGCAGAAAGGAAAAATCGCACCCTCATAGAAATGGCAAGATGCATGCTTTCAGACGCCAATTTACCTAACCAGTACTGGGGTGAAGCAATAATGACTGCAACATACTTACAAAACAGGCTACCATCAAAAACTATTGAGAGCACCCCATATGAAATGTGGAATGGATCAAAACCTAGTATGGGACATATTAGAGTGTTTGGATGTAAAACATATGCCCATGTTCCAAGTGAGAAACGCTCCAAATTAGAGAACACAGCCATAGAAGGCATTCTTATGGGCTACAGTGAACAAAGTAAAGGCTATAGAATTCTTCATCCAAAGACCAACAAGATCACAATAAGCCGCAGTGTTTATTTTGATGAAAGTCAAACATCAGAAAAAATGTCCCTCGAAAGCCATAAAGAGAACCTCTCCACTGAATCAGCAAGAGATGCTGACCAAAGTGAAGCTGTACAGGAGACAGAGCAAGAAGTGGAGCTCACAATAGAAAAAACAGCTACTCACAAACCAATAGAACCCACTGAACAACCAGAAATCAGAAAATCAACTCGAAAGGTATACCACCCCCGCAAGCTGTCATACATCGCTAAGACACATGAAACACTCGAACCAACATCCTGGGAAGATATTGAAAAATTGCCAAAAAGGGAAGCCAACCAATGGAGAAAAGCAGCCGAAGAAGAAATAAAATCACTTCAGGAAAACAAAACCTGGACACTCACTGAGCTCCCCCCCGGTCGCAAAGCTATAGGAAGCAAATGGACTTTTAAAGTAAAATACGATGCAGAAGGAAATATCCACAGATACAAGGCAAGATTAGTTGCAAAGGGATATTCACAGAAATTTGGAGAAGATTATGATGAAACTTTTGCTCCAGTTGTAAAACACTCCACCATCAGAGCGCTCCTTAGCATTGCAGCCGGAAAGGGAATGCAAGTGAGGCACCTGGACGTCAAAACTGCTTTCCTATATGGAGACATCAAAGAGGATCTCTACATGGAACAGCCACCTGGATTTGAGAGGGAACCGAACCTTGTATGCAAACTTCAAAAGAGCATCTATGGACTAAAGCAAGCTGCGAGAATGTGGAATGAAAAAGTGAATGAAGTACTCAAGAAACAAGGATTCTCAAGAAGCAAAGCAGATCCATGTCTATATTCAAGGCATCAAGAAAACAAATGGATATACATCCTAATTTATGTTGATGACATCATAACTTGTTTTGAACAAGAAGGGGACTGTAACCAAATAGTTAATATATTAAAACAGAACTTTGAGATTAAAGAACTAGGGAACATCACTTATTATTTAGGAATCCAAATAGAAAGGGAAGAGGATGGAAGCTATCTTCTTAACCAAAGTCAGAAAATTACAGAAATATTAGAGCAATTTCACATGCAAGATGCAAAAGAGGTGAAAACACCTATGGAACCAGATTACCTGAAAAACAACGGAATAGATAACTTGTTACCCAATAATGACAATTACCGCAGGGCAATTGGAAAATTGCTATACATTGCCACCGTGACAAGACCAGACATTGCCGCAGCAATAGGTATACTCTGTAGAAAAGTTGCAACACCATGTCAACGCGACTGGAATGCAGTAAAGAGGGTGATACAGTACCTAAAAGGAACAATTCGGATGAAGCTGCGACTGCCAGCAACATCAAACCCAAAACTAATTGGATATGTTGATGCTGATTGGACCGGAGATACCACTGACCGCAAATCTACAAGTGGTTACATCTTCCAGTATGGAGAAGGAACAATAAGTTGGTCCAGTCGAAAACAAGCGACTGTTGCACTCTCTTCAACGGAAGCAGAATATATAGCAGCAGCACATGCATGTCAAGAAGCAATTTGGATTTGTCAACTTTTTCAAGACATGGGACTGGATGTGTCTAAACCCATACCAATTCTTGAAGACAACCAAGGGTGTATAAAGTTGACACAATCAGAAAGAGTGAATCCTCGAACCAAGCACCTTGATGTAAAATATCATTTACTCAGGGACATGCAAGAACAAGGTATTATTGACATTCAATACTGCCCATCGGAAGAGATGACTGCAGACGCACTCACAAAGCCGTTGCCAAAGGAACGGCATTGTTTTCTTCAAAAGAAACTGAATGTTGTGTAATTATGTACATGCCGTTGAGAAGGGGTGTTGGGAAATACAACAGCATGTACTATACCACATGTATGAACAACATTGATGCTGTAGATGGCGCTGTTCAGTTTAGATTGCTGATTGTTTATATCTGTGATCTTGTTCATTCTTTTATACAGGAAGGAAGTTGTTTTTTTAATCTCTATTGTGTTTTTCCTCCTCTGTGTGTGCTGACTATAGTTTTACAAGTCCTTTGGTATGTTCCAAATATTGCTGATGCATCTGTACAAGTAAAGCCTAATGCAGTTTTCTTTAAAAGCTTCCAGTGTCTTTTTGATACATACACCAACACACTGAAGCAGAGCTTATATTACACTTTGGCACATTGACACCAGGAGGCTTAAATGCCGAATTAGATCGAAACTCCTTCAATTAATTGTCAGCACATTTACAGACAATCTTTTTTGCTCTAACATTTCACTTAGGAACTCTCTTTTTCCTTATTTTATTTTCCAAAATAATTTCTTTTCAAACCATAAACTGAAAAAACTTTTTGTCTTCTCTAAGTTTTTAATAAATAAAAAGAATATGACAACCCCTTTTTCTATACATAATATATTTACTCATATGAGCATATATGTGAACTCAATAAAGGAGGTATTGAATCTGTTTGACTATATAATCAGAGATGATACATACAATCACAGAATATAAATAAATGGAATTCAAAACGGAGCAATCACATAGGCTGATGGAGACAACACCTGTTAAAAAAATAATACTGTGCCTTTAAGGGTTGCACACGGCACCTTTAAGGAGGTATAAATAGGAGCACTAAATTCACAACAAGCCATCTTGATTAAGGCATTACACTGCCGAAACTAGTAGAATCAAGGCTTGTTATTCAGGAGGATTACAAAATACACAGTGATACTATCACATCCGTTTTTCAAATTTGGAGCCAAATCCTGCATCGACCATCTGATTGGCTACTAGTCAGGTGACCCCCTTGCAGCACAGTCAGTGAAGATGCAGGGCAAAAGCTGAATACCTACAGCTAGGAGATCCACAGCAGACAAGTCTGACTCAGTGCTACTGCATTTTGGGATTATAACAAGCATCTCCACGGAGGTCCGGTAAGGATAGCAATACTTTCAAGTTAACATTGGATCACTGACTGGTCATTTTTTTTTTTTTATCTACCTTGAAACTTGGAGTACAATATTACATATACTGAAATACAGCAGAGAAACCTTTCTGACTATTCTAAAGGAAATATACACATTGCATTAAGTTTCCATCTACCATTCTGCTGATAAGCAACAGTATAATTGATCGATTTATATTAACATGATTTCAGGCGGAAGCCTAATACCCATGCATTAGCAGCTTATTACAAAAGATTTGAACCAGTTTTCTTTTGCATTTCAGTCAGCTGTTTATACATAGAACGGTGTTACAAATTAATGAAATAGAGGATACCGTACGTAACACTGCTTGAACTCACCTATTGTAACTGATTACATTTTAAATTAAAGCACATTTTTATGTAGATTATGTCTGTATATTGCTGAATTTTTTTATAGCTGTGGAAACAACATTACACTCATGCATATTCTGACAATTATTTTATCTGTCATATACCCTTTTTTATTTTACATATTTCATATGAATTAAACATTTTTATATACTATTTTTAGTATTTGAGTATTACCCGCCTACACCCTCTATCTCTCTCCAGAGCGCCACTCTAAACAACCCATTTTTTTTGTAGAAACAAAAGATGAAGATTGTCTGAACTCCTTAGTATCCTGAAGGTAGAACTTTAAGGCACAAACCACATCCAGATTGTGAAGCAAACGTTCCTTCGCCGAAGGATTGGGACACAAGGAAGGAACAACAATCTCTTGATTAATGTTGCGATCTGACACCACCTTAGGAAGGAAACCTAACTTAGCACGTAAAACCGCCTTATCGGCATGAAAAAGAAGGTAAGGGGGGTCACATTGCAAGTCAGAAATCTCAGACTGTGAGCAGGGGCAATGGCCAATAGAAACAAAAACTTCCAAAATAACAGTTTAATGTTAACATTATGCATGGGCTCAAACTGAGCCTGCTGCAACACACGAAGAACAAGATTGAGACTCCATGGCGGAGCAATCTTTCTAAACACAGGTCGGATCCTAGTCAGGGCCTTAACGAAGGACTGCACATCCGGAAGCTCAGCTAATCTCTTGTGCAGCAACACCGACAGGGACGATATCTGTCCCCTCAGGGAACTAGCAGATAGACCTTCTCCAGTCCATTCTGGAGAAAAGATCAAATGCTGGCAATTTTAACCTTATGCCAAGAAAAAAAAGACGCTCCTCACACCAGTGCAGGTAAGTCCGCCACACCTTATGGTAGATATGGCGAGTAACTGGCTTACGAGCTTGAATCAAAGTGTTGATGACACTCTGAGAGAAACCTCTCCTGGCTAAGACTAAGCGTTCAATCTCCATGCAGTCAGATTCAGAGACTCTAGATTTTGATGAAGGAAAGGTCCCTGTATCAGCAGGTCCCTGTGACAAGGTAACCTCCACGGAGGAGTTGAGGACATCCCCATCCGGATCCGTGAACCAAGTCCTGCGTGGCCAGGATGGAGCAATTAGAATCACCGATGCTTGCTCCTGTTTCATGCGGGCCACCACATGAGAGAGAAGAGATAATGGAGGAAAGATAGAAATTGAAAGTATATGCTGTGCTTCCCAGTTACCAATATAAATAATAAATAGTATACTATTGTATGTATAAAACACACACCAACACTTATGAATATAAAATGGAAATACAAAAATAGAAACTGTGAAAAAAATACAACCAAAAAGTCACTATATTGTGAAATAGAATTGCATGATCTGTAAAGTATAAAAACAGATCATAGAACAGTCCCACCTGAATCTGAGTGAATTCCTGGTTGAAACATAAAGTCCCAAGAAACTTTCAATGTCGATGGCCTTTATACTCAGCTGTTGGAGTAGGTAGATCAATGATGAAGTCTTAAATGGGAAAGGCTGTTGTTGCTGCTCAAATAACACAGGGAGAGCTGTGACTTACCTCCCAGGAAAGCTGACAAGACAAAACATAAGTGAAGAGCGCAGGACCACTCTAAGAGTAAACGTTTTAATAGTATGCAATAAAGCACAATAAACATACAAGAAAATAGGTTAAAATAGGCACAAGAAAAATATCAACCCAATGTCCTCGACCTCTGATATTTTCAAGTACACTCTCAGCCTGCTTCTTATTCAACCTGTGCTTGCGGCCTGCAGTGACTCCTATTATCTTCCAGGAGAGCGGGTGTCTCAGAGTTGTGTACAGTTGGTGCCAGGTGAGGCCGATGGGACCTGTGTGGACAAAAATTCTCAACGAGTTTCTTCTGTTTGCGAACAGACTTCAGGAGGTATAGTATTGTGTGCGGTGAAAATATATACAGGGTATATGAACTGAAGTGAGCTTGCTTCAGTTCATATACCCTGTATATATTTTAGCCAAACCTGCAGCAGGTATTACTTGCTCTGTGGATTCTGCATTCCAAACTAAAAGAGCTGAATCAGGAACTTAATCTAACAGCTTCTCATCAGCTCATCAGCTGTTCGTTGCAGCCTATCACGGAGGTTGTCTGGAGAAACTGGATCTTCGTTACCAGCACCTGGGCTTCAGCATTTGTTTGGCAGAGTCGCCATTGAGGAGTCAGCCGAACGGCTCTGAAGTTTCGGTCTATCTATTATTGCACTGCATGTGCATATATGTTTGTGAGTATATTACCTTGAGCACTATCAGTAGATTTTCAATTATTGGAACTTGCTGCACAAAGAGCGCCTCTTCTCTTTCTGTTTTTCAGGACACCTTTACTTTCTGCCTACAACTTGGAGAGAGCAGCTTACCATTGGATTGATGAACTTTATCAATCTTGGGTTAACACTTATCTGAAAGGATTTTATTTATATATTAATTATTATTATTATTGTTTATGCTTGTTTACTTAATATTTATTTTTTATTTTTTTGGCATAATAACTAAGTTTACTACTGGTAATTTTATATTGAGACTTATTTTAATTGGCGCACCTCTGTTCTCTTAGTGGTTAGCACAGCGGTTGTACTGTGTTTAAACCACATTTGTTATACTATAGATCACCCCATATAAAGGATATCACATATAAAAGATATAAACAGACTTGGTGGTACTGGTAATGTAAAAAAACAATTTTTGAAAAATGGTACATAAAATTAATAAAGTGTATGGTATAACAGCAGCCTATAATTAAATTTAAGTTCATAAGCACTTTATTAGACATACATGAACCTAGTGGGAAAAGACTCAATAGTGCTGCTGCCGGAAATTCCTAAAAATGTATAAATGTGTAAACGTATGACATTATGATTAATGATAACCTAAATGTCTATTAAGGTAAGAAAATGGTATGTGAATCCTAAAATAGCAGTGAACACTACTTAATATTAAAAACACAATATTTAAACTGTTAAGAGTACTATTACCCACTAAACTGATGGAGCTATCACAATCTATAAAACTAAATCCTAAAAAAAGAGGTGGTAATGAGCTATATGAACGTTTAATGGGTACATGCCCATCCATCTATTCATACATTAATATACTGTATAGAGTGGGAGAGTTCATGAATTGTATATGAATAGGGGAATTCACCTAAAGTTGATGGCCAAGAAAGTATTTGATATATATATATATATATATATATATATATTGTAAGTGTAAAATGAGTCTGTTGATTACAAATAGATCCATCCATTATAACTAATGATTGAAGTATACAATTAAAACTAAGGTGTATGACCTATGTCCACAAAATACTTTTTTGGTTCTATTATGCAATTCTATTAAGAAAGTTCTCCAAGAATGAATATCTAGTGGCTACATGAATGCTTGTAAATCAAGGTCTATGTTTAATACTTTAGGTTGAGAACTATTAAGGGTATCGAGTTTGTGAATCCAGTATGTTTCACGTTGACGTAGAGTTCTTAGTCTATTGTTAGAACTGTTAGGAGGGATCCAATCTATTAATTTTTATCCTTAAACCATATGAAAGGTTCTGAAGTGATCAGGTACACTATGAGTTTCAATTTTAGTTTTTATAGTATTACAATGTTCACTAAATCTAGTATATGAATGTATGAATAGATGGATGGTCATGTACCCATTGAACCTTCATATAGCTCATTACCTCTTTTTGCAATTGGAACAACATTGAGCAGGCAGGCAAACCACGGCCTCCTCACAATATAAGCAGGTATTAAGCACAACAGAAGGAGTGGAATCTTCTAACATATTAACAGAGTCCTCCATAGTATGTATGTAATTCCACAGTAGAAAGAGAAAAAAAAAAAAAAGATACAAAAATAAATGTTTTAAATATAGAAAGGCACCTTTACAAAACCAATGGCTGGGGCACTTACCACTTCCTAGACCCAGACAAGTTGTCAAGAAACGCTCCTTAGGAGTGCTGTCTGCAGCAGGATCGTAAGGAAGTGAATGAAGCCGCACCCGGTCACATGGTGCGCAAGGCAGGACCTTCCCTGCTATGAAAAAGTGTGCAAAGCTATTAGGAGCTGCGCAACTCACAAAAGTGAAACCTGACTTGTTCCAGCCAAAAGCACAGTCTAAATGAGCCCTGAAAACATTCTTCACAAATATTAAAGAAGTATATAAACTCCCCAAACTGTTCCCAATAAACTCCCACTGAGGAGATATTAACCCTTGATTCTATTGAGGTATAGAGGAGTCTCCACTGTGACCCTATATAAGGTGTCCCTGCTATTTAAAAATAACAGACTTACCCTCCAGGATCCATGCTGTGGAACAGATACAGTCTCTCAAGTGTGACAGCCTTGTAGCGATGCTCTGTCAGGGACCCGAGTGTGGAAAACCAAGCAGTGTAACTTGTTAACACCGATTGCTCTGGAGTTGTTAGATACAGTCTAAATGGCTTCACAGAAAAACTTTCCCTGCATTTCCAGACTCAAACTTTCATCAATACTCTCACTGAGAGGTTTATATGATTTCTTAAAACTCCAGTCCTCTCTTGAAGGGAACATACCCATTTAAGGACTATCTGAATCTTATGACACTTCTCTGCCATCCTCCTCTAGTGATGAAAGGCAAAGAATGACTGGGGGGATAGGGGAAGTGGGAAAGATATTTAAGCCTTTAGCTGGGGTGTCTGCCTCCTCCTGGTGGCCAGGTGTTGTATTTCCCAACAGTAAGGAATGAAGTTGTGGACTGCCTTATGAAAAGAAAAGTTTTACACTTGCAAATAATGCCATAAATAGCATTAGTACTTTTACACTTGATGCAACGCTTAGATTTCCAAATTTTGCAAAAACTATCATGTAATCCCTGTTCAGTTTGTGGGCCCTGTAAATGTAGGCTCTGATGTTATATGAGCTTTCAATTGATTATACACTAGAAAAAAAAAGGAAATTTATGCTTACCTGATAAATTTATTTCTTTTACGATATGACGAGTCCACGGATTTCATCCTTACTTACTGGGATATCGCCTCCTGGTCAGCAGGAGGAGGCAAAGAGCTCCACAGCAGAGCTGCATAAATAGCTCCTCCCTTCCCTCCCCCTCCAGTCATTCGACCGAAGTTAGGAAGAAAGAAAGGAAAAGCCAAGGAGCAGAGGTGACTGAAGTTTAATAAAAAAAGACCTGTCTTAGAAAATGACATGGTGGACCGTGGACTCGTCATATCGTAAAATAAATAAATTTATCAGGTACGCATAAATTTCCATTTCTTTTACAAGATATGACGAGTCCACGGATTTCATCCTTACTTATGGGATACAATACCAAAGCTATAGGACACAGATGAAAGGGAGGGACAAGACAGGAACCTAAATGGAAGGCACCACTGCTTGAAGAACCTTTCTCTCAAAAACAGCCTCAGATGAGGCAAAAGTATCAAATTTGGAAAATTTGGAAAAAGTGTGAAGAGACGACCAAGTTGCAGCCTTGCAAATCTGTTCAACAGAAGCATCATTCTTAAATGCCCATGAGGAAGCCACAGCCCTAGTAGAATGAGCCGTAATTCGTTCTGGAGGCTGCTGTCCAGAAGTCTCATATGCAACACAGATAATACTCTTCAGCCAAAAAGAAAGAGAGGTAGCAGTAGCTTTCTGACCCCTACGTTTCCCAGCAAAAATAACAAACAATGAAGATGTTTGACGAAAATCCTTAGTCGCCTGCAAGAAAAACTTTAAGGCACGGACTATGTCCAGATTATGTAACAAACGCTCCTTCTTAGAAGAAGGGTTAGGACATAAGGAAGGAACAACAATTTCCTGATTAATATTCTTGTTAGAAACAACCTTAGGAAGAAAACCAGGTTTGGTACGTAACACCACCTTATCAGAATGGAAAAGAAGATAAGGAGAATCACATTGTAATGCCGAAAGCTCAGAAGCTCTGCGAGCAGAAGAAAATAGCAACCAAAAATAAAACTTTCCAAGATAATAACTTAATATCTATGGAATGCATAGGTTCAAACGGAACCCCTTGAAGAACAGTAAGGACTAAATTCAAACTCCAAGGAGGAGCAATTGGTCTAAACACAGGCCGGATTCTAGTCAGGGCCTGACAAAAAGATTGAACATCTGCCAGACACTTGTGAAGCAAAATAAACAAAGCAGAAATCTGTCCCTTTAAGGAACTTGCTGACAACCCTTTCTCCAATCCTTCTTGGAGAAAGGATAAAATCCTGGGAATCCTAACCCTACTCCATGAGTAGCCCGTAGATTCACACCAATAAAGATATTTACGCCATATCTTATGGTAAATTTTTCTAGTAACAGGCTTTCGTGCCTGAATCAAGGTATCAATGACCGCATCAGAAAATCCCTGCTTAGATAAAATCAAGCGTTCAATCGCCAACAGTCAGCTGCAGAGAAATTAGATTCATATGATGGAAGGGTCCCTGAATGAGAAGGTCCTGCCTCAATGGAAGCCTCCACGGCAGCAGAGAGGACATGTCCATCAGATCGGCATACCAAGTCCTGCAAGGCCACGCAGGAGCGATTAGAATCATCGAAGCCCTCTCCAGTTTGATCCGTGTAATCACCCGGGGAAGGAGAGCAAACGGTGGAAACACATAAGCCAAGGCATCTATCAGTTCGGCCTGAGGATCCCTGGACCTGGATCCGTATCTTGGGAGCTTGGCATTCTGACGAGACGCCATCAGATCAAATTCCGGTCTGCCCCACTTGAGAATCAGGGTAGCAAAGACCTCCGGATGGAGTTCCCATTCCCCCGGATGAAACGTCTGTCTGCTCAAAAAAATCCACCTCCCAGTTGTCCACTCCTGGGATGTAAATTGCTGACCGATAAGAGTGAGCCTCCACCCACTGAATTATCTTGGATACTTCTGTCATCGCTAAGGAACTCCTTGTTCCTCCCTGATGATTGATGTAAGCCATAGTCGTGATGTTGTCCGACTGAAATCAGATGAATGTGGCCGAAGCCAACTGAGGCCAAGCCTGAAGCGCATTGAATATTGCTCTCAATTCCAGTATATTGATTGGAAGTAGAGACTCCGACTGAGTCCACACTCCCTGAGCCTTCAGGGAATTTCAAACTGCACCCCATCCATTGCCGCCACCATCAATCCAATTACCTCCATGCACTGAGCCACTGACGGCCGAGGATTGGACTGAAGGGCTCGGCATGAATTCAGAATCTTTAACTTTCTGACCTTCGTCAAGAAGATTTTCATGGATACAGAGTCTATTAAAGTTCCCAGGAAAGGAACCCTTGTCTGAGGAATTAGAGAACTCTTTTCTAGATTCACCTTCCATCCGTGAGTCCTTAGAAAGGACAGAACCATGTCGGTATGAGAATTCGTCAATTGATAAGACGCCTGGATCAGAATATCATCCAGATAAGGCACCACTGAAATGCCCCGCGGTCTAAGAACCGCTTGCAGAGACCCTAGAACCTTTATGAAGATCCTGGGCACCGTGACCAACCCGAAAGGAAGAGTCACAAACTGAAAATGTTTGTCTAGGAAAGCAAACCTTAGGAATTGTTGATGATCTTTGTGGATAGGAATATGAAGATATGCATCCTTTAAGTCCACGGTAGTCATAAAGTGACCCTTCTGGATCAATGGAAGAATGTCCGGATAGTCTCCATCTTGAAGGATGGAACTCTGAGAAACTTGTTTAAACTCTTGAGATCTAAAATGGGTCGGAACGTTCCCTCTTTTTTGGGAACCACAAAGAGATTTGAGTAAAACCCCTGCCCCTGTATTGGAACGGGACAAATTACTCCCATAGTGAAGAGGTCTTCTACACAACGTAAGAACGCCTCTTTTTATCTGGTCTACAGATAATCGTGAAAGCAGGAACCTAACCCCTTGGGAGAGAATTTTTGAACTCCAACTGATACCCTTGAGACACGAGTTCTAGTGTCCATGGATCCTGAACATCTCTCATCCAAGCTTGGACAAAGGGAGAAAGTCTGCCCCCTGCTAGATCCGGTCCCGGATCGGGGGCCGCCCATTCATGCCGTCTCGGTAGCAGTGGCAGGTTTCTTTGTTTGTTTACCCTTATTCCAACCCTGGTTAGGGTCCCAGGTGGCTTTGGCTGGAGAATAATTCCCTTCCTGTTTAATGGAAGAGGGGACTCCCTTGAAAATACGAAAGGAACGAAAATTACTCTGTCGTGCCTTTTGCTTAAATGTCTTATCTTGAGAGAGGAAGAGACCCTTTCCTCCTGAAATGTCAGAAATAATCTCCTTCAAGTCAGGCCCGAACAGGGTCCTCCCCTTGTAAGGAATAGTCAAAAACAGGTTAACCGACACATCTGCAGATTAAAAAAATTCAACCATAAGGCACTGCGTGCTAAAATGGGAAATCCCAAACTCTTAGCCGCCGAACAGGTAATCTGCAAGAAAATATCAACAAACATCATAACCGAAACAGCTAAGTTAAGGGATGCAATTGTTGAGTGCTGCTGTTCTATCCTAAGTCACAAAGGAAGAATGCACACCAAGGACCGGCAGTAGGGTCCTAATAAAAATGACCCTGACTGTTATAACTGAGACTATTTACTTATTGTGCAAAAGCAAATAACAGTCGCGTGCAATATTGCATCACCAGCTTCAGAAATGTACATGCAAATTTGGGTACCTGCCAGTCTTAGGATTCAGGCAAAATGCCAGAAAAAAGGGGCACTCAATAAAGGGTTCAAAAGGAACTAAATCTTCCCATAGGAAGCAATACTTTTTCTTTAATGAAATACCTATGTATGTATTAGGTACTTGTAAAGCGCGGCAAAACACCCGTAAAGGCCGCAAGGCGCTGCTCATGTTGACACCACTTGTGTTATTCACCTACTCAGAAAAAAAAGTTACTTGTCCTTTAAATCTTAAAGTAACATAACGTGTTGTTATAACATCCTACATCACAATGGATGAAGAAACAAACAGCCATAAGACCCTTAATAAAAAGGTACAATTTTTTTTTTTGTAACACTGTCACCTTAAATTGAAAAAGTACGACCTATTTCTGTCGTACAGAAAAACAATCCATCTTATAATCATAGTAATAAAGTAGCACCAAAAACATTACTATGCACAAAGGCAACGTCCTTGCAAGCAACCGCAGAGCACTGCCTGTGTGTCAAAATGAATGCGGACACAATCTTATAAAACAGTTTTGGAATGGATTGCGCAGAATTATCAGACTCCTAACTGCTATAGCTGAGGAAGGCGTAATTAGGTCAGAATGGAACATATGAAAAACATGTGACTGTCACTTTAAATTTTAAACTCTACTCATTGGCGTGCCTGGAGTTAATGGAACCTCCAGTCTCTGGCCATTCACCTTAAACTTAGAGTCATTTGAGGGTTTATTAAAACTAGACCATTGTAACGTTAAAATTCTGATACTGTCTCTTCACAGTATTCAGGCAACTAAGGTACTAGCGTGCATATACGTGCGTCATGAGCGAAGTATCAGGGCTTCCGAAAACCGGAAGTGATCTGCCCAAGCTAAATTCTCCATTCCGTTAGCTATACATCAGACGGCAAGGAGAAGAAACGTATCTCACACATTAAAGTCCTCCACTCCGAGTCATAAGGCAAATATGAGTAAGGAGGAGGGATATACTGTTAAATTGTTTTAAAATAAAATTCTGTACACTTTATTATGAAAACGTACATCCATAATAGTGCATTACACAATAAACAGCACCAAATGGACCTCAGTGAAAGTAAGATGAGGTATGACAATACTGCGTTAAGCATGTAAATAGCTCTATCTTCCGATAAAGCGAGAGCAGTTTTGAACACGGCCCCACCCATCGTGGGCGTGATAACACACCGCAGCAGACAGACAGCTCTTGTTCAGTTGCGCTTCTGAGAAAAACGGCGCCAAAACACACCCCACCCTTCGTGGGCGTAAATGTACACAGACTCCCGGTCGCCATATTAATCTACAAAGATCGACTACCAGGAGCAATCTAAGGAAAACTGCACATCCTATGTCCATGTTAAATAAAGACACATGCTGCAGATTGACACTACACAGACACTACATGACCATCTGCCTTAAATATCATACACAAATGAACAGTTGGCTGTATGCTGTGCCGACACTTAGAATAGAGTCATACAAATTAGGACTTCACTCCTGAGTCCCAGTGCCTGCCATTACCACGCTGTCATAGCATCTACAAATAAAGAGATAACAATCCCAGAAAAGTGCTAAACTTCCTCTGTCCTGAATCTTCTCTTCTTGCTTGCAGGCCCAGAATAATAAAGTTAGCACTTACCTTGAAAGCTGTGCGACAGCATGGCAGTCCAGCAGGTTTTCAGAGGTCTTCTCCCTCCATAGCCTGAGTTAAAAGAGCTTAGGCTATCTATATGAGGGCAGCAAATATGTATAGGAGGCGCAGTGAGAATTATGTCCCACCAGTTCCTATTGCCTGAAAGCCACCAGATGCTTCTCTTTTTGTATTGAAGAGACTGATCTGGTCTAGGCTACACCCCAGAACAAAGTAGCACACTGTGGCACTACTTTAAAAATAATAAACACTTGATTGAAGAATCTATAACCAACACCTCACTTTGCCTCTTCCTATCACTAACACAGGCAAAGTGAATGACTGGGGGGGGGGGGGGGCTGAGGTAGGAGCTATTTATGCAGTTTTGATGTGGAGCTCTTTGCCTCCTCCTGCTGACCAGGAGGCGATATCCAATAAGTAAGGATGAAATCCGTGGACTCGTCATATCTTGTAAAAGAAATATGCCAATGCTTTTGGAATAGGAGTTGGAACTTTGAAAAGTGTAGGTGGAAAAAAAATTACTTGATATGTAGGCTGTTTGGGTTTAAATTATTCCTCTCTCTTAATATCCAATGCCTTGTAATAGGCTTCACTTCTGCCAACACCTTAGGAGAAAGTAAGCCCTAGGCATAAGCCTGTATAGTTATTCATATAATGCTTTGTAATACTCTAAATTCTTAAGAAAAAATTAATAATGGATTTAACATATAAATGTTGCTCAATTAGATGGAAAAGACATTGCTGGCTCAAAACTCTTAATTATGCTAAACCTTTTCCAGCACACCCATATAATACTAGTTCTATAGCTACGCCAAATGTGCCTTGGAGAAAAGAACACACACACACAAAAATAAAATAATTTCACAGCGTTCAAGTTTTAAATTTTTTTTTTTTTATTGTTTTTTTGCAGTTACAGTATATAAAAAAAAATCTTGATCATCCTTTGAAGGATATATATCATCCTTTGAAGGATATATATCATAAATGGATGAAAATCCATTTGAAGAATTTAACTTATTCCAGTTTAGAAACCTCGTACAGGTAAGTTCCCAAAAGCTTGACTCCTTGAATATAATTGTATCTGTAAAATAAGAAAAACAAACACCTCTTAGTGATGTGGAGACGTAGAAAGTGATATTTTAAATGGTACTTAAAGGGACATTAAACCCAAAAAAATTATCTTTCATAATTTAGGTAGAACATACAATTTTAAACAACTTTCCAGTTTACTTTTATTATCAAATTTCCTTCATTCTGTTGGTATCATTTGTTGAAGGAGCAGCAGTGCACTACAGGTTTCTAACTAAACACATGGGTGAGCCAATGATGAATAAGATATGCAGCCACCAATCAGCAGCTAAAACCTAGGTTCTTTGCTACTCCTGAGCTTTCCTAGATAAACGTTTCAGCAAAGGATAACAAGAGAAGGAAGCAAATTGAAAGTAAATTGGAAAGTTGTTTAAAATTGTAGGTTCTGTCTAAAATATGAATGTCTAATTAAGACTTTACTGTCCCTTTAAGATATATACAACGCGGGCAATAAAGATACATTTATGCATATACTGAATTGTAGTAAGTAAAAAAAAATTCAACAAAATAAGACTTTAATCACTTTACGATATTGTGATGAGGATAAACATTTATATTTGGAAAAGCAAGATGTTGACATGTAAACATCAATCACATGTACAGGGAGTTCAGCTAAGGTAACCAGACCTGATGTATACATGACCCATACTCCTGTATTGGGAAACAACAGAACATATATTTCCTGTGCACAATTTGAATGGGCTGCAGCAAGGACAAAATGCAGCTACATTTTACAAACAAAAACCTTTGCCTGTGTACTATCCTTGTGCTTAGATGAAAAAGGGTGTGTGTGTGTGTTTACCCGTCAGGGATAAATGTATGGTTTTTGCCTTGATACAAATAAATTTCAATAGGTGATGTAAGTCACTTCTATTTGCAACCTATATAGAACATAATCTAAACTAAAGAACCTATAAAGGGGTCTGTAGGGGGCGCTGTAAAATACACAACAACAAAAAAATCAATGTATGTTAACTATTACCTGAAAAAGGCTATACCAAACTCCCAAAAATGTAAAAGATACGCAAGGTTGTGCCAGAGAGAGACTTAACGACTGGAAACAATAGATCCAGGGCGCGATCCGATATACGGCGCAGGTTTCGGCGCAAGCGTGGAAACCTGCGCCGCCCGTAGTTTCAGCTTGCACAGCGAGCTCTCTCATATACGGCGCCGGCAGTTGCTAAAGTGCCATAAGTCTGACAAACTAGCGATGTCCAGAAATCTGCGTAAGTACAAAATTTCTGGAGTCGCCAGTGACTTACGGCACTTTAGAAACTGCCGCCGCCTAAAAAAAACCTGACTAAGCTACTAAATCTCCTGTTACTGTCGAAAACGCCTCCCAAACATAGCCCGACACGTATACCCCTCTATCCGCAATCCCCCCTCTCACTCCTAACAATAAATGTATTAACCCCTAAACCGCCGCTCCCGGACCCCGTAGCCAATAGAATAAGAGCTACTGTAATTCTATTTGCTGATTAGAATAGCCAATAGAATTACAGTAGCTCTTATTCTATTGGCTATTCAAATCAGCCAATAGAATTAAAGTAGCTCTCATCCGATTGGCTGATTTGAATTTGAAGGCTCAAATCAGCCAATAGGAATTCAAGGGACGCCATTTTTAATTGTGTACCTTGAATTCCTATTCAGTGTACGGCGGCGATCGTATGAAGAGGATCCTCCACGCTCCATGGCTCAGCGGTCTTCAGTTAAAGCGTCGCCCATCTTCCGTTCCTGCATCGCTGGTCTTCAGTTCCAGAGAGGACGGTCTTCAGCTCCGGGGTCATCAATCTTCAACTCCTCCGCTCCGCGCCGGCTGGTTCCTGGAAGAAGAAGAAGAGGTTGCTGCCTGGAAGAAGACTTCTCCGCCTGGAACAGGACCTTCTCCCCCGGTCTTCAGGACAGGTAAGGACCACTTGGGGGTTAGACTTAGGTTTTTTTTAAGGGGGGATAGGGTGGGTTTTAGAGTAGGGGTGTGTGGGTGGTGGGTTGTAATGGGGGGGGGGGGTGTTTTTTTTTTTTTTTTTTTTTAACACAGGTAAAAGTTGATTACTTTGGGGCAATGCCCCACAAAAGGCCCTTTTAAGGGCTGGTAATACAGCTGATTACGTTTGTAATTTAGTTTAGGGTAGGGACATTTTTTTATTTTGGGGGGCTTTGTTATTTTATTAGGGGGCTTAGATTAGGTGCAATTATCTTAAAATTCTTGTAATCTTTTTATTTTTTGTAATATAGTTTAGTGTATTTAATTATATTTTAGTTTAGATAATTGTAGTTTAATTAATTTATTGATAGTGTAGGTGTATTTGTAATTTAGGTTAGGATTTATTTTACGGGTAATTTGGTAATTATTTTAACTAGGTAGCTATTAAATAGTTATTAACTATTTAATAGCTATTGTACCTAGTTAAAATAAATACCAAGTTACCTGTAAAATAAATATAAACCCTAAAATAGCTACAATGTAATTATTAATTATATTGTAGCTATCTTAGGGTTTATTTTATAGGTAAGTATTTAGATTTAAATAGGAATAAATTAGTTATTATTTAGATTTATTTTAATAATAATTACGTTATGGGGTGTTAGGGTTAGACTTAGGTTTAGTGGTTAATATATTTAATATAGGTGGCGGCGGTGTAGGGGGATTAGATGGTTAATAATTTTAATATAGGTGGCAGCGGGGTAGGGGATCACATTAGGGGGTTATCACTTTAATGTAGGTGGCGGCGGGGTAGGGCTCACATTTGGGGATTATCACTTTAATGTAGGTGGCGGCGGTGTAGGGGGATTAGATTAGGGGGTTAATAATTTTAATATAGGTGGCGGCGGGGTAGGGGGATTAGATTAGGGGGTTAATAATTTTAATATAGGTGGCGGCGGGGTAGGGGGCAATAATTTTAATATAGGTGGCGGCAGTGTAGGGGCTCACATTAGGGGGTTATCACTTTAATGTAGGTGGCGGCGGTGTAGGGGCTCTTATTAGGGGGTTAGACATTTTTTTTTTTTAAATATTTATTTGTAAACCAACATTGAGTACAAAATAAAAATTGAGAGCGCCACGCAGTGCATAGTGTCTTAGTTTACATAATACATTTAAAGAAAATGACAAATAGGACAAAAAGCAAATCTTAGAATAATATAAAAAACAATAATACATGTCCTTGGTTAACATAATGATACACTATGTGCTCAACGAGGGTATTTTATACATATAATCTATACCGAGACAGAACTACACAAACACTCAAACGCAACTACACAAAAGAAAGGAAAAGAGAAAGAAGAAGAAAAAAAAAAAAAAAAAGGGGGGGGCTCTCTCTTAGACATTTAATGTAGCTGGCGACGGGGTCCGGGAGCGGCGGTTTAGGGGTTAAACACTTTATTAGGGATTGCGGCGGGGGATTGCGGTTGACAGGTAGATAGACATTGCGCATGCGTTAGGTTTTATTTTGTAGGCAGTTTAGGGAGCTACGGGGCTCCAATACTCAGCGTAAGGCTTACTACGCCTGCAATTTGTGGCGAGGTGAAAATGGAGTAAGATTTCTCCATTTTCGCCACGTAAGTCCTTACGCTGTATATTGGATACCAAACTGCGCGGGTTTGGTATACCCGTCTATGGGCCAAAAAAACTACGGCCAAAGGCAGAAATATATGGGCATAACTTCTATGTTACGCCGTATATGTGATACCAAACCAGCAAAAAATTTGGTGTCGCCCGCTGCATATCGGATAGGGCCCCCAGTCGTTATTTCCCACTGGATTGAATGAAGTGATAAATACAGCTGCATTTTAGTTTCCTTTTGTATAGCCAGAGAGAGAACGAGTACAGCTTTTACCATTGTGGTTTGCTTATATTGATACATCACACAAAGTTTTTAAACTCTGAAGCGACAGAGTCCGCCTTTTCATTGTCCAATTAGTAACTATGAGATGGACCATTGAACGATTGCACACACTCAGCCAGATTACGAATTTTGCATTATGGCTGGCTCGCTAATCACTTGTACATTATTTTTTCAATAGGGCTATTAGATTAGGAGTAATTCGTTTTTATTTTTGATCATTTTTTTTTTTTTTTTTTTTTTTTTTTTTTTTTTTTTTAAGTTTTGAAATCTTTATTAACACAAAAAATATATATATAACAGACTTGGCTCTTGTTACAATGTGAGCCCACCACCGTTCACACAGCAGTAAAGGTGTACATGTTGTTGCCTTTTTTCCAGTATAATTTCCAGGTCTTTTACTAAACATTGTCAATATCAACAGAAATTAATTTGACTTATGCTACTGGTGTTATAGCGCACACCAGGGTATGTAAGTTATTGATTAAATAAAGTCATTAGAGGAAAAGAAGAGAAGAGAGAAAGGGAGAGAAAAAAAAAAAAAAAAAAAAAAGGGGGGGGAGTGGAGAGGGAAGAAGGAAAAGTAAGGGAGGGATAGATGGTATGGGACAAGGTTCATTGATAGACCACATACGTTATGCCTATGTGTTCAAGTATTCATGGGTTTCCACAACTCCAGCATATACTCATGTATTTCGATTCTGTCTTCTCTCCAGTACCTATAGCGTTCCAGCTGTAGGTTCCTATTTACCCAAATTGTCCAATCTGAGATAGAGGGTATGTTTGTTGTTTTCCAATTTTTAGGGATTAGGGCTTTAGCGCTATTGAGCAATATATACAAGAGTTGCCTCTTGGGTTTGTCAGCAATCTTGGGGAGGTTATGAAATAGTAATAGATTAGGGCTCCTGTTTAGTTTGATCTGTAAATTATTATCTATCCTGTCTAGAATGTTCCTCCAGTAAACCTCAATCAGTGGACAGTTCCACCATATGTGTGAGAGAGTCCCCTGTTCCCCACACCCTCTCCAGCATTTCCCGTCAGTTTGCCTATATATCTTTTGTAATCTGACGGGGGTGAGGTACCACCGAGACAGATACTTGTAATTTGATTCAATTGTTTTAGCGGATACAGAAGCCTTTGTGTGATGAATGAAAATTTTTTTCCATTCACTGTCCGTGGGGCACGAGCACAACTCTTTGCCCCACTGGGCTGCAAAGGACGGCAGAGGCGTCCTCTCGTGTGACAATAGTGTTCGGTACATTATGGTGATCAAATGTCCCGGATTTTCTGGGAGTAAGCTGAGTTTCTCTAGTATCGTTAATTGCCTGGTTAGGAGTTCTGCTTGCTTGTACGACCCCATGAAGTGTCGGAGTTGCATATAAAAGTACCAGGAGACACCTAGATCTGAGTCTGCTAATTCCTCCCATCCCTTAAGCTTGTTATTTGTAATAAGTCTGTGGAATACAGTCCTTTCTAGTTGCAATGTATTCGATGGGGGCCTCTGCGCACTCGTAAAGGGGAAGTCTGGGTTTTGTGTGTATGTGGTCAGTGGGGAGGGATTTGTGGAAATGTGGGGAAATTCCAACAAGATCTTGTCCCATTGTGTAAAGAACTCTTTTATAAATATGTAGGATTGGATTGCCCCAGGTCTGGCCTTGGGGGAGATCCACCCCAGTGAACCCACATTATCTACACCTATTATCTCCCTTCCGATCTGTACCCAAGTTTTCTGCTCATGGTTAATACTCCATTCTATTTGGTGTTGTAGGGCTATTGCTCTTCTATATTGTAATAGGTTGGGGATCCCCAACCCTCCCCTTTCCTTTGTCTGATATAGTGTACTTCTTGCTACCCTTGGTCTTCCACCACCCCATATATAGTCCTCTAGTGTGTTCTGTAGCTTCTGCAAGTAAGTCTTTTGGAGGGGAATCGGGAGCGTCTGCAAATAATACAGGATTCGCGGAAGCACGTTCATTTTGATTACTCCGATTCGCCCTAACCAAGATATTTTTTTGCTTTTCCATGAGGACAGATCGCATGTGATTGAATGTAGTAGATGAGCATAATTGGCCTCAAATAGTGATTCAGGTAATGCTGTTATATTAATTCCCAGGTATTTAAGTGTTCGGGTTTGTAACCTTAATGGGCATTTGTCTATAAGATTACACAGTTCTGTCTGTGTAAGATTTATATTTAAGATTTCTGACTTACTTTGGTTTAATTGAAAGTTGGACACCCTACCATAGTCTTCAAATTCCCGTAGGGTTTCTGGGAGGGACAGAAGCGGATTGGACAATGATAATAGGACATCATCAGCATATAGTGACAATTTATGGTCCTTTTGACCTATTTTTATCCCTGATATTTTTTGGTTCTCCCTAATTTTTTGCGCCAATACCTCAATTGTCAAAGCGAAAAGTAGAGGGGACAACGGGCAACCCTGTCGGGTGCCGTTACTGATGTGGAAGGGTTCAGACAATATGTTGTTTATTTTAATTTGTGCCGTAGGCACTGTGTAAAGTGAGAAAACTTTGCTCATAAAATGGGGCCCGAAATTCATCTTCGACAGGGTGGCCCTGAGAAAGGGCCAGCTCACCCTGTCGAAGGCCTTCTCAGCATCTGTTGATACCAATATGGATGGTATGTTTTTGCATTGGGCATAATTCACCAGAAGGCATGCTTTTATGGTGTTGTCCCTAGCCTCTCGTCCCGGGACAAAACCGACTTGATCTGGTGACACCAACTTTGGTAAAAGTCTGTTCAACCTAGTGGAGAGTACTTTAGCAAATAATTTTAGGTCCACATTCAGCAGTGAGATAGGTCTAAAGTTTTCAGGGCGATTCGCTGGCTTCCCCGGTTTTGGGATTGTGGTGATGTGAGCTAATAACATTGTTGGTGGGAATTCTTGTGTCGTTCCTATTTCATTGAATAAGGTTGTCAGTTGTGGTGCGAGGATGTGTTTGTACAGTTTATAATACTTGGCGCTAAACCCATCAGGGCCAGGGCTCTTGCCCGCAGGTAAGTCGTCTATGGCTCTAGCTACTTCTTCAATGGTAATGGGTGACTCCAGGTCCCCCGCTTCCTCGCATGTGAGGGAGGGTAACGTGACCGAGTTAAGATACGTATCCATTTCTAGTGTGTGACCATCGCTGTCCCCACCCTCCCGAACCTCCCCCACATTCTGTATATTATATAATTTGTGGTAATATGTTTTTAGGACATCCGCTATTGCAGGGCTATTTGTGCAGGGCTTCCCCTTCCTATCTAGGATAGTGTGTATATGTGTTTTTAGCTGCCCTCTCTTCAGTGCTCTTGCTAAAAGTTTGCCAGGTCTATCCCCAAATTCATAAAATTTTTGCTGAAGCTTTAGTGCAGTCTTTTGGTGTTCTATAGAATGTAAGTTCTGCAATTCCTCCCTAGCTTGAAGTAGGTCTGTCTTAAGGGAGCTGTCAGTCGGGAGTTTTTTATGGCGCTTTTCTAAGTCTTGTATTTTATTCAGGAGAGAAGTATATTTTATTCTGGCTTGCTTAGCCAGTTGAGATTTTTGTTTCATGAGTTCTCCTCTGAGGACGCACTTATGTGCTTCCCAAATAGTGTTAGTTTGCAGGTCAGGTGTTGAGTTGTGTTGGAAGTATTCTCTCAGTGTGTTTTCTATTTGTGTTTTGATAACCTGGTTATTGAGCATAAAATCGTCAAACCTCCATATGTATGGCTGTGTAGGAATCGTGGGCCAGTTTAATTTGCAGATTACTGGTGCGTGGTCTGACCATGTCATTGGGAGTATCTGTGCATCTGTGACTAGTGCCAGCATGGATTGGTCTGTAAATATGTAGTCTATTCTTGTAAAGAGGCTGTGAGGGTGGGAAAAAAAAGTGTAGTCTCGCTTCATAGGATGTAAAACTCGCCACACATCATGTACTGCCAGTCCGTCTAATCGGTTGCTACATTGTTTAACCACTCTTTTAGAGATAGAAACTGTAGCCCTTGACGTGTCTAATTGGGGATCTAATGGTATGTTGAAATCTCCTGCTATTATTAGCGCTCCTTTACTTATTTCCAAAATTTTATTTGTAAGGGCCTTCAGAAATTTGTTTTGATGTTGGTTTGGTGCGTACACGTTAACCAAAGTCACCATTCTGTTATATAGCCTGCCTATTAGGATTAAGAATCTGCCCTCTGGGTCTTTTTCCTCATGAATAGTAATCCATGGGGAAGAATGTTTAATCATTATCCCTACTCCATTCTTTTTTTGGTTACCTGAGGCAAAAAAGGTGGTGGGGAATTTAGGGCAATGCCACTTCGGCTCTCTACCTCGCTTAAAGTGGGTCTCCTGCAAGAATAGTATATCACATTTCAATCTTTGAGCATCTCTCATTAGGTGTGACCTTTTTTCTGGGATGTTCAGTCCCTTTGTGTTAAGTGTCAGAATTGACAGGTTATGTGTCACGTGTGGAGGCATACTGATGGGGGGGGGGGGCCAGGGAGGACAAGAGGGGGGGGGGGAAAGGGGGGGGGATAGAGGAAATTAATAGAAGATAAGAGAGAAAGAATGAAAAGAGAGATTAGATTAAAAGGTATACGAGGACCAAGGGTTAATATAAAGACTAAGTACACCCCTCAGAGTTCTTATTTACAGTTTAGTTCAGATAATTCTTATTATCTCTGTGTGTCCTCTAGAATGTGAGAAATAAGGAATGATAAAAGAATAGAAATACCCTAAAGCGGGTAGATTTACCTGACAGGTTAGCTAAGGGCAATCAAAAGTGTCAGGTAATAGAGTGTGGGGTCAGTATCCCCACATCCAAACTACTTAATAAAGAAAAATCTAGGATATTTAGGGGTCCAGGATGCCCAATTACATCTGGGCTCAGAAGAACAATTCAGATTGCTGTTCCATATCTGTGGCAATAATATCTAAACATAAGTATAAGTTTAAATTCAACATATTATAATAATCCAACAATACACAAATTTTATTAACCTTATAACGCAACATCAACATTAACTCCCACTAAAGAGTAATTATTAATCCCTCCACACCTTAAACCTTTGGAGTGCAGAGTCCATGTCTATAATTGTTAGGCACAGTACAATATTTTTCCTCCTAAATCCTTTCTAGCTAAGTTCAGCTATGTCAGTGTACTATACCCTTCATTGAAGGTCATGTGTATTGCTTTCAGTGGGCCTTTACACTACATGAGTCTCCAGCTCACCAGATTACCAGATGAGCCTCCTTTCATACTTTATAATTCATTGGTGTTTCTGGCCTATCATAGGGGCTATTTCTCTACGTGTAAGTTATGATCATCTCTGCCTCTCCATGCTAGATCGAGTGTGAGTTTATCTGAGGCTGCGTAGGTCCTAATACTATGTGTAAGAATTAGGCAGCTCGTTGTGTACTACAGTTTTGATTGTTTCACTAAAATTCTGTTTCCATAGACAATTAGCCTGCCCACTATACACATGTTAATAAAGAGTCAATGAGCATAACTATATTTAAACTATTGAGACCTTTAAGCTCTCTGGCATGTAACAGCTCATACACAAGTGTTAAAGTTCCATTTCACTCTACATTACATTATATGCATAGTTACTGTCTTCTGGGTCTCATTCATCCTGTGGTGTAGATTCCTGTTCTGGCGGTGGAATGTCCAGATCTAAGACCTTGCAGAAATCTGGGAGGTCAGCAGATGTTCTATATGTAGCTTGTTTTCCGTTCCTGGTGGCAATAATGCTCACCGGGAATCCCCATTTATATGGAACGCCATGCTTTTGGAGGACACTAGTGATAAATTTTAGATCCCTCCGTTTCTGGAGCGTTAATTGGCTCAGGTCTGAGAAGATTTGGATTTGGATACCTGCATGGGTCACAGTCCTCATGGCCCTCGCTTTTTGTGAGATAAGTTCCTTGTCTTTATAGCTCATAAATTTAACTATAATATCTCGTGGTGGCGCCTTAGGGGAAGGTTTTGGACGAAGCGCCCTGTGCGCCCTTTCCATGGATACTTCTGGAGCGCTTGGCGTTCCCTTTATAGTCCGAAATAGATCCTGAAGGTATCCTTCAATGGCGTTATTGCTTACTGTTTCAGGCACACCCCTGATCCTCATGTTATTGCGCCTTCCTCTGTTGTCCAGGTCCTCAATTCTGGACAACAGGAATTGTATGTCTCCTTCATGGCTTTGTATATGTTGTGTATTTACATCCACCTGCTTCTGCAATGTCTCATGTTTGGATTGGAGAGATTGCACTTGCTGGGTAACGCTGTTCAGATCTTTTTTCAAATCTCCAAACAGTGATCTCATTTCTGTCAATACTATATTGATGTCTGCTTTCGAAGAGATAGTGTTCAAGTCTTCCCTTGTAAGGGGCTCCTGTGGTAATGTGTCTGTTATGGGCCTCTCACTAGGTGCTGAGGATGCTGTTCTTGATATTTCAGTGTCTTCCTTTTCAGCAGATATTGTTGTCATTTTTAAATAGCTGGTTAAGCTGTTGTTCTTATTTCCTTTGTCAGGTCTGTTACCTTTTTTATTTGACATATTGCTTAGTATCCAGTACTCCAATTTGTAATCTCACTTATATTCTATGGTATTGAGCTGCAGCTGTCACTGCTCTGTAAACAGCTTATAACAAATGCACACTGTTGACTGTATTTCAATACTTTGGAGCTGATCAATGTCTCTCTGATATTACTCTCTTTTCGATCTGCAATGCTAGTGTGTTAGACTGCTTTCCTTTCTTGCTCTTCTACCAGTTGGCTGAGCTGCGCACTGCTTAAGGCCTAATCTCCAATTTACTCTGTCTATGACGCAGTTAAAAAAAAATATCTTACTTCCCAGCTAATGACAGTACTTATGGTGGTATCTTTTGTTTCAGGGATCACAAACTTGTGTTACTTTACAGTTCTAGACAGTTTTATCAGCCCAACAATCCTCTAGTTACTCCAGTCACACTACTGTTTATGAGAGTGAACAATGATCTTATTTTCCTGTGGGTGTCGGTGGTTATGGTGGCACTTTCCGTTTTGGGGATCCCAGACTAGTGTTGCCTTACTGCCGCAATTATTTTTGTCAGTCCGGTAAGCCCCTAATTATTTCACTCACACTACTGTCTGTGAGATTACTCACCGATGCCGACTCACCGCCCGCAGTGCTCCAGATGCGGCCCGGTCTCCTCTCCACCAGTTCCCCAATGCCGGGTCTATGTCGCGGTTGCTCCGCGTCTAGTAGGTAAGTTCCGCAGCTGTCACCCCTCTAACCTTTGTGCGGTAATGGGCACTCTTTGCTTGTAGCTCCGTGGGGAGACCGGGATATACCTCCAGCTCCTTGTTGTCTGTAATTCACCTCTTAGTTCCGTCAATGCAGGGCCGGTGGGGGCCGCGGCACCAAGACTGTCACAGCTCCTCTGTTTCACAAGTCACCTGTGTGTTCTGTACCTCCAAGCCACTTACAAAGTCCTTTCTATTATAAAATATTGGGCATCCTTTATCCCTATTCTTGCTTAATTTGGATGTGGGGCTTAAGAGCCAGGTTTTAGGCAGCCATTTCCCTGCACGGCCAGGCTCCGCCCCCGATCATTTTTTTTTTGTATAATTTAGTGTTTATTTTTTTGTAATTTAGATAATTGTATTTTATTAAATTTAATTTTATTGTAATTTTAGGTGTTAGTGTAACTCAGGTTAGGTTTTATTTTACAGGTAACATTGTATTTTTTTTAACTAGGTAGCTAGTAAATAGTTAATAACTATTTACTAACTATTCTACCTAGTTAAAATAAATACAAACTTAGCTGTGAAATAAAAATAAAACAGAAGATAGCTACAATGTAACTATTAGTTATATTGTAGCTAGCTTAGGGATATTTTACAGGTAAGTAGTTAGTTTTAAATAGGAATTATTTAGGTAATAGTAAGTTTTATTTAGATTTATTTTAATTATATTTAAGCTAGAGGGGGTTAGGGGTTAATAGGTTTATTATAGCGGCGATGTGGGCGGACGGCAGATTAGGGGTTACTAATATTTAAATAGTGTTTGCGATGCGGGAGGGTGGCGGTTTAGGGGTTAATAGGTAGTTTATGGGTGTTCGTGTACTTTTTAACAGTTAAGTTATGAGTTTTATGCTACAGCTTTGTAGCATAAAACTCATAACTACTGACTTTAGATGGCGGTACAGATCTTGTCATTTTAGGCTGTACCGCTCACTTTTTGGCCTCACAGCAGAACTCGTAATATCGGCGCTATGAAAGTCCCATTGAAAAATTACTTTTCTTAAAGTGCAGTACTGACGTTGCGTGACGGTCAAAAAAGTGTGCGGTACAGCTATTCTGACAAAACTTGTAATAGCAGAGGTAGGGAAAAATCATTGTTATGGGCCATAACGATGCTTTTTGAGTCATAACGCAAAACTCGTAATGTAGCTGACTGTTATTAGTTACTTCCCATCAGGGAACGTTCCCTTATAGTAAGTCAATCACTATACACACCCCCTGACAACATTGGTACTTCCTTTTTTAAATCATTATTTAAGTTAGTTTCGAATTGTGCTCATATCATTATTAATTGGAGTACCACTATCGCTATATAAACTTACCCTGTTGCCTTGTATATTACGAGAGATACACACATTTAGTAACATCAGTACACACATTACTTGTTAATGGCACATCACATTTCCTGATAATTTGCACACATATAACCATTTGTCAATGACATCACATATCCTGATAATTTGCATCAATTGATAATCAAACATTCTGTTAGATATTATTTTCACATATTTTGTCCTGATATTATGTTCTCAACATATCTTGTAGATATACACATTATTGGGACTCATAACATAACAGGTAGCACTTTATACATATAGGTTGTCTTGATCTCACACTATCAGGCACACACATACTTATTTATTCACGGATCGTGGTCACGTAAAAGGTCCTCAGTAACGTGTTCGGTAACCAGGAAATACACTGAAATGTTTGATTACCGACGGCGCATTTGCGCTTACAGTTTGTCTTTATGGGCTCAACTAGTATTGTGACAAACTATCACCCTGAGCGGTGGCCTGGGATGATCCTCCATTCTGAGAAGGGTCTGGACTGTTCCTAATTGAAAATGATTATAACGGTAACGAATACGACTGAGGTACACGCATTTGTTATATGTTTGCAATATATGCTATATACCACGTATACTTTTGTTGCTTAATATTTTACTTTGTTAATGATGTTTATCTACATTGGTTGAATGTTGCAATCTACATTACACTATTGGTTGCGTATTATGACACACATTTTCCACCTGTGTTCCAACAATTTGATTGGCTGTAACTGCATTTAAATAAGTGCAGCTTAGTATGTTATACCTGATGAAACAGCTGTCTTCTGCGAAACGTGTTGCATGATCTGGGGAAGCATTTTTGATGTCCACTATTTTATACACTATTATTTTAAAGTTGTTTTAATTAACCAATTTTTAACAATCAGTGTTTATAAGCCTTATCTATACAAGCCAGCACACCATTTTAATCGATGTTTGGTGTGGTTTGAGACTTGAGGATTCCTGGGACAATTGCAGTCTCAGGGAGTAGGTGAGCTGATACACCTGTAAATTCATCAGCCTGCCTCTACTAGCACATTAGGATGCTCGTTTGACATGCGATTACACTTTTACTTAACACACATTGTTATTCGATATGGCCTACTGATACACACATGAGGTTCCTCTTTTGCTTGCCAGACTATATAGAACATACCTAATGAGGACAGGGATGGACTCATTTAGACCTCACCCAATTAACCCTGAGACATACAAGTGAGTGGCTGCTAGGTAATACAAGCTACAGAATGCAAAGCAAAAACAGAAACAGAACCTTGGCACAAACTCAATTTTAATGGGCTGATGTATGGACAGAATTCAGACTCGCTTCACTAAAAAATATATAATTATAAGCATAATGATCCCCCTTCTTATGTAGGTGTATTGGGAAACTGACAACCCACTGGGTTCACTAAGGGTGATTCACTGATAAAAAAACACATGTAAATGTGCTAACTGTATGACCAATACATTGGTTTGTATGGGGTGCAGATTAAAGAGAGACGCAAAATTGTACATTTATTTAATTAGCAATGCAAGCCAAAAAGACTAGGGATTATTATTATAATACAAAATGATGATGCTACAGAACATACATACCTACATGTTTAATTCTCTGTTCTCTTAAACAATGCTGCAACCTTGAGTGTCTGCAAGTATGAACAGACCTGTGCAGTTTTGCTGACTAAACCTATTTGCTCTAACTAGAGAATGTAGTTTCAGTAATAGCAACCCTGCAATACTATGTGTTAGCCACCACAAAATGGGTCAAACACATAGTTAAAATACTACTCTGGGGCTTCTGCTGATTGAGTCACTGGCCATTTATTCTCGGGACCAGTAGTGCTAAAATGAACTAGTTAAAGGGATATTTATAGTGCAAAAGTAAATGCTCTAAGGATGTCCCTGTACTGAATAAACCTACACGTTACTCTCAGGACTTGTATTCCTTTTAACTAATCCACTACATAGGAGCACAGCATTTCCCAAGCACGCTGAGATCAGGTAGCTGCCACACCGTCAACCACAAATCCAAAACCAGCAGCACTTGAAAGAATATATATATATATATATATATATATATATACATACATACATACACACACAGGGAGTGCAGAATTATTAGGCAAATGAGTATTTTGACCACATCATCCTCTTTATGCATGTTGTCTTACTCCAAGCTGTATAGGCTCGAAAGCCTACTACCAATTAAGCATATTAGGTGATGTGCATCTCTGTAATGAGAAGGGGTGTGGTCTAATGACATCAACACCCTATATCAGGTGTGCATAATTATTAGGCAACTTCCTTTCCTTTGGCAAAATGGGTCAAAAGAAGGACTTGACAGGCTCAGAAAAGTCAAAAATAGTGAGATATCTTGCAGAGGGATGCAGCACTCTTAAAATTGCAAAGCTTCTGAAGCGTGATCATCGAACAATCAAGCGTTTCATTCAAAATAGTCAACAGGGTCGCAAGAAGCGTGTGGAAAAACCAAGGCGCAAAATAACTGCCCATGAACTGAGAAAAGTCAAGCGTGCAGCTGCCAAGATGCCACCAATTTGGCCATATTTCAGAGCTGCAACATCACTGGAGTGCCCAAAAGCACAAGGTGTGCAATACTCAGAGACATGGCCAAGGTAAGAAAGGCTGAAAGACGACCACCACTGAACAAGACACACAAGCTGAAACGTCAAGACTGGGCCAAGAAATATCTCAAGACTGATTTTTCTAAGGTTTTATGGACTGATGAAATGAGAGTGAGTCTTGATGGGCCAGATGGATGTGCCCGTGGCTGGATTGGTAAAGGGCAGAGAGCTCCAGTCCGACTCAGACGCCAGCAAGGTGGAGGTGGAGTACTGGTTTGGGCTGGTATCATCAAAGATGAGCTTGTGGGGCCTTTTCGGGTTGAGGATGGAGTCAAGCTCAACTCCCAGTCCTACTGCCAGTTTCTGGAAGACACCTTCTTCAAGCAGTGGTACAGGAAGAAGTCTGCATCCTTCAAGAAAAACATGATTTTCATGCAGGACAATGCTCCATCACACGCGTCCAAGTACTCCACAGCGTGGCTGGCAAGAAAGGGTATAAAAGAAGAAAATCTAATGACATGGCCTCCTTGTTCACCTGATCTGAACCCCATTGAGAACCTGTGGTCCATCATCAAATGTGAGATTTACAAGGAGGGAAAACAGTACACCTCTCTGAACAGTGTCTGGGAGGCTGTGGTTGCTGCTGCACGCAATGTTGATGGTGAACAGATCAAAACACTGACAGAATCCATGGATGGCAGGCTTTTGAGTGTCCTTGCAAAGAAAGGTGGCTATATTGGTCACTGATTTGTTTTTGAATGTCAGAAATGTATATTTGTGAATGTTGAGATGTTATATTGGTTTCACTGGTAAAAATAAATAATTGAAATGGGTATATATTTGTTTTTTGTTACGTTGCCTAATAATTATGCACAGTAATAGTCACCTGCACACACAGATATCCCCCTAAAATAGCTAAAACTAAAAACAAACTAAAAACTACTTCCAAAAATATTCAGCTTTGATATTAATGAGTTTTTTGGGTTCATTGAGAACATGGTTGTTGTTCAATAATAAAATTAATCGTCAAAAATACAACTTGCCTAATAATTCTGCTATATATATATATATATATATATATATATATATATATATATATATATATATATATATATATATATATATATATATATATATATATATATATATATATATATATATATTTTTTTTTTATTTTTTTTTTTTATTTTTTTAAATGCAGAGGGAAACCAGCACACACACTTAACAGTCAACGTCCGGGGTGCTCTTCAATATAATAAAGACTAATTATATTTACTTCCTTCTTTTTTATTAATAAACTATTATCTGAGCTGTTTTGAACATCATGCTCTAAAAAAATTTTTTCCCCCTAAACTGACATTTTCCCCAAATCGGAAATCCCATTATTGCTATGCAAGAAACGCCAGACAGTTTTTAGCTTTTAAATAAAAGTACTCTAGATCGTATGGCAAAAAAAAAAATTGCACAATTTGCTAGAATTATGAATTTAGTCTGGATTAGCTAGATTGTTCTGTATGGAAGATCTTCAAGGGACATAAAAAGGGCAAAAATGAATTGTGCATGGGTGCAGTTTTAAATATATACATTTTTCAGTATTTTTCCATCAGCAAAAATGCTGCCAGTAAAATGTATTACTGTATTTCATCTGCATATGCTGCGAGGGCCTATGAACCAGTATTCAAACACCACATCTTCCGAGAGAGTCCCCACTGGCTTGTATGGCACAAATAATCTTCACAGATGCAATAGACACCTCTGCCAGCTCTCTGAGCAAGCATGGCCTTTGAATACTGGTGCACAGGCTCTCACAGCATAAGTGCATATGCTGCTGAAAATCAGTAAGAACTTTTACTGTAAGCTTTTTTTCTAAAAACTAATTTAAAAAAAGGACTAATAAATACAGTAGATTTGCATAATCAACAAATGCATGATAAGACAATGCAATAGCAATTAGCCTGAACGTCAAATGAATAGACTTTTTCTGACAAATTTGAAGGTTATGACAAAGATAGAAAAATGGTGGCACTACTCTACTAGGTATAAAGCCACTACTAGTATTTCACTGGTCTTTAATATGATGTCAGTGCGGCCCTTAGGTGCTGTGTATCAATTACAACATTTACAAATACAGCTAAGAGAAGCTGAAAAAGGGATACACATTAGCACTCAGATCCCTCAAAAGTGATAATGGATGGTTACATCAACTCAAGAATAAAAAAAATACTTTATTGATAAAAGTTAAAAATGGGTTAGTTTAAAAACAACTAGACATGTACGGGCTGTTGAATAAAGTTAAATCCTCGTCTAAATGGGACCAGGAAATTGAAATAAACACAATGTTAATCTGGGTTAAGTGTTGTATGGGGTTAAGACAAAATAGTATCGTACTGATACATGAATACTGTAATACAATTGGCATTGTTTAATAATAAATTGGATGTTACAACTTTTTTGAAAAAGCCGGAGAACCGGCGAAACATGTCAGGGGAGAGGGCTTATGGGACCCTTCCATTTTAAATATAACTAGACTCGTATAACGGCAGTTAATTGCAGTCTGAGTTGCTACTTAGCCATTTATTCAGGCTTTAGGGTAATTTACATGCAGTATTGATTCCACACTAATATGGACTTTAATCTATTATAGCTTCCGACACATAAATCTGAGCTCTGTATTAAGATTACCAAAACATAGCAGTTGTAACAGCCAATTGATTATTAAACAATGCCAATTGTATTACAGTATTCATGTATCAGTACAATACCTATCTAGTAGTATTTATTTAGCGCAATTGAGCAGTAAACCATTACGGCTAAATAATAGTGTAATAAAACTGGGCGATTACATTTGTAACTGCAGTTTGTTACAGTATCCATGTATCAGTACGATACCTATCTAGTATTATTTCTTTGGTGCAATTAAGCAGTGAACTATTACCGCCAAATAATAGTGTCTAATACAAGTGGGCGATTACATTTGTAACCGCAGGTTGTTAATATTGACATAAAAGTTACTAACTGAAGCAAAGTATCAATAGGATATCTTATATTTACTATCTTAGTGACCTCTAGCAATACACTATAATGGCTCAATAGGGATAAACAATATGAGTGGGAGATTACACCTCTAACCACAGGTTGATATTAACAAGTCCAATGACAGTATCTATATATAAAGAGGATACTTCCAGATATTTTTATCACAATTTATTAGTGAATTACATTATCTATCATTGGTGGTTACCATAAGTGGGCGGTTGCAGCTCCTACCGTATACTTTCATAAGTGTGTTCTCACACTAGTAATTCAGTATATACACCATAGCACCCTATAGGAGCGTATGTGGAGGAGATTCACAAAAAGAAATGATCCTTTTCATTGTGTATATATGACCTTTTTCAGTAATTTCCAAGCAATATATATTGTTCCAAATTTGCACCAAAGCACTATTATTATACAACTGATACATACCAGCCTAACCATTACCAGAGGATACTATCACCCCAGTGTGAGCTAGATTGTGCCGGTCGAATGACTGGTAATTCCCTTTTAGTGGTTTCATAAACATTTTGTATTTACCCCATACAACACAACCCAGATTAACATTGTGTTTATTTCAATTTCCTGGTCCCATTTAGACCAGGATTTATCTTTAAAAACAACTAGACATGTACGGGCTGTTGAATAAAGTAACCTATTTTTAACTTTTAGCAATAAAGTATTATTTTTTATTCTTGAGTTGATGTAACCATCCATTATCACTTTTGAGGGATCTGAGTGCTAATGTGTATCACTTTTTCAGCTCCTCTTAGCTGTATTTGTAAATTTGAAAGTTATGTCAATTTACACTCCCACTGTAACATGTGACAGCCATCAGCCAATCACAAATGCATATACGTATATTCTGTGAAGTCTTGCACATGCTCAGTAGGAGATAGTGACTCAAAAGTATAAATATAAAAAGGCTGTGCATATTTTATCTGAATCAAGAAAGTTTAATTTTGACTTGTGTCCCTTTCAATGCACCTATAAACATTTTAATTCTGACCTTTTCATCCCCTTCAACTCACTGTGCCTGATTGAGGTCTAATATACTCTATATCGGGGGGATGTATTTCAGTACATTTTTTTCTCCATTATATTCACAAGGATTTTAGGAGCCTATTTCCAAATTTTTCTCATAAAAGAAAGGCTTGCCCTAGGGGAAGTAAAAAACTTGTGTCGTCTTGCTAAAGAATAAAATGTTTGCCAAGTCTAAACATATTTAAAACAAATTGTTTGCTGCAATTATTTTTCAGTTGCCAAACTCCACTTGCCTTATTTGCAGGAGCCAATCTGTGCAGCTGACAAGACTAACCACAGTCACAATGCTAGTTTAAAGTGAATCTGTTGGCACTCTGCAAATTATTATTTTTATTATACGTTATTTGTAATTTTTATGCGTTAAAGCCAATAAGGGAAGTATATGTAGCAGGGTTAGACTTAAGAAGTTTTAAAGGGACAGTCAAGTCCAAAAAAACTTTCAGGATTTAAATAGGGCATGTAATTTTAAAACAACTTTCCAATTTACTTTTAGCACCAATTTTGCTTTGTTTTTTTGGTATTCTTAGTTGAAAGCTAAACCTAGGAGGTTCATATGCTAATTTCTTAGACCTTGAAGACTGCCTCTAATCTGAACACATTCTGACCACTAGAGGGCATTAGTTCATGTGTTTCCTATAGATAACATTGAGCTCATGCACGTGAAGTTACCCTGGAGTGAGCACCAATTGGCTAAAATGAAAGTCTGTCAAAAGAACTGAAATAAGGGGGCAGTCTGCAGAGGCTTAGATACAAGGTAATCACAGAGGTAAAAAGTGTATTTGTATTACAGTGTTGGTTATGCAAAACTGGGGAATGGGTAATAAAGGGATTATCTTTCTTTTTAAACAATTAAAATTCTGGTGTTGACTGTCCCTTTAAGTGTGCTTTTTCCAGCTCATGGAAAAGCCACAAAGTTTAAAGCTAAAATTACATGAAAGGGGGGCAAACAAGAAATGAAAACGTATATTGCACAGTTGTTTTACTATGCGTAAGAAAACATAAGAAAATATTAAACTCTTAAAGTGCTTAATGTTCCTTTAAGGCTTAAAAATCTAAAACAAAAAGAAACAGAAATGAGTTCTGGGTTGGAGTTTACCTATTCAGTTTTTCATTTTGAGAGTGTGCCCCATCATCTGCAGCGCCGACAGGTAGCAACATAACATTCTTGCCAGTTGCCTCCTCAAAGGTCAGGGTAACAGGAATGCTTCCTCCTTCTCTGGTCAAGTCAGGCTCAACAGAGAAAACTAGAAAAGAAAGGAGAGATCCCATATTTGTACAGCAAATGTGTGCCTTAAAATATAATGCAGAAGAGGTTTATTTACTTAATAGGCGGAGTTGTTACAGTCTGGAAAATGTGCTAATAGGAACAGACTATGGGTTTGAAATACACAGCAGTACATTTTTGTAAAAATACTCCTTTTAAAAAGTTATCACTGAGAGAAACAACCTGTTGTGCACACAGCACACTGGTAATGGGGACTGATTACAAGCACCAAACTGCAGCATCTCCATCAAGTGCAGAGGAGAATTAATGCACAGTAACATATCACTCCTGCAGGGACACATTTTAAAAGAAGCATATTTTGTAACTTCCAGTACATAAAAAACAACAACAAATAAATAAAAAATAAATTGAATTTAGAATGCACTGCTGTACATTTTAGATTTAAATGTCTTGAAATCTATATAGTACATTTAAATGACTAAATTAAATGACTATATAATCATGGCCATTCATTTAATAAATGGCTGACTGCATAAAGTATGTTTTCATATAAATAGTATGCTCTAATATAGATAAAATGTCACTAGACAGCTTGACAATAAAGATAGGAATAAGACAATTTAGCTTTTTTTAAATCTGTTCCCAGACTAGTGGAAATTGCTTGCATTGTGTATATGAACACAGTATTCTGCCAGCTAATATAGTTCCACAAGCAAGCTTACATAAAATATGCACTTTGCACTATCATGCAGTGTAAGAGCACAATATGTGTGCAGTTCATGCTTTGCCATTTCATATTCTGGAGGCAGACTTGTGAAAATGCATTAAAAGGGACATTAAACACATAGGGGTAGATATACCAATGTCTATCCGACATGATACGCTGTAGCATATCATGTCCGACAGACATCGTTAAATGCGGAGAGCATACGCTGTCAGCATTTAACATTGCACAAGCAGTTCACCAGAACTGCTTGTGCAATGCTGCCCCTGCAGATTTGCAGCCAATCGGCCGCTAGTAGGGGGTGTCAATCAGCCCGATTGTATAGGATCAGGAGGATTGAAGGCCGCAGCTTCATAACTGCTGTTTCCAGTGAGCCTGAAGGCTCGCGGGGGAACAAGGGCCATTCGGCCCGTGTTAAATCTACACCTAAGTATATTCATGCACCTCCCTCTAATTATGGGTGCCACAATTTTGAAACTTAGGTGACACTGCATGTATCTGAAGGAGAGTTACTGCACATGTGCAAACACAAAAATACTGCAATGCAGTGAAAGACAGATTACAAGATGGAGGCACCCATGACTAGAGGGAGGTGGGGAAAAAAAACTTTATACTTTGCTTATAAAATGTATAGTGTTTAACATCCCTTTAAGTTATATAAATATGTAGGGGTGATGAGAAGTGAATTTAGTCCGACACAGCAAATACTTGGCTTGAAAATGGGAAAAAAACATAATTTATGTAAGAATTTTCCTGATAAATTTATTTCTTTCATATTGGCAAGAGTCCATGAGCTAGTGAAATATGGGATATACAATCCTAGCAGGAGGGGCAAAGTTTCCCCTCACCACACCCACAATTCAGTTTAACGAATAGCCAAGTAGTGAGGTGATAAAATAAGGGAGTAGAAAAGCATACAAAAAGAGGAACTGGAAATATAATTGTGCTTTTATACAAAAAATCATAACCACCATAAAAAGGGTGGGTCTCATTGACTCTTGCCAATATGAAAGAAATGAATTTATTAGGTAAGTTCTTACATAAATTATGTTTTCTTTCAAGTAATTGGCAAGAGTCCATGAGCTTGTGAGGTATGGGATAGAAATACCCAAGATGTGGAAGTCCACAGAAGAGTCACTAGAGAGGGAGGGATAAAATAAAAAACAGCCATTTTCCGCTGAAAAATTAAAAATAAGTTTGTCATAAATTTAAAGAAAAAATAAAAACTTAAAACATAAGCAGAAGAATCAAACTGAAACAGCTGCCTGAATAACCTTGCTATCAAAAACTGCTTCAGAAGAAGCAAATACAGAAAAATGGTCTTTGCATACATTTACCAAATTTTACCAAGTTGCTGCTTTGCAAATCTGATCAACTGAAGCTTTATTCTTAAAAGCCCAAGAAGTGGAGACTGATCTAGTAGAATGAGCTGTGATCCTCTGAGGCGGGGACTGACCCACCTCCAAATAAGCCTTATGAATCAAAAGCTTTAACCAAGATGCCAAAGAAATGGCAGAAGCTTTGACCTTTACTAGACCCAGAGAAGACAAAAAATAGACTAGAAGTCTTCCTGAAATCTTTAGTATTGTCAACATAATATATCAAAGCTCTTACAACATCCAAATAATATAAGGATCTCTCAAGAGAATTCTTAGGATTAGGACATAAAGAAGGAACAACAATTTCCCTATTAATGTTGTTAGACTACACAACCTTAGGAAGAAATTTAAACAAAGTCCACAAAACAGCCTTATCCTGATGAAAAATAAGAAAAGGAGACTCACAAGAGAGCAGACAACTTGGAAACTCTTCTAGTTTAATATCCAAAGAATGTATAGGCTCAAAAGGAGGAGGCTGCAAAGTCTTCAAAACCAAATTAAGACTCCAAGGAGGAGATATTGATTTAATAACAGGCTTGATACGAACCAAAGCCTGAACAAAACAGTAAATATCAGGAAGCTTAGAAATCTTTCTATGAAATAAAACAGAAAGAGCAGAAAGTTGACCCTTCAAAGTACTAGCAGACAACCCTTTATGCAAACCATCCTGAAGAAACTGTAAAATTCTCGGAATTCTAAAAGAATGCCAGGAGAATTTATGAGAAGAACATCATGAAATATAGGTCTACCAAACTCTAAAATAAATTTTCCTTGAAACAGACTTACGGGCCTGTAGCATAGTATTAATCACTGAGTCAGAGAAACCTCTATGACTAAACACTAAGTGTTCAATTTCCATACCTTCAAATTTAACGATTTGAGATCCTGATGGGAAAAACGGCCCTTGAGACAAAATGTTTGGCCTTAAAGGAAGTGGCCAAGGTTGGCAACTGGACATACGGACAAGATCCGCATACCAAAACCTGTGAGGCCATGCTGGTGCTACCAGAAACACAAAACGATTGTTCCATGATGAGCTTGGAGATCACTCTTGGAAGAAGAACTAGAGGCGGAAAGATATAAAGCAGGTTGGTAAAACCAGGGAACTGCTAAAGCATCCACCATCTTCGCATGAGGATCACCGGAACTGGATAGGTACCTGGGAAGTTTCTTGTTTAGATGAGAAGCAATCAGATCTATTTCTGGAAGACTCCACATCTGTACAATCTGACAAAATACATCTGGATGGAGAGACCACTCCCCCGGATGTAAGGTCTGACAGATGAGATAATCCGCTTCCCAATTGTCTACACCTGGGATATACACCACAGAAATTAGACAAGAGCTGGATTCCGCCCAAGAAAGTATTTAAGATACTTCTTTTATATAGCTAGGGGACTGCGAGTCCCACCCTGATGACTGACATATGCCACAGTTGTGATATTGTCCGTCTGAAAAAAAATGAATGGTTCTCTCTTTAATAGAGGCCAAACCTGAAGAGCCCTGAAAATAGCACGGAGTAAAATATTGATTGGTAACCTCGCCTCTTGAGGTTTCCAAACCCCTTGTGCTGTCAGAGATCCCCAGACAGCTCCCCAACCTGAAATACTTGCATCTGTTGTGATCACAGTCCAGGTTGGCCGAACAAAAGAAGCCCCTTGAACTAAACGCTGGTGATTTAACCACCACGTCAGAGAGTGTAGAACATTGGGATTTAAGGATATTAATTGTGATATCTTTGTATAATACCTGCACCATTGATTCAGCATACAAAGCTGTAGAGGTCTCATATGAAAACGAGTAAAGGGACCTCGCCTCTTGAGGTTTCCAAACCCCTTGTGCTGTCAGAGATCCCCAGACAGCTCCCCAACCTGAAAGACTTGCATCTGTTGTGATCACAGTCCAGGTAGGACGAACAAAAGAGGCCCACTGAATTATATGATGATGGTCTAACCACTAAGTCAGAGAGAGTTGAGTGTTGGGATTTAAGTATATCAATTGTGATATCCGAGAATAATCCCTGCACCATTGATTCAGCATACAAAGCTGTAGAGGTCTCATAAGAAAACGAGTAAAGGGGATTGCATCCGATGCTGCAGTCATGAGACCTAAAACTTCCATGCACATAGCCACTGAAGGGAATAATTGAGACTGAAGGTTTCGACAAGCTGAAATCAATTTCATTCGTCTCTTGTCTGTTAAAGACAGTCATGGATACTGAATCTATCTGGAAACCTAAAAAGGTGACCCTTGTCTGAGGAATCAAGAAACTCTTTGGTAAATTGATCCTCCAACCATGACTTTGAAAAAACAACACTAGTTGATTTGTGTGAGATTCAACTAAAAATGTAAAGATGGAGCTAGTACCAATATATCGTACAAATAAGGAAAACAGAATTTATGTTTACCTGATAAATTACTTTCTCCAACGGTGTGTCCGGTCCACGGCGTCATCCTTACTTGTGGGATATTCTCTTCCCCAACAGGAAATGGCAAAGAGCCCAGCAAAGCTGGTCACATGATCCCTCCTAGGCTCCGCCTACCCCAGTCATTCGACCGACGTTAAGGAGGAATATTTGCATAGGAGAAACCATATGAAACCGTGGTGACTGTAGTTAAAGAAAATAAATTATCAGACCTGATTAAAAAACCAGGGCGGGCCGTGGACCGGACACACCGTTGGAGAAAGTAATTTATCAGGTAAACATAAATTCTGTTTTCTCCAACATAGGTGTGTCCGGTCCACGGCGTCATCCTTACTTGTGGGAACCAATACCAAAGCTTTAGGACACGGATGATGGGAGGGAGCAAATCAGGTCACCTAGATGGAAGGCACCACGGCTTGCAAAACCTTTCTCCCAAAAATAGCCTCAGAAGAAGCAAAAATATCAAACTTGTAAAATTTGGTAAAAGTGTGCAGTGAAGACCAAGTCGCTGCCCTACATATCTGATCAACAGAAGCCTCGTTCTTGAAGGCCCATGTGGAAGCCACAGCCCTAGTGGAATGAGCTGTGATTCTTTCGGGAGGCTGCCGTCCGGCAGTCTCGTAAGCCAATCTGATGATGCTTTTAATCCAAAAAGAGAGAGAGGTAGAAGTTGCTTTTTGACCTCTCCTTTTACCGGAATAAACAACAAACAAGGAAGATGTTTGTCTAAAATCCTTTGTAGCATCTAAATAGAATTTTGGAGCGCGAACAACATCCAAATTGTGCAACAAACGTTCCTTCTTCGAAACTGGTTTCGGACACAGAGAAGGTACGATAATCTCCTGGTTAATGTTTTTGTTAGAAACAACTTTTGGAAGAAAACCAGGTTTAGTACGTAAAACCACCTTATCTGCATGGAACACCAGATAAGGAGGAGAACACTGCAGAGCAGATAATTCTGAAGCTCTTCTAGCAGAAGAAATTGCAACCAAAAACAAAACTTTCCAAGATAATAACTTAATATCAACGGAATGTAAGGGTTCAAACGGAACCCCCTGAAGAACTGAAAGAACTAAGTTGAGACTCCAAGGAGGAGTCAAAGGTTTGTAAACAGGCTTGATTCTAACCAGAGCCTGAACAAAGGCTTGAACATCTGGCACAGCTGCCAGCTTTTTGTGAAGTAACACAGACAAGGCAGAAATCTGTCCCTTCAGGGAACTTGCAGATAATCCTTTTTCCAATCCTTCTTGAAGGAAGGATAGAATCTTAGGAATCTTAACCTTGTCCCAAGGGAAACCTTTAGATTCACACCAACAGATATATTTTTTCCAAATTTTGTGGTAAATCTTTCTAGTTACAGGCTTTCTGGCCTGAACAAGAGTATCGATAACAGAATCTGAGAACCCTCGCTTCGATAAGATCAAGCGTTCAATCTCCAAGCAGTCAGCTGGAGTGAGACCAGATTCGGATGTTCGAACGGACCTTGAACAAGAAGGTCTCGTCTCAAAGGTAGCTTCCATGGTGGAGCTGATGACATATTCACCAGATCTGCATACCAAGTCCTGCGTGGCCACGCAGGAGCTATCAAGATCACCGACGCCCTTTCCTGATTGATCCTGGCTACCAGCCTGGGGATGAGAGGAAACGGCGGGAATACATAAGCTAGTTTGAAGGTCCAAGGTGCTACTAGTGCATCCACTAGAGCCGCCTTGGGATCCCTGGATCTGGACCCGTAGCAAGGAACTTTGAAGTTCTGACGAGAGGCCATCAGATCCATGTCTGGAATGCCCCACAGTTGAGTGACTTGGGCAAAGATTTCCGGATGGAGTTCCCACTCCCCCGGATGCAATGTCTGACGACTCAGAAAATCCGCTTCCCAATTTTCCACTCCTGGGATGTGGATAGCAGACAGGTGGCAGGAGTGAGACTCCGCCCATAGAATGATTTTGGTCACTTCTTCCATCGCCAGGGAACTCCTTGTTCCCCCCTGATGGTTGATGTACGCAACAGTTGTCATGTTGTCTGATTGAAACCGTATGAACTTGGCCCTCGCTAGCTGAGGCCAAGCCTTGAGAGCATTGAATATCGCTCTCAGTTCCAGAATATTTATCGGTAGAAGAGATTCTTCCCGAGACCAAAGACCCTGAGCTTTCAGGGATCCCCAGACCGCGCCCCAGCCCATCAGACTGGCGTCGGTCGTGACAATGACCCACTCTGGTCTGCGGAAGGTCATCCCTTGTGACAGGTTGTCCAGGGACAGCCACCAACGGAGTGAGTCTCTGGTCCTCTGATTTACTTGTATCCTCGGAGACAAGTTTGTATAGTCCCCATTCCACTGACTGAGCATGCACAGTTGTAATGGTCTTAGATGAATGCGCGCAAAAGGAACTATGTCCATTGCCGCTACCATCAAACCTATCACTTCCATGCACTGCGCTATGGAAGGAAGAGGAACGGAATGAAGTATCCGACAAGAGTCTAGAAGTTTTGTTTTTCTGGCCTCTGTCAGAAAAATCCTCATTTCTAAGGAGTCTATTATTGTCCCCAAGAAGGGAACCCTTGTTGACGGAGATAGAGAACTCTTTTCCACGTTCACTTTCCATCCGTGAGATCTGAGAAAGGCCAGGACAATGTCCGTGTGAGCCTTTGCTTGAGGAAGGGACGACGCTTGAATCAGAATGTCGTCCAAGTAAGGTACTACAGCAATGCCCCTTGGTCTTAGCACAGCTAGAAGGGACCCTAGTACCTTTGTGAAAATCCTTGGAGCAGTGGCTAATCCGAAAGGAAGCGCCACGAACTGGTAATGCTTGTCCAGGAATGCGAACCTTAGGAACCGATGATGTTCCTTGTGGATAGGAATATGTAGATACGCATCCTTTAAATCCACCGTGGTCATGAATTGACCTTCCTGGATGGAAGGAAGAATTGTTCGAATGGTTTCCATTTTGAACGATGGAACCTTGAGAAACTTGTTTAAGATCTTGAGATCTAAGATTGGTCTGAACGTTCCCTCTTTTTTGGGAACTATGAACAGATTGGAGTAGAACCCCATCCCTTGTTCTCCTAATGGAACAGGATGAATCACTCCCATTTTTAACAGGTCTTCTACACAACGTAAGAATGCCTGTCTTTTTATGTGGTCTGAAGACAACTGAGACCTGTGGAACCTCCCCCTTGGGGGAAGCCCCTTGAATTCCAGAAAATAACCTTGGGAGACTATTTCTAGCGCCCAAGGATCCAGAACATCTCTTGCCCAAGCCCGAGCGAAGAGAGAGAGTCTGCCCCCCACCAGATCCGGTCCCGGATCGGGGGCCAACATTTCATGCTGTCTTGGTAGCAGTGGCAGGTTTCTTGGCCTGCTTTCCCTTGTTCCAGCCTTGCATTGGTCTCCAAGCTGGCTTGGCTTGAGAAGTATTACCCTCTTGCTTAGAGGACGTAGCACTTTGGGCTGGTCCGTTTCTACGAAAGGGACGAAAATTAGGTTTATTTTTGGCCTCGAAAGGCCGATCCTGAGGAAGGGCATGGCCCTTACCCCCAGTGATATCAGAGATAATCTCTTTCAAGTCAGGGCCAAACAGCGTTTTCCCCTTGAAAGGAATGTTAAGTAGCTTGTTCTTGGAAGACGCATCAGCTGACCAAGATTTCAACCAAAGCGCTCTGCGCGCCACAATAGCAAACCCAGAATTCTTAGCCGCTAACCTAGCCAATTGCAAAGTGGCGTCTAGGGTGAAAGAATTAGCCAATTTGAGAGCATTGATTCTGTCCATAATCTCCTCATAAGGAGGAGAATCACTATCGACCGCCTTTACCAGCTCATCGAACCAGAAACACGCGGCTGTAGTGACAGGGACAATGCATGAAATTGGTTGTAGAAGGTAACCCTGCTGAACAAACATCTTTTTAAGTAAACCTTCTAATTTTTTATCCATAGGATCTTTGAAAGCACAACTATCTTCTATGGGTATAGTGGTGCGTTTGTTTAAAGTGGAAACCGCTCCCTCGACCTTGGGGACTGTCTGCCATAAGTCCTTTCTGGGGTCGACCATAGGAAACAATTTTTTAAATATGGGGGGAGGGACGAAAGGAATACCGGGCCTTTCCCATTCTTTATTTACAATGTCCGCCACCCGCTTGGGTATAGGAAAAGCTTCTGGGAGCCCCGGGACCTCTAGGAACTTGTCCATTTTACATAGTTTCTCTGGGATGACCAACTTGTCACAATCATCCAGAGTGGATAATACCTCCTTAAGCAGAATGCGGAGATGTTCCAACTTAAATTTAAACGTAATCACATCAGGTTCAGCTTGTTGAGAAATGTTCCCTGAATCAGTAATTTCTCCCTCAGACAAAACCTCCCTGGCCCCATCAGACTGGTTTAGGGGCCCTTCAGAACCATTATTATCAGCGTCGTCATGCTCTTCAGTATCTAAAACAGAGCAGTCGCGCTTACGCTGATAAGTGTGCATTTTGGCTAAAATGTTTTTGACAGAATTATCCATTACAGCCGTTAATTGTTGCATTGTAAGGAGTATTGGCGCGCTAGATGTACTAGGGGCCTCCTGAGTGGGCAAGACTCGTGTAGACGAAGGAGGGAATGATGCAGTACCATGCTTACTCCCCTCACTTGAGGAATCATCTTGGGCATCATTGTCATTGTCACATAAATCACATTTATTTAAATGAGAAGGAACTCTGGCTTCCCCACATTCAGAACACAGTCTATCTGGTAGTTCAGACATGTTAAACAGGCATAAACTTGATAACAAAGTACAAAAAACGTTTTAAAATAAAACCGTTACTGTCACTTTAAATTTTAAACTGAACACACTTTATTACTGCAATTGCGAAAAAATATGAAGGAATTGCTCAAAATTCACCAAAATTTCACCACAGTGTCTTAAAGCCTTAAAAGTATTGCACCCCAAATTTGGAAGCTTTAACCCTTAAAATAACGGAACCGGAGCCGTTTTTAACTTTAACCCCTTTACAGTCCCTGGTGTCTGCTTTGCTGAGACCCAACCAAGCCCAAAGGGGAATACGATACCAAATGACGCCTTCAGAAAGTCTTTTCTATGTATCAGAGCTCCTCACACATGCGACTGCATGTCATGCCTCTCAAAAACAAGTGCGCAACACCGGCGCGAAAATGAGGCTCTGCCTATGATTTGTGAAAGCCCCTAAAGAGAAAGGTGTCTAAAAAAGTGCCTGCCGATATAAACTTATCAAAATACCCAGATTAAATGATTCCTCAAGGCTAAATATGTGTTAATAATGAATCGATTTAGCCCAGAAAAAGTCTACAGTCTTAATAAGCCCTTGTGAAGCCCTTATTTACAATCTTAATAAACATGGCTTACCGGATCCCATAGGGAAAATGACAGCTTCCAGCATTACATCGTCTTGTTAGAATGTGTCATACCTCAAGCAGCAAGAGACTGCTCACTGTTCCCCCAACTGAAGTTAATTCCTCTCAACAGTCCTGTGTGGAACAGCCATGGATTTTAGTAACGGTTGCTAAAATCATTTTCCTCATACAAACAGAAATCTTCATCTCTTTTCTGTTTCTGAGTAAATAGTACATACCAGCACTATTTTAAAATAACAAACTCTTGATTGAATAATAAAAACTACAGTTAAACACTAAAAGACTCTAAGCCATCTCCGTGGAGATGTTGCCTGTACAACGGCAAAGAGAATGACTGGGGTAGGCAGAGCCTAGGAGGGATCATGTGACCAGCTTTGCTGGGCTCTTTGCCATTTCCTGTTGGGGAAGAGAATATCCCACAAGTAAGGATGACGCCGTGGACCGGACACACCTATGTTGGAGAAATACCCTGTTCTCTGATTACAGATAGAAGGGCACCGAGAACCTTGGAAAAGATCCTTGGAGCTGTCGCTAGGCCAAATGGAAGAGCGACAAATTGGTAATGCTTGTCTAGAAAAAGAGAATCTCAGAAACCGATAGTGGTCTGGATGATTTGGAATGTGAAGATATGCATCCTGTAAGTCTATCGTGGACATATAATAACCTTGCTGAACAAAAGGCAGAATAGTCCTTAGTTACCATCTTGAAATGTGGGACTCTTACAAAATTATTCAAAAACTTCAGATCCAGAACTGGCCTGAATTAATTTTCTTTCTTTGGGACAATGAATAGATTTGAATAAAACCCCAGACCCTGTTCCTAAAACGGAACTGGTATGATTACCCCTGAAAGCTCTAGATCTGAAGCACACTTCAGAAAAGCCTGAGCCTTCACCAGATTTACTGGAACGTGAGAGACACAAAAAAAAATAAAAAAAAATCTTCTCACAGGAGGTCTCATTCTGAATCCTATTCGATACCCTTGAGAGACAATACTCTGAATCCACTGATTTTGAACAGAATCTGCCCAAATGTCTTGGAATAATTTCCATCTGCCCCCCACCAGCTGAACTGGATTGAGGACGGCACCTTAATGCAGACTTGGGGGCTGGCTTTGGTTTCTTAAAAGGCTTGTATTTATTCCAACTTGAAGAAGGTTTCCAATTGGAACCAGAGTCTTTAGGGGAAAGATTGATTTTCTGTTCCTTATTCTGTCGGAAAGAACGAAAACGATTAGAAGCTTTAGATTTACCCTTAGATCTTTTATCCTGAGGCAAAAAAACTCCCTTCCCCCCAGTAATAGTTGAAATAATAGAGGACCAAATTGAGGACCAAATAAAATTGTTACCTTGGAAAGAGAGAGAAAGTGATCTAGACTTAGATACCATGTCAGCATTCCAAGATTTGAGCCACAAAGCTCTTCTAGCTAAAATAGCTAAAGACATAGATTTAACATCAATCTTGATAATATCAAAAATAGCATCACAGATAAAATGATTAGCATGTTGAAGCAAACTAACAATGCTAGACAAGTCAAGATCCGTTTCCTGTTGCACTAGGCTATCCAACCAAAAGGTTGATGCAGTCGCAACATCAGCATAGAAATGGCAGGCCTGAGAATATAGCGAGAAAATAAATAAGCTTTCCTTAGAGAAGATTCAAGTTTCCTATCTAAAGAGTCTTTAAAAGAAGTACTGTCTTCCACAGGAATAGTAGTACGTTTGGCAAGAGTAGAAATAGCCCCATCAACTTTGGGGCCTTTTTCCCAAAACTCTAATCTAGCCACTGGCAAATGGTACAACCTTTTAAACCTAGAAGGAATAAAAGAAGTACCAGGCTTAATCCATTCCTTAGCAATGACATCAGAAATAGCATCAGGAACTGGAGAAACCTCTAGAGTACTACAGGAGGTTTATAAACAGAATATAAACGTTTACTAGTTTTGATATCAAGAGGACTAGACTCCTCAATACCCAAAGTAACCAACAGTTCTTTTAACAAGGAACAAATATACTCAATCTTGATAAGATAAGTAGATTTGTCAGTGTCAATGTCTGAGGTAGGATCTTCTGAATCAGACAGATCCTCATCAGAGGAGGATATTTCAGTATGTTGTCGGTCATTAGAAATTTCATCAATTTTATGAGAAGTTTTAAAAGACCTTTTACGTTTATTAGAAGGCGGAATAGCAGACAAAGACTTCTGTATCGCATCAGCAATATCATTTTTCATATCAACAGGGATATCATGTACATTAGATGTTGAAGGAACAACAGATACTGTACAAGTACTGATGCAAAAGCTTATGACAACTGTTACATACTACAGCTGGAGATATAATCTCAGCTAACTTACAACAGATACACTTAGCTTTGGTAGAACTGTGATCAGGCAGCATGGTTCCAACAGCTGTTTCTGAGACAGGATCAGATTGAGACATCTTGCAAAATGTAAAAGAAAAAAAACAACATTAAAGCAAAAATTTTCAATTTCCTTATATAGCAGTTTCAGGAATGGGGAAAAAAGCAAACAGCATAGCCCTCTGAGCATATAAAAGACAAGAGGCACATAGGAAGTGGGGTGAAAAATAAATAAATACATTTTAGCGCCAAGTATGATGCACAACACAAAATGAAGTTGAATTTTTTTTGCGCCAACAACATCCGGAAATGACGTAACTCGCGTCATAACAGACGCAACCTTGTGCAAGGAAACCTGGCTTCAATTAAGACGCCGGAAATGACGAACTTGCGTCAAAGATTCTCACGCCAAGAATTACGCAATAAATAACAGCATTTTGCGACCTCGCGAGCCTAATTTGCCTGCGAAATTAAAAGAAAAACAGTCAATTTGAAAAAACAAACAAACAAAAAACGGACTATACCCCAGGTAAGAAAAATAACTTCCTAAAACATGCTTCCCAAACTGAAACTGACCGTCTGCAAAAAGGAAATATACATAGACCTGACTCATGGCAAATATAAGTAAAATACATATATTTAAAACTTTATATAAATACATAGAGCGCCAAACCATAGCTGAGAGTGTCTTAAATAATGAAAACCTACTTACCGAAAGACACCCATCCACATATAGCAGATAACCAGTACTGAAAAAGTATCAGCAGAGGTAATGGTATGTAAGAGTATATCGTCTGAAAAGGGAGGTAGGAGATGAATCCCTACGACCGATAACAGAGAACCTTTGAAAAGATTTCCCGCAAGGAAAAACATAAAAATCAATAGGTGATACTCCCTTCACATCCCTCTGACAAACACTGTACTCTGAGAGGAATTGGGCTTCAAAATGCTGAGAAGCGCTTATCATAGAAGAAAAAACATAATTTATGCTTACCTGATAAATTCCTTTCTCCTGTAGTGTGGTCAGTCCACGGGTCATCATTACTTCTGGGATATTAACTCCTCCCCAACAGGAAGTGCAAGAGGATCACCCAAGCAGAGCTGCTATATAGCTCCTCCCCTCTACGTCACACCCAGTCATTCGACCAAGAACCAAACGAGAAAGGAGAAACTATAGGGTGCAGTGGTGACTGGAGTATAATTTAAAAATTTAGACCTGCCATAAAAAACAGGGCGGGCCGTGGACTGACCACACTACAGGAGAAAGGAATTTATCAGGTAAGCATAAATTATGTTTTCTCCTGTTAAGTGTGGTCAGTCCACGGGTCATCATTACTTCTGGGATACCAATACCAAAGCTAAAGTACACGGATGACGGGAGGGACAGGCAGGATCTTTATACGGAAGGAACCACTGCCTGAAGTACCTTTCTCCCAAAAACAGCCTCCGAAGAAGCAAAAAAGTGTCAAATTTGTAAAATTTGGAAAAAGTATGAAGAGAAGACCAAGTTGCAGCCTTGCAAATCTGTTCAACAGAGGCCTCATTCTTAAAGGCCCAAGTGGAAGCCACAGCTCTAGTGGAATGAGCTGTAATTCTTTCAGGAGGCTGCTGTCCAGCAGTCTCATAGGCTAAACGTATTATGCTACGAAGCCAAAAAGAGAGGTAGCAGAAGCTTTTTGACCTCTCCTCTGTCCAGAATAAACGACAAACAGGGAAGAAGTTTGGCGAAAATCTTTAGTTGCCTGTAAATAAAATTTCAGGGCACGGACTACATCTAGATTGTGCAGAAGTCGTTCCTTCTTTGAAGAAGGATTCGGACACAATGATGGCACAACAATCTCTTGATTGATATTCTTGTTAGTGACAACCTTGGGTAAGAACCCAGGTTTAGTACGCAGAACAACCTTATCTGAATGAAAAATCAGATACGGAGAATCACAATGTAAGGCTGATAACTCAGAGACTCTACGAGCCAAGGAAATAGCCATTAAAAACAGAACTTTCCAAGATAACAGCTTGATATCAATGGAATGAAGGGGTTCAAACGGAACACCCTGTAAAACGTTAAGAACTAAATTTAAGCTCCATGGTGGAGCAACAGTTTTAAACACAGGCTTAATCCTGGCCAAAGCCTGGCAAAAAGCCTGAACGTCTGGAACTTCTGACAGACGCTTGTGTAAAAGAATGGACAGAGCTGAGATCTGTCCCTTTAAGGAACTAGCAGATAAACCCTTTTCTAAACCTTCTTGTAGAAAAGACAATATCCTAGGAATCCTAACTTTACTCCATGAGTAACTCTTGGATTCGCACCAATGTAAGTATTTACGCCATATTTTATGGAAATCTTTCTGGTAACAGGCTTCCTAGCCTGTATTAAGGTATCAATAACTGACTCCGAAAAACCACGCTTTGATAAAATCAAGCGTTCAATTTCCAAGCAGTCAGCTTCAGAGAAATTAGGTTTTGATGTTTGAAAGGACCCTGAATTAGAAGGTCCTGTCTCAGAGGCAGAGACCACGGTGGACAGGATGACATGTCCACTAGATCTGCATACCAGGTCCTGCGTGGCCACGCAGGCGCTATTAGAATCACTGATGCTCTCTCCTGTTTGATCCTGGCAATCAATCGAGGAAGCATCGGGAAGGGTGGAAACACATAGGCCATCCCGAAGGTCCAAGGTGCTGTCAAAGCATCTACCAGGACCGCTCCCGGGTCCCTGGACCTGGACCCGTAACAAGGAAGCTTGGCGTTCTGGCGAGACGCCATGAGATCTATCTCTGGTTTGCCCCAAAGTCGAAGTATTTGGGCAAAGACCTCCGGATGAAGTTCCCACTCCCCCGGATGAAAAGTCTGACGACTTAGGAAATCCGCCTCCCAGTTCTCCACTCCAGGAATGTGGATCGCTGACAGGTGGCAAGAGTGAGACTCTGCCCAGCGAATTATCTTTGATACTTCCATCATCGCTAGGGAGCTTCTTGTCCCTCCTTGATGGTTGATGTAAGCTACAGTCGTGATGTTGTCCGACTGAAACCTGATGAACCCCCGAGTTGTTAACTGAGGCCAGGCCAGAAGGGCATTGAGAACTGCTCTCAATTCCAGAATGTTTATTGGAAGGAGAGTCTCCTCCTGAGTCCATGATCCCTGAGCCTTCAGGGAATTCCAGACAGCGCCCCAACCTAGTAGGCTGGCGTCTGTTGTTACAATTGTCCAATCTGGTCTGCTGAATGGCATCCCCCTGGACAGATGTGGCCGAGAAAGCCACCATAGAAGAGAATTTCTGGTCTCTTGATCCAGATTCAGAGTACGGGACAAATCTGAGTAATCCCCATTCCACTGACTTAGCATGCATAATTGCAGCGGTCTGAGATGTAGGCGTGCAAAGGGTACTATGTCCATTGTCGCTACCATTAAGCCGATTACCTCCATGCATTGAGCCACTGACGGGTGCTGAATGGAATGAAGGACACGGCAAGCATTTTGAAGCTTTGTTAACCTGTCTTCTGTCAGGTAAATCTTCATTTCTACAGAGTCTATAAGAGTCCCCAAGAAGGGAACCCTTGTGAGTGGTAAGAGAGAACTCTTCTCTACGTTCACCTTCCACCCATGCGACCTTAGAAATGCCAGTACTAACTCTGGCCTAGATTTGGAGTTCGGCGGTAGATGGGCTGTTAACGCTCCGCGGGCTTTTTTCTCTCTGCACCATAAATTTAACTCTGGTATCGAGAGTTCAAACAAATGCTGCGTTAGGCTCCAAAAAAGGAGCGTAGAGCATTTTTACCGCAAATGCAACTCTCGATACCAGAGTTGCTTACGGACGCGGCCAGCCTCAAAAACGTGCTCGTGCACGATATCCCCATAGGAAACAATGGGGCTGTTTGAGCTGAAAAAAAAACCTAACACCTGCAAAAAAGCAGCGTTCAGCTCCTAACGCAGCCCCATTGTTTCCTATGGGGAAACACTTCCTACGTCTGCACCTAACACTCTAACATGTACCCCGAGTCTAAACACCCCTAACCTTACACTTATTAACCCCTAATCTGCCGCCCCCGCTATCGCTGACCCCTGCATATTATTTTTAACCCCTAATCTGCCGCTCCGTAAACCGCCGCAACCTACGTTATCCCTATGTACCCCTAATCTGCTGCCCTAACATCGCCGACCCCTATATTATATTTATTAACCCCTAATCTGCCCCCCACAACGTCGCCTCCACCTGCCTACACTTATTAACCCCTAATCTGCCGCTCCGTAAACCGTCGCTACTTACATTATCTCTATGTACCCCTAATCTGCTGCCCTAACATCGCCGACCCCTATATTATATTTATTAACCCCTAATCTGCCCCCCACAACGTCGCCGACACCTGCCTACACTTATTAACCCCTAATCTGCCGAGCGGACCTGAGCGCTACTATAATAAAGTTATTAACCCCTAATCCGCCTCACTAACCCCATCATAAATAGTATTAACCCCTAATCTGCCCTCCCTAACATCGCCGACACCTAACTTCAATTATTAACCCCTAATCTGACGACCGGAGCTCACCGCTACTATAATAAATGGATTAACCCCTAAAGCTAAGTCTAACCCTAACTCTAACACCCCCCTAAGTTAAATATAATTTAAATCTAACGAAATTAATTAACTCTTATTAAATAAATTATTCCTATTTAAAGCTAAATACTTACCTGTAAAATACATCCTAATATAGCTACAATATAAATTATAATTATATTATAGCTATTTTAGGATTTATATTTAGTTTACAGGCAACTTGGTAATTATTTTAACCAGGTACAATAGCTATTTAATAGTTACCTAGTTAAAATAATAACAAATTTACCTGTAAAATAAATCCTAACCTAAGATATAATTAAACCTAACACTACCCTATCAATAAATTAATTAAATAAACTACCTACAATTAACCTAACACTACACTATCAATAAATTAATTAAACACAATTCCTACAAATAAATACAATTAAATAAACTAGCTAAAGTACAAAAAATAAAAAAGAACTAAGTTACAAAAAATAAAAAAATATTTACAAACATAAGAAAAATATTACAACAATTTTAAACTAATTACACCTACTCTAAGCCCCCTAATAAAATAACAAAGCCCCCCAAAATAAAAAATTCCCTACCCGATTCTAAATTAAAAAAAGGTAAAAGCTCTTTTACCTTACCAGCCCTGAACAGGGCCCTTTGCGGGGCATGCCCCAAGAATTTCAGCTCTTTTGCCTGTAAAAAAAAACATACAATACTCCCCCCAACATTACAACCCACCACCCACATACCCCTAATCTAACCCAAACCCCCCTTAAATAAACCTAACACTAAGCCCCTGAAGATCTTCCTACCTTGTCTTCACCATCCAGGTTCACCGATCCGTCCTGAAGAGCTCCTCCGATGTCCTGATCCAAGCCCAAGCGGGGGGCTGAAGAGGTCCATGATCCGGTCAAAGTCTTCATCCAAGCGGGGCAGAAGAGGATCTTCCATCCGATTGAAGTCTTCATCCAAGCAGCATCCATCCGGAGAGAAGCGGCAGGATCCTGAAGACCTCCAGCGCGGAACATCCATCCGGCCCGACGACTGAACGACGAATGACTGTTCCTTTAAGGGACGTCATCCAAGATGGCGTCCCTCGAATTCCGATTGGCTGATAGGATTCTATCAGCCAATCGGAATTAAGGTAGGAATTTTCTGATTGGCTGATGGAATCAGCCAATCAGAATCAAGTTCAATCCGATTGGCTGATCCAATCAGCCTATCAGATTAAGCTCGCATTCTATTGGCTGATCGGAACAGCCAATAGAATGCGAGCTCAATCTGATTGGCTGATTGGATCAGCCAATCGGATTGAACTTGATTCTGATTGGCTGATTCCATCAGCCAATCAGAAAATTCCTACATTAATTCCGATTGGCTGATAGAATCCTATCAGCCAATCGGAATTCGAGGGACGCCATCTTGGATGACGTCCCTTAAAGGAACAGTAATTCGTCGTTCAGTCGTCGGGCCGGATGGATGTTCCGCGCTGGAGGTCTTCAGGATCCTGCCGCTTCTCTCCGGATGGATGCTGCTTGGATGAAGACTTCAATCGGATGGAAGATCCTCTTCTGCCCCGCTTGGATGAAGACTTTGACCGGATCATGGACCTCTTCAGCCCCCCGCTTGGGCTTGGATCAGGACATCGGAGGAGCTCTTCAGGACGGATCGGTGAACCTGGATGGTGAAGACAAGGTAGGAAGATCTTCAGGGGCTTAGTGTTAGGTTTATTTAAGGGGGGTTTGGGTTAGATTAGGGGTATGTGGGTGGTGGGTTGTAATGTTGGGGGGGGGGGGTATTGTATGTTTTTTTTTACAGGCAAAAGAGCTGAAATTCTTGGGGCATGCCCCGCAAAGGGCCCTGTTCAGGGCTGGTAAGGTAAAAGAGCTTTTACCTTTTTTAATTTAGAATAGGGTAGGGAATTTATTTTGGGGGGCTTTGTTATTTTATTAGGGGGCTTAGAGTAGGTGTAATTAGTTTAAAATTGTTGTAATATTTTTATTATGTTTGTAAATATTTTTTGTAACTTAGTTCTTTTTTATTTTTTGTACTTTAGCTAGTTTATTTAATTGTATTTATTTGTAGGAATTGTGTTTAATTAATTTATTGATAGTGTAGTGTTAGGTTAATTGTAGGTAATTGTAGGTAGTTTATTTAATTAATTTATTGATAGGGTAGTGTTAGGTTTAATTATATCTTAGGTTAGGATTTATTTTACAGGTAAATTTGTTATTATTTTAACTAGGTAACTATTAAATAGCTATTGTACCTGGTTAAAATAATTACCAAGTTGCCTGTAAACTAAATATAAATCCTAAAATAGCTATAATATAATTATAATTTATATTGTAGCTATATTAGGATGTATTTTACAGGTAAGTATTTAGCTTTAAATAGGAATAATTTATTTAATAAGAGTTAATTTATTTCGTTAGATTTAAATTATATTTAACTTAGGGGGGTGTTAGAGTTAGGGTTAGACTTAGCTTTAGGGGTTAATCCATTTATCATAGTAGCGGTGAGCTCCGGTCGTCAGATTAGGGGTTAATAATTGAAGTTAGGTGTCGACGATGTTAGGGAGGGCAGATTAGGGGTTAATACTATTTATTATAGGGTTAGTGAGGCGGATTAGGGGTTAATACATTTATTATAGTAGCGCTCAGGTCCGCTCGGCAGATTAGGGGTTAATAAGTGTAGGCAGGTGTCGGCGACGTTGAGGGGGGCAGATTAGGGGTAATAAATATAATATAGGGGTCGGCGGTGTTAGGGGCAGCAGATTAGGGGTACATAGGGATAACGTAGGTGGCGGCGCTTTGCGGTCGGAAGATTAGGGGTTAATTATTTTAAGTAGCTGGCGGCGACGTTGTGGGGGGCAGGTTAGGGGTTAATAAATATAATATAGGGGTCGGCGGGGTTAGGGGCAGCAGATTAGGGGTTAAAAAAATTTAATCGAGTGGCGGCGATGTAGGGGGAGCTCGGTTTAGGGGTACATAGGTAGTTTATGGGTGTTAGTGTACTTTAGGGTACAGTAGTTAAGAGCTTTATGAACCGGCGTTAGCCCAGAAAGCTCTTAACTACTGCTATTTTCCTGCGGCTGGAGTTTTGTCGTTAGAGCTCTAACGCTCACTTCAGAAACGACTCTAAATACCGGCGTTAGGAAGATCCCATTGAAAAGATAGGATACGCAATTGACGTAAGGGGATCTGCGGTATGGAAAAGTCGCGGCTGAAAAGTGAGCGTTAGACCCTTTAATCACTGACTCCAAATACCAGCGGGCGGCCAAAACCAGCGTTAGGAGCCTCTAACGCTGGTTTTCACGGCTAACGCCAAACTCCAAATCTAGGCCTCTGTATGAGACCTGGCAGTTTGAAAGCTTGACGCTTGTATCAGAATGTCGTCTAGGTACGGAGCCACCGAAATTCCTCGCGGCCTTAGCACCGCCAGAAGAGAGCCCAGAACCTTTGTGAAGATTCTTGGAGCCGTAGCCAACCCGAATGGAAGAGCTACAAACTGGTAATGCCTGTCTAGGAAGGCAAACCTTAGATACTGGTAATGATCTTTGTGAATCGGTATATGAAGGTAGGCATCCTTTAAATCCACTGTGGTCATGTACTGACCCTTTTGGATCATGGGTAAGATTGTCCGAATAGTTTCCATTTTGAACGATGGAACTCTTAGGAATTTGTTTAGGGTCTTTAAATCCAAGATTGGTCTGAAGGTTCTTTCTTTCTTGGGAACCACAAACAGATTTGAGTAAAACCCTTGTCCGTGTTCCGACCGCGGAACCGGATGGATCACTCCCATTAGTAAGAGATCTTGTACACAGCGTAGAAACGCCTCTTTCTTTATCTGGTTTGTTGACAACCTTGAAAGATGAAATCTCCCTTTTGGGGGAGAGGCTTTGAAGTCCAGAAGATATCCCTGAGATATGATCTCTAACGCCCAGGGATCCTGGACATCTCTTGCCCAAGCCTGGGCGAAGAGAGAGAGTCTGCCCCCCACTAGATCCGTTCCCGGATCGGGGGCCCTCACTTCATGCTGTCTTAGGGGCAGCAGCAGGTTTTCTGGCCTGCTTGCCCTTGTTCCAGGACTGGTTAGGTTTCCAGCCTTGTCTGTATCGAGCAACAGCTCCTTCCTGTTTTGGTGCAGAGGAAGTTGATGCTGCTCCTGCCTTGAAGTTACGAAAGGCACGAAAATTAGACTGTCTAGCCCTAGGTTTGGCTCTGTCTTGAGGCAGGGCATGGCCTTTACCTCCTGTAATGTCAGCGATAATTTCCTTCAAACCGGGCCCAAATAAGGTCTGCCCTTTGAAAGGTATGTTAAGTAATTTAGATGTAACATCAGCTGACCAGGATTTTAGCCACAGCGCTCTGCGTGCTTGAATGGCGAATCCGGAATTCTTAGCCGTAAGTTTAGTTAAGTGTACTACGGCATCAGAAATAAATGAATTAGCTAGCTTAAGGGTTTTAAGCTTGTGTGTAATCTCATCTAATGGAGCTGATTCAAGGGTCTCTTCCAGAGACTCAAACCAAAATGCTGCTGCAGCCGTGACAGGCGCAATGCATGCAAGGGGTTGCAATATAAAACCTTGTTGAACAAACATTTTCTTAAGGTAACCCTCTAATTCTTTATCCATTGGATCTGAAAAGGCGCAGCTATCCTCCACCGGGATAGTGGTACGCTTAGCTAAAGTAGAAACTGCTCCCTCCACCTTAGGGACCGTTTGCCATAAGTCCCGTGTGGTGGTGTCTATTGGAAACATCTTTCTGAATATAGGAGGGGTTGAGAAAGGCACACCGGGTCTATCCCACTCCTTAGTAACAATTTCAGTAAGTCTCTTAGGTATTGGAAAAACGTCAGTACTCGACGGTACTGCAAAATATTTATCCAACCTACACATTTTCTCTGGTATTGCAACTGTGTTACAATCATTCAGAGCCGCTAAGACCTCCCCTAGTAATACACGGAGGCTTTCCAGCTTAAACTTAAAATTTGAAATGTCTGAATCCAGTTTATTTGGATCAGATCCGTCACCTGCAGAATGAAGCTCTCCGTCCTCATGTTCTGCAAATTGTGACGCAGTATCTGACATGGCCCTAATATTATCAGCGCACTCTGTTCGCACCCCAGAGTGATCTCGCTTACCTCTAAGTTCTGGTAATTTAGACAAAACTTCAGTCATAACATTAGCCATGTCCTGTAGTGTGATTTGTAATGGCCGCCCTGAAGTACTCGGCGTTACAATATCACGCACCTCCCGAGCGGGAGATGCAGGTACTGACACGTGAGGCAAGTTAGTCGGCATAACTTCCCCCTCGTTGTTTGGTGAATGATGTTCAATTTGTACAGAATGACTCTTATTCAAAGTAGCATCAATGCAATTAGTACATAAATTTCTATTGGGCTCCACCTTGGCTTTTGCACATATAGCACAGAGATATTCCTCTGCGTCAGACATGTTTAACAAACTAGCAATTAAAGTAGCAAGCTTGGAAATACTTCACTCAAATTACAAGTAATATGAAAAACGCACTGTGCCTTTAAGAAGCACAGAAAAAATTATGACAGTTTAATAATAAGGAACCGGAAAAAATATAACAATCAGATTTTTCCCAGTAAAAGCATAAATTTAGCAAAGAATTGCCCCCATTAGCAATGGATAACTAACCCTTAATAGCAGAAAAAAATGTACAAAATATAAACGTTTTTTATCACAGTCAAAGCACAATCTCACAGTTCTGCTGTGAGTGATTACCTCCCTCAAAATAATTTTTGAAGACCCTTGAGCTCTGTAGAGACGATCCGGATCATGCAGGAAGAGAAAAAGACTTTTGACTGAATTTCTGATGCGTAGTAAAAGCGCCAAAATAGGCCCCTCCCCCTCACCCACAGCAGTGAGGGAAGTTCAGTAAACTGTCTCAAATTAAAATAAACGACAGCCAAGTGGAAAAACAGTGCCCAAAAACAATTTTTCACCCAGTACCTCAGATATTTAAACAATTTAGCATGCCAGCAAAAACGTTTAAAATTAAATATCATGAAATGTCATTAAACAGCCTGTTGCTAGACGTTCCCACTGCAAGTAAGGCTAAAGATTATATGCATATAGTATTACCCAGAGAAGTGCCATTCCCCAGAATACTGAAGTGTACACATATATACATAAACAGCCTGATACCAGTTGCTACTACTGCATTTAAGGCTGAACTTACATTATATTGGTATTGGCAGCATTTTCTCAGTCAATTCCATTCCTCAGAAAATAATATACTGCAACATACCTCTTTGCAGGTGAACCTGCCCGCTGTCCCCTGATCTGAAGTTTACCTCACTCCTCAGAATGGCCGAGAACAGCAAAATGAATTTTAGCTACGCCGGCTAAAATCATCCAAAAACTCAGGTAGATTCTTCTTCAAATTCTACCTGAGAAGGAACAACACACTCCGGTGCTGTTTTAAAATAACAAACTTTTGATTGAAGATATAAAAACTAAGTATAATCACCACAGTCCTCTCACACATCCTATTAGTTGGGTGCAAGAGAATGACTGAGTGTGACGTAGAGGGGAGGAGCTATATAGCAGCTCTGCTTGGGTGATCCTCTTGCACTTCCTGTTGGGGAGGAGTTAATATCCCAGAAGTAATGATGACCCGTGGACTGACCACACTTAACAGGAGAAATCAAGCACAAACTTACTTCACCACCTCCATAGGGAGGCAAAGTTTGTAAAACTAAATTGTGGGTGTGGTGAGGGGTGTATTTATAGGAATTTTGAGGTTTGGGAAACTTTGCCCCTCCTGGTAGGATTGTATATCCCATACGTCACTAGATCATGGACTCTTGCCAATTACATGAAATAAAGTATATTGAAATTCTTAATACAGTTGTTGCAAACTGAAGTAACATGTCACAACTCTGTATATAAAAGAGAGTTGACTGTAGATGTTTGACCAACCGCCTGCACCACCACACACAATTCCTACAAAACATCTGTTCTTCTATAAGCCTGTGCTTCCAATTTATAGTAATTGGGTTTGCAATTTGAGCACTCATATGTTTTAGTGGGGAGGCTGCTCAAGTGCTGTGTGATTAAGGACCAGGTTAAACCGTTCATTAAAGTTAAATTAAACCCAAAATATAATGCCCTGGAAAATGTTTCATCACATTTGTGAAAAGGTTCCAATGCACTTTCTGTTTATATTTTGCTGGCTTAAATCAGAAAGTGTTAGATTTTTCAACTCCAACCACCCAAAGAGGCTGGAGTGCATACTGTTCTAAACCCGGGCACTCTTACATGCTGCACAGTGGTTGCTTTATTTGTGCAGGAACTAGCAACATCCAATAGTTAACCAACCCAAAAAAAAACTAAGTGGTCTTAAAGGGAAATAAATCCCAAAAGTATTTTTTTTCATGATTCAGACAAACCATACAACAAACATTCTAATTTAGTCTGTTGCCAAATTTGCTTCATTCTCCTGGTATAATTTTTTGAAGGAGTAGCAATGCACTACTGAGAGCTAGCTGAACACATTGGCTGAGCCAATAACAAAAGGAATATATGTGAAGTCACCAGTCAGCTCTTAGTAGAGCATTATTTCTCCTGAGCCTACCTAGGTATGCTCTTTAATAAAAGATACTAAGAGAGGAAGCAAAATTAGGTAATAGAAGTAAACTGGAAAGCTGTTTAAAATTGCATGCTCTATCTGAATCATGAAAGATTACATTTTGACCTATCCCTTTAAAACAATGCAGCTTACCAAAAACTGGAAGTCAGAACCTCCCTCTTTTACACATATACTTCGCAAATTAGAATACCACTACCATAGAACAGCACTTTCAGCTAAGTTATTAGACAAGGAAAAACAATTCCTCGTAGAATGGGAACCCTATATTATGTTTATGAAAATAACAGACGTAGCCAGGGGGAGGGGAGTTGATCTCCACAAATATGAGATATTCTAAGACTTCTATCCATGGAGTAAGATGAAATGAGTATTCTGAATGACTATTAGGTAACGAAAAGACTTAATGTACAGAATGTAACAAAATATTACTATGCACCTTGTACAACAGTGCAATGTTATGTTACATTATATTTTTTTTATTTATGTTCGTATTGGTTTGTTTTTCTTTGTTATTTCTCTGGAAAATAATAAAACCCCCCCAAAAAAAACATTGCGGCTTCAAACTAGTTTTAACCTATTTTATAACATTTGTTTTGTGAACAGACATTTCCCCATGCAGTAATTAATTTCTGGTGCATATTTAAAAACAGGACTTTAAATGTCCCTTTAACTTGTACATGGTCTTTACCTGTATTCATGGCCTTCCTGCCAGCAACATAGTGTGGGTGATTGAAGTCGGACACCCAGGGTTTTCCGCCATGGCCCATGGTCACACTGAATTTATTTGGACTTCCCAGCTTTTTAAATTCCTTAGTCAGATAGTCTTTAACCTTTGATGAAAAATGTTCTGCATTAGAAAAATTACATCTAATGCTTCTCATTTGTCTACGGATGCAGTTATTGGAAAAACTGAGCATTCTACTTCTCAGGGTAATGCAAGTCAGACACACAAGTACAGTATATTTAAAGGAATAGTACAGTCAACAATTAGCATAAAGGGCAATTAAATATAGTAGAATTGCATTATTAGCATGTGACATGACCATTAATAGCAAATAATCTACATTTCAAATAGGCTGGGTATATACAAAGACTGTGCAAAATTTGAGTACATTGTAAAGTCTCTTAAAATATAAAAAAACAAAAAACGTAATTTCCTATATTGTATATTTCTGACAAGCACGAGCATTGAAACTGACACAAAACAGGGAATGTACTCAATGGTCACCACACCGTCATACCTGTTTTTCTACCTCCACTGGAAGCATATCTGGCACTAATCTTATGGAGAACTTCCCAATGACTTTCCTAGGTATCACAGTTTTAGCTCCCGCTCCAGAGAAGGCTCCCTCGATACCATGGAGAGACAGAGAAGGGTATCGCCACCTGTGCATCAGGATATGCTCCTGCAGAAATAAAGAGAATTCATTTACTAAGGTACTGTCCTTTTCCCAATCACAAAAAGGCAATGCCACCCTCCTGTTTAACTCTACCACCGGATCTACACTGTCCTTAGACACAAGTTAAACTAGGGTTTGTCAATCATGAGGGCAACTACATTGTTGTTCTCTCTCTATCTATATCTCAAACAAAAAAACCTTGCTTTATTAATAGTGATATAAAATGTTGTCAACCACCCAATGTGTTATTCCCAATTTTAAATCTACCTCTACAGCTGATGTCAATGGTAATCCCTGTAGTCACTAAAAGCACACATAACATATCTGCTTAAAAAGGGACGTTAAATTGGTTTCCCCTTAATGTGTTTACAATAACTTATTATACCAGCTGCAGCGTATAACAATGGATCAGAGATTGCTCAATTATGTTTTTTTTTTTTTTAATAAAATAGCTGTTCTTTTGCTTATTGTTAATACAACACATTTAAATGGGCTGAGCTTGAAAAAAAGGCAGACATCCTTATCTTATGTATTTCTCTCTACACACATACACCCTTACCACATCTCTTGAAAATGCCCATTTCAGTATTTCATACTCCCCCCCCCTCCCCTCCCCCCCATTCACACACTGGGCAGCCGCTGATTATTGGTTTACCTAGTTTTTCTTTAGAGAACACAAAATAATTTATGTTTTCAGTATAGATATGGTGAAGGAACCATTTGTAAACAATATAAAAACCAGGTAAAATTGATCATTTGGACCATATTACATTCTGCCTTCTGTAGAGTTTCCCTCTAGGAACTGGAAGGCAACTGTAATATGATCTATTACAAATTTATCACTTTACCAGATAGGAAGGCAGCCCATCAAAAGAAACCAACCATAGGCAGCAAATTACCCCAGGTCAAAATAGTGCTAAAACATTATACTGCCTGTAAAGATAATCATCAAAATCTAGTTTTTTTTACTAACCTAATCCAGGTTTTTTTTTTTTTTTTTTTTTTAAGCATATATCAGTGCATACATTTTATCATTTCAAGCAGCACTAATGAACAATACTCAGCTAAAAAATGGTATTGGTACCTTTGTCTCATGTAAAAGTTTATTAGCTCCTATATCATCTGAAAACTCCTTAAGATCAAAATCGATAGCATCATAAATGGTTTTCTCTTCATCTGCGAGAGGTGCCACAGCCTCATTTATTCCTGGGATAAGGATTTTCCCTCGCTTGTCTATTAAACTGCCTTTATGGAGGAAAAGATAAAGCAGAATTACATCTGTAGTTTACTTCTACACAAAACAGCTTTAAAATGATATATTAGAAGCACTGTTGCAGCTATAGATTGGACTAAAAACCTCTGCAGATACTCACACAACACATGTACCATGAGTAGATTATATAGTAACCATCAACTATGTACTCATTCTAGAACATCAGGCATTGCAGTTAACCATTAGACACTATCAAAGAATTTGTAGAACAGGATGAGAGGGGAATATAATGCAGAGTGGTTGAAAAAGCATAAATTAAGAAAGTGGAGGAAAAATGTTCCTCAAAAAAAAAGAAAAAAAAAAAAAAAAAGGGACCTTGTACTCAGTATATGGCTATCTTGGTTAAGAAAAAAATAAATAGGTTAAGACCAATCTGTTTGAATTCAGATGTAATCTAATACAGCAGTATCTGTTGCGTTGCATCTACTAATACTCATTGGCTGATAAGGAGAACTACCTAATGCCAAACACATTATCACAATGTCGGTTAAAGGGATGTAACCATTATTACAGATTTAGATTGATGATCTTCTTTTCAGTAAATATTAGTTTTTGTGAAATAATGACAAAGATACATTAACATAATATACTTTAAAGAGTGTCTATAGCCCCTATTGTGAAATGGAAAATATAATCTTAGGTAGGTTACCAGAGACTTCAAGGGACACTAAACCCAAAATGTTTCTTTCATGATTCAGGTAGAGAATACAATTTGAAACAACATTTCAATTTACTTCTATTATCTAATTTGTTTCATTTTTTAGATGTCCTTTGTTGAAGAAATAGCAATGCGTATAGGTGAGCCAATCACACGAGGCATCTATGTACAGCCACCAATCAGCAGCTATTGAGCCTATCTAGATATGCTATTCAGCAAAGAATATCAAGAGAATGAAACAAATTAGATAATGGACGTAAATTAAGAAGTTGTTTAAAATTGCACGCTCTTTCTAAATCATGGAACAAAAACAGAATTTATGCTTACCTGATAAATTACTTTCTCCAACGGTGTGTCCGGTCCACGGCGTCATCCATAACTTGTGGGAATATTCTCTTCCCCAACAGGAAATGGCAAAGAGCACAGCAAAAGCTGTCCATATGGTCCCTCCTAGGCTCCGCCCACCCCAGTCATTCGACCGACGGACAGGAGAAAAAAAAACAGGAGAAACTATAGGGTGCCGTGGTGACTGTAGTTAGAGAAAGAAATTCATCAAACCTGATTAAAAAACCAGGGCGGGCCGTGGACCGGACACACCGTTGGAGAAAGTAATTTATCAGGTAAGCATAAATTCTGTTTTCTCCAACATTGGTGTGTCCGGTCCACGGCGTCATCCATAACTTGTGGGAACCAATACCAAAGCTTTAGGACACGGATGAAGGGAGGGAGCCAATCAGGTTGCCTAAACGGAAGGCACCACGGCTTGCAAAACCTTTCTCCCAAAAATAGCCTCCGAAGAAGCAAAAGTATCAAATTTGTAGAATTTGGCAAAAGTGTGCAGGGAAGACCAAGTCGCTGCCTTACATATCTGATCAACAGAAGCCTCGTTCTTGAAGGCCCATGTGGAAGCCACAGCCCTAGTAGAGTGAGCTGTGATGCGTTCAGGAGGCTGCCGTCCGGCAGTCTCGTAAGCCAATCGGATGATGCTTTTCAGCCAAAAGGAAAGAGGTAGCAGTAGCTTTTTGACCTCTCCTCTTGCCGGAATAAACGACAAACAGAGAAGACGTTTGTCTGAAATCCTTTGTTGCTTCTAAATAGAACTTTAAAGCACGAACTACATCTAGATTGTGTAACAAACGTTCCTTCTTTGAAACTGGATTCGGACACAAAGAAGGCACAACTATTTCCTGGTTAATATTCTTGTTGGAAACAACCTTTGGAAGGAAACCAGGTTTAGTACGCAAAACAACCTTATCTGAATGGAACACCAGATAGGGCGGAGAACACTGCAGAGCAGATAACTCAGAAACTCTTCTAGCAGAAGAAATAGCAACCAAAAACAGAACTTTCCAAGATAACATCTTGATATCTATGGAATGTAGAGGTTCAAACGGAACCCCTTGAAGAACTGAAAGAACTAAATTCAGACTCCAGGGAGGAGTCAAAAGGTCTGTAAACAGGCTTGATCCTGACCAAAGCCTGAACAAAAGCTTGAACATCAGGCACAGCTGCCAGTCGTTTGTGTAATAAGACAGATAAAGCAGAAATCTGTCCCTTTAAAGAACTCGCTGATAATCCCTTATCCAAACCTTCTTGGAGAAAGGAAAGGATCCTAGGAATTTTGATCTTACTCCATGAGAATCCCTTGGATTCACACCAACAGATATATCTTTTCCATATTTTATGGTAAATCTTCCTAGTTACAGGTTTTCTGGCTTGTATCAGAGTATCTATTACAGAATCCGAAAACCCACGCTTAGATAAAATCAAGCGTTCAATTTCCAAGCCGTTAGCTGAAGGGAAACTAGATTTGGATGTTCGAATGGACCTTGTACTAGAAGATCCTGTCTCAAAGGTAGCTTCCATGGTGGAGCCGATGACATATTCACCAGGTCTGCATACCAAGTCCTGCGTGGCCACGCAGGAGCTATCAAGATCACCGAGGCCCTCTCCTGCTTGATCCTGGCTACTAGCCTGGGAATGAGAGGAAACGGTGGAAACACGTAAGCTAGGTTGAAGGTCCAAGGCGCTACTAATGCATCCACTAGAGACGCCTTGGGATTCCTGGATCTGGACCCGTAGCAAGGAACCTTGAAGTTCTGACGAGACGCCATCAGATCCATGTCTGGAATGCCCCATAATTGAGTCAACTGGGTAAAGATCTCCGGGTGGAGTTCCCACTCCCCCGGATGGAATGTCTGACGACTCAGATAATCCGCCTCCCAGTTTTCCACTCCTGGGATGTGGATCGCAGATAGGTGGCAGGAGTGATCCTCCGCCCATTTTATGATTTTGGTCACTTCTCCCATCGCCAGGGAACTCCTTGTTCCCCCCTGATGATTGATGTAAGCAACAGTCGTCATGTTGTCTGATTGGAATCTTATGAATCTGGCCTTTGCTAGTTGAGGCCAAGCCCTGAGAGCATTGAATATCGCTCTCAGTTCCAGAATGTTTATCGGGAGTAGAGACTCTTCCCGAGACCATAGCCCCTGAGCTTTCAGAGAGTCCCAGACCGCGCCCCAGCCCACTAGACTGGCGTCGGTCGTGACGATGACCCACTCTGGTCTGCGGAAACTCATTCCCTGGGACAGGTGGTCCTGGGTTAGCCACCAACGGAGTGAGTCTCTGGTCTTCTGATCTACTTGAATCACTGGAGACAAGTCTGTATAGTCCCCATTCCACTGTTTCAGCATGCACAGTTGTAATGGTCTTAGATGAATTCACGCAAAAGGAACTATGTCCATTGCTGCAACCATCAACCCTACTACTTCCATGCACTGAGCTATGGAAGGACGTGGAACAGAATGAAGAACTTGACAAGCGTTTAGAAGTTTTGACTTTCTGACATCTGTCAGGAAAATCTTCATTTCTAAAGAATCTATTATTGTCCCCAAGAAAGGAACTCTTGTCGACGGAGACAGGGAACTTTTTTCTATGTTTACTTTCCAGCCGTGAGATCTGAGAAAGGCCAGAACGATGTCTGTGTGACCCTTTGCCTTTGAAAGAGACGACGCTTGTATCAGGATGTCGTCCAAGTAAGGTGCCACTGCAGTACCCCTTGGTCTTAGAACCTCCAGAAGGGACCAGAGTACCTTTGTGAAAATCCTTGGAGCAGTGGCTAGCCCGAATGGGAGAGCCACAAACTGGTAATGATTGTCCAGAAAGGCGAACCTTAGGAGAAGATAACCCTGAGAAACTATTTCTAGTGCCCAGGGATCCTGAACATCTCTTGCCCAAGCCTGAGCGAAGAGAGAGTCTGCCCCCTACTAGATCCGGTCCCGGATCGGGGGCTACTCCTTCATGCTGTTTTGTTAGCAGCAGCAGGCTTCATGGCCTGCTTACCCTTGTTCCAGCCTTGCATTGGTTTCCAAGCTGGTTTGGTTTGCGAAGCATTACCCTCTTGTCTAGAGGCTGCAGAGTTGGAGGCCGGTCCGTTCCTGAAATTGCGAAAGGAACGAAAATTAGACTTATTCTTGGCTTTGAAAGGCCTATCTTGTGGGAGGGCGTGGCCCTTACCCCCAGTAATGTCTGAGATAATCTCTTTCAATTCTGGCCCAAAAAGAGTTTTACCCTTGAAGGGGATATTAAGCAATTTTGTCTTGGAAGATACATCCGCTGACCAAGACTCTAGCCAGAGCGCTCTGCGCACCACAATTGCAAACCCAGAATTTTGCGCCGCTAATCTAGCTAACTGCAAAGCAGCATCTAAAATAAAGGAATTAGCTAACTTAAGTGCGTGAACTCTGTCCATAACCTCCTCATACAGAGTCTCTCTACTGAGCGACTTTTCTAGTTCCTCGAACCAGAACCACGCTGCTGTAGTGACAGGAATAATGCACGAAATAGGTTGCAGGAGGTAACCTTGCTGTACAAAAATCTTTTTAAGCAAACCCTCCAATTTTTTATCCATAGGATCTTTGAAAGCACAATTATCCTCGATAGGAATAGTAGTGCGCTTGGCTAGTGTAGAAACTGCCCCCTCGACCTTAGGGACTGTCTGCCATAAGTCCTTTCTGGGGTCGACCATAGGAAATAATTTCTTAAATATAGGAGGGGGAACAAAAAGGTATGCCGGGCTTCTCCCACTCCTTATTCACTATGTCCGCCACCCGCTTGGGTATAGGAAAAGCGTTGGGGTGCACCGGAACCTCTAGGAACTTGTCCATCTTACACAATTTTTCTGGAATGACCAGGTTGTCACAATCATCCAGAGTAGACAACACCTCCTTAAGCAGTGCGCGGAGATGCTCCAATTTAAATTTAAATGTCACAACATCAGGTTCTGCCTGTTGAGAAATTCTACCTGAATCTGAAATTTCCCCATCTGACAAAACCTCCCTCATGGCCCCTTCAGATTGGTGTGAGGGTACTACAGAGCAATTATCATCAGTGCCCTCCTGCTCTACAGTGTTTAAAACAGAGCAATCTCTGAAATGCAGGCATTTTGGATAAAATATTTGCTATGGAGTTATCCATTACTGCCGTCAATTGTTGCATAGTAACAAGCATTGGCGCGCTAGAAGTACTAGGGGTCTCCTGCGTGGGCAAAACTGGTGTAGACACAGAAGGAGATAATGTAGAACTATGTCTACTCCCTTCATCTGATGAATCATCTTGGGCAACTTTACTATCTGTGGCAGTACTGTCCTTACTTTGTTTGGACGCTATGGCACAATTATCACACAATTTTGAAGGGGGAGACACATTGGCTTCCATACATACAGAACATAGCTTATCTGAAGGTACAGACATGTTAAACAGGCTTAAACTTGTCAATAAAGTACAAAAACCGTTTTAAAACAAAACCGTTACTGTCTCTTTAAATTTTAAACAGGGCACACTTAATTACTGAATATGTGAAAAACTATGAAGGAATTGTTCAAATTTAACCAAATTTTCACCACAGAGTCTTAAAGCATTCAAAGCATTGCACCCCAAATTTGAGGCCTTTAACCCTTAAAATGAAGAAACCGGAGCCGGTTACAGATTTAACTACTCTACAGTCCCAGCTACAGCCTTTGCTGCGACTTTACCAAACCCAGGGGGGTATACGATACCAAATGAAGCCTTCTAGGAACCTTTCCAACTACTTTCAGACCCACACACAAAGCAGCTGCATGTCCTGCTCTCAAAAGTAACTGCGCAGTAATGGCGCGAAAATTAGGCTCAGCCTACTACAGGGAAGGCCCTTCCTGACTGGAAAGGTGTCTAAACCAGTGCCTGACGTTAAAAAACGTTCCCCAAAGTTTATAAGTGTGAATATCAACATCAAGCTGTATAAAATGCCCAAATAAAGCAATCGATCTTGCCAATAAAAGTGTTTACCAGTTTTATAGCCCATATTAAGCCCTTTATTCTGTTTGAGACTAAGAAAATGGCTTACATGTCCCCATGAGGGGAAATGACAGCCTTCCAGCATTACACAGTCTTGTTAGAAAAATGGCTAGTCATACCTTAAGCAGAAAAGTCTGCTAACTGTTTCCCCCAACTGAAGTTAGTTCATCTCAACAGTCCTATGTGGAAACAGCAAACGATTTTAGTTACTGCTGCTAAAATCATATTCCTCTCACAAACAGAACTCTTCATCTTTTTCTGTTTCAGAGTAAATAGTACATACCAGCACTATTTTAAAATAAACTCTTGATAGTAGAATAACAAAAACTACAACTAAACACCACATACTCTTCACCATCTCCTTGGAGATGTTGCCTGTGCAACGGCAAAGAGAATGACTGGGGTGGGCGGAGCCTAGGAGGGACTATATGGACAGCTTTTGCTGTGCTCTTTGCCATTTCCTGTTGGGGAAGAGAATATTCCCACAAGTTATGGATGACGCCGTGGACCGGACACACCGATGTTGGAGAAATGAGATTTAATACGGGAAAATGCAAGGTTCTACATTTTGGAAGTAAAAATAAGCAGGCTACGTATTATTTAAATGGGACAAGACTTAGCCAAACACAGGAGGAAAGGGATTTGGGGGTAGTAATAGATAACAAGCTAAAGATGGGTGCACAATGCAGGGCAGCACCTTCAAAGGCTAATAAGATACTAGCATGTATTAAAAGAGGCACTGACTCAAGGGAGGATAGCATAATTCTGTCACTGGTAAGACCTCACCTTGAGTATGGAGTGCAGTTCTGGGGACCAATCGCAAAAAAAAGATATTGCTGAACTAGAAGAAGTTCAGAGAAGGGCCACAAAGCTAATAAGGGGATTAGAGAATTTAACCTATGAGGAGAGGCTAGCCAAACTGGGTCTGTTTTCTTTAGAAAAAAGGCGCTTAAGAGGTGACAGGATTACTTTATATAAATACAGGGAGTGCAGAATTATTAGGCAAATGAGTATTTTGACCACATCATCCTCTTTATGCATGTTGTCTTACTCCAAGCTGTATAGGCTCGAAAGCCTACTACCAATTAAGCATATTAGGTGATGTGCATCTCTGTAATGAGAAGGGGTGTGGTCTAATGACATCAACACCCTATATCAGGTGTGCATAATTATTAGGCAACTTCCTTTCCTTTGGCAAAATGGGTCAAAAGAAGGACTTGACAGGCTCAGAAAAGTCAAAAATAGTGAGATATCTTGCAGAGGGATGCAGCACTCTTAAAATTGCAAAGCTTCTGAAGCGTGATCATCGAACAATCAAGCGTTTCATTCAAAATAGTCAACAGGGTCGCAAGAAGCGTGTGGAAAAACCAAGGCGCAAAATAACTGCCCATGAACTGAGAAAAGTCAAGCGTGCAGCTGCCAAGATGCCACCAGTTTGGCCATATTTCAGAGCTGCAACATCACTGGAGTGCCCAAAAGCACAAGGTGTGCAATACTCAGAGACATGGCCAAGGTAAGAAAGGCTGAAAGACGACCACCACTGAACAAGACACACAAGCTGAAATGTCAAGACTGGGCCAAGAAATATCTCAAGACTGATTTTTCTAAGGTTTTATGGAGTACTGGTTTGGGCTGGTATCATCAAAGATGAGCTTGTGGGGCCTTTTCGGGTTGAGGATGGAGTCAAGCTCAACTCCCAGTCCTACTGCCAGTTTCTGGAAGACACCTTCTTCAAGCAGTGGTACAGGAAGAAGTCTGCATCCTTCAAGAAAAACATGATTTTCATGCAGGACAATGCTCCATCACACGCGTCCAAGTACTCCACAGCGTGGCTGGCAAGAAAGGCTATAAACGAAGAAAATCTAATGACATGGCCTCCTTGTTCACCTGATCTGAACCCCATTGAGAACCTGTGGTCCATCATCAAATGTGAGATTTACAAGGAGGGAAAACAGTACACCTCTCTGAACAGTGTCTGGGAGGCTGTGGTTGCTGCTGCACGCAATGTTGATGGTGAACAGATCAAAACACTGACAGAATCCATGGATGGCAGGCTTTTGAGTGTCCTTGCAAAGAAAGGTGGCTATATTGGTCACTGATTTGTTTTTGTTTTGTTTTTGAATGTCAGAAATGTATATTTGTGAATGTTGAGATGTTATATTGGTTTCACTGGTAAAAATAAATAATTAAAATGGGTATATATTTGTTTTTTGTTAAGTTGCCTAATAATTATGCACAGTAATAGTCACCTGCACACACAGATATCCCCTTAAAATAGCTATAACTAAAAACAAACTAAAAACTACTTCCAAAACTATTCAGCTTTGATATTAATGAGTTTTTTGGGTTCATTGAGAACATGGTTGTTGTTCAATAATAAAATTAATCCTCAAAAATACAACTTGCCTAATAATTCTGCACTCCCTGTATATTCAAGGCCCATATACAGAGATGGCAGAAGCTCTGTTTATTCCAAGAAAATTGTTTGTTTGTGACCAGAGGTCACAATTTAAGGTTGGAGGAAAGGAGATTTAATCTCTTACAGGTTTTTTCACTGTAAGAGCAATAAAATTGTGGAACTAATTACCAAAGGAGGTAGTGAATGCTAATACCCTAGATACATTTAAAAATTTGGATACATTTCTGTCTATAAACCAAATTCATGGTTATGATTGCTAGTATTAAATGGGCTTCATGTCCCTTTAATATATCAGCATTATTTATATAAATATTAGTATTTTCATATCCAGAGACCTCAAGCTGCTGTGTTTCTAAGAGGAACAGAAAGCAGAGAGCTGTGCAGTGCATTAAAACACAGATACTTATTATTTTACTACAGTATACTGAATTGGAGTATTTTTCAGATGTCCTAGTGATATTTCCACAACTAGAAAAAGAGAATGATAAGTCAAACTCTGGAGGTGCGCTAGGCGCCAAGCAGATGAAGAACAAACGATGGGCGAAGATCAAAAGGCTGCTCTCTCAAATAAAACGACGACCAAAACCAATCCTGAATGGAATGAAAAGAGGCGCCAATAGGGTGATAACGTATATACAAAAGTCAATTGCAGCAAGCGACGATGATTATACCCACAAACAAAGCGGCACTGATTTGCGCCAGACACAGCAGACCGGGACCTGTTCGTCGCCCGGCAGACCATCACTTGATAGAAACTCCAGGCGGTCACGTGGGACCCTTCAGCCAATCAGGTACGGGAACACGTCCACACCTTACTCCTAGCGGCCGCTCCACCAATCCATAGACGATCTGGATACACACCTTCCTCCCCTAAGAGCACAGTGGAATACCAGTATTCAATGAATACTTTGTAGGACACACAGGGCGGGTGGTATTAGCGTCCAATATCCACTAGACCCAGAAGCTTGAATTCGAAATCACAGGAAAGGACTCCAAAGGGGTATAATTACAAGGATTTATTTAAAAAGAAACCAGCAACGCGTTTCTCGGCTGCACAGAGCCGTTTCATCAGGCTGTAATAATCATTAACACACACCTGTTGTATTAATACCCCTCTGGACCAATGAAAAGCTCTATTTTAAAAAACACTCCCCAATTGGCAATGTTGTTATGTCAATATACACAAAAGAATTTCCTATAATACTTTACAATATATACTAGTTATCGTAAACAACAAATGTGACATTTGATACAGGTTAGTAACAGTATTAGATCAAATTTGCCTGCAGTTTTAAATAAACCCAATAGCAGGATATAATCGCCATTGAAGCTGCATTGGTGGAGCGGCCGCTAGGAGTAAGGTGTGGACGTGTTCCCGTACCTGATTGGCTGAAGGGTCCCACATGACCGCCTGGAGTTTCTATCGAGTGCTGGTCTGCCGGGCGACGAACAGGTCCCGGTCTGCTGTGTCTGGCGCAAATCAGTGCCGCTTTGTTTGTGAGTATAATCATCGTCGCTTGCTGCAATTGACTTTTGTATATACGTTATCACGCTATTGGCGCCTCTTTTCATTCCATACAGGATTGGTTTTGGTCATATTTCCACAACTGCACACTACGTAAGCTCAGGAGTGTGCATGTGTCTACAGCCGGTGTCTCTTAACTCCAGCTCTCAAGTACCCCTAACAGGCCAGATTATTTCATCCGTGCTCTAGTTAAGACATCTGGCCTGCTCAGGGTACCTGAGGATATAAGACACACTGTGTAGAAGCAGAACACATAGCAATGTGTGTAAAAGCAACACAGAGAGTGTAGTAGGCTCAGGGGCTCTATAATAAACTAAGCTTGTGCACAGGACAGCAGTATAGCTAGAAACAAAAACAGAGTGCATCTATACTGCATGTGTGTGTGTATTAAAAAGTAAAAGCAAAGCTGTTGGTCCCCTGATGTCATTTTGCACTTCTTGCTGCAGCTATAGCTCCCCCTATAGGTAGCTTGTATAACATTGTTACAAACCCATGCTCGTGTTAACATACAGAAAGGAGCCAAACATCAAACACAAAGACCAACAGTAAGAGGTAAACTTGCTAATAGGAGTTAATTGGAAGTTAAAATATACAAACATATCTTAGAAAGAATTTTAATTAGATACTACAGAATGAAATGTGTGTGTGCTTGTTAAGATAATGACTCATTTTAGCTAATCTTTCAACAATGAGGGAAAACAAAAAAAAATCTATACTATTGCTAATGTATTAAATATCAGTTAAGTTTGCTGGGTTTTAGGCAACTTAGTTAAGTCAGTCTTTTTTCTTAGCTGAAAATGTCCTACTATTTAAGAGATACATATATATATATATATATATATATATATATATATATATATATATATATATATATATATATATATATATACACATACATACATATATATATATATATATACATATATATATATATATATATATATATATATATATATATATATATATATATATATATATATATATATATATGTGTGTATGTATGCATATATTTTGTTATAAGCTGCATTTAGATAGTACATACCCATTAGAGTAATGAGGTCAGTCATTGCTTCATGGACAGAACCCCCATAGACCCCAGAATGAAGATCTTTGCTGCTGCATTCCACCTGCAGAGCAAGAGAGAGAGAGAAATATACTTTTTTTCATATAGAACCAGTTTGCAGTGATTTCCGCTCTCAGTGAAGAACTCTGCCCAACTGCTTTATAGGACACAGGAAGCTAAAGTCTGCCAACTACAAGCCATACACGGTTCGAGAATAATGTGCTGCAATATAACCTACTGCAATCTATTTTTATGTTAACCCCCTTGAATTGTAAGTGAACAGCGGCACTGGGCACGTGAAATACATTCACAGCACTGCGTGATCTATCAAGAGAATCTTCACATTCAGATACAGAGTAAAAACGGTCTAAAATTAGGAAATGTATGTTATTTGCATAATACTGTGTAACTGTACACATTAGATTATTTTAAAAATGGAAATGAAACCCAAATTAATATTTTTTCATGATTCAGATAGATCATGCGATTTTCAGCAACTTTCTAATCTACTCCTATTACCAGTTATTCTTAATTATAATACACAGCTTGTTTGCTGCAAAACAAAGACAAATGTTAATTATAATAGGCCAAACATTAAATTAAAAAGGGGAGATAGGACTCTTTTATATGTTACCTCAACAAAGAAGTAGCAAATACCACGTAGGCCGTATGTAATGCAGGGCTTGTTTTTTCCCAGCCAGTAGTTATCTGAAATGCACACATAGTCCACATCCTTGAAAAATGTATCTTTCCTGGCAAAAATAAGATCGTCTAAACCTTCTGATCCAGATTCCTCCATTCCTTCAAGGCAGAACCTGAGATTTACAGGAATTTCCTAGGAGGAAAATATAAACCCATCTATTAAATCATATTCTTAAAATAAACAGAGATAAAAGATTTTTATTCCCACTTATTGTTTTTGCCTATACAGCTGATGGTTGTATTTTACATTATGTGAAAGATATTGGTAAGGATAGAAATATGCCTGACATGTGCATAACTTAAAGTCAACAGTGCAAAATTAAGAATTCCAGCACAAACAGGAGATTTTATAAAAATAAAAGGTAACTGTAAGAGTATACATGTGTGTACAGGTTTATTTTACTATTTAAAATTTTACATAAAAGCTAATAATCATTACAAGGAGCTTTACCATAAGTGTTTAAAAAAAAGGTACAAACGTATACATTTCGCAAAAAAGCTAAGAGCGCTACAAAGTTAATGTTACAAGAACAGAAAATAACCCTATTTTATTTCAGGCCTCCAACTCCACCATTGGAGTTCTTTCACAATCACCTGACAGGAGGATGGAAACAAGGTCGCTAGTTTGAGGTAGCTTGTACTGTAGTGGTCAGAGCAACTCTGTTCCATAAGCATATTTCCTATATGTACTATGGCAAAAGTAATTTGGGTATTTGGGTGTGTGACCACGCATTTGGAAGATGGATCTCTCCTCTTATAAGAGTGATCAATTGCCCCAGGTCAATGCACGTATGAGTGTACTGGAGCCTGGTGCCTCCAAAAATACACTAAAAAGATGATTGCTATTCTTATAATAATCACCTGCTATCTAGAAGAGCACATCATATGAGGTATGTGAGAGAATATATATATATATATATATATATATATATATATATATATATATATATATATATATATATATATATATATATATATATATATATATATATATATATATATAGAAGTGTCTCAGCCAGGGCATAAAGTTAATAGTCCACTCAATGTTTTAAACTGGACAAAGCCGCATTTCTTTCTTACTATCACTGCTCATCACCCATTTTGTGGAGCATGGGGGCTCTAATTAACCCCTTCATAAAAATACTCCCTAGTGATGCTAGTAATTACCAATATAATTGTAATCACCTGCATGTTAAAGGGCTTTCCTTTTTAAATAAATAGAGAGGTCTTATGCTCTTCTAAGTTAATACGAGGGTGAGGACAGAGCCTCTGGAATCCCTCTGCAAAAATCATGATTATGTGACAGGTGTTCTAAATGTTGATAATTTTTATTGTAAATGGACAGAAAAATCATTCTAAAAACAACCTTTCCTTTCTTACTTGATGGTTATACATGAAACCCTTTAAAAGTATCACGGGACCTCACTCTTTCAAATAAGGGGTCTTAGGAACCATTATGATGAGTGTGGAATAAAGGCCTCTTTCAAAAGAGGGGTCACCAGCCCTGTTTATTAATCACGTAACTGCAATTTCTCTTACCTAAAGAAACATGAGACCACTACGCAGACTTTGGGGAATAGGGGTTCCTTTGGAGCAACTGTCCCCCATACAGTAAATACATTAGGTAAGCGATTGCCATAAAATGGAAATAAAATACAAATGGCAGGGGTATAAGACCCCCTTCTCTCCATAACACAGATTTTATTTTGCAATAATTTTGAAATAGTTTTTACTTGCTGTATTTAGTTCCTTTTTCGCCGTTCTATACCTTTATAGCAATATCTCAAATTAGTCAACGCTGTACTGTGCTTTAGGAAATGATCATTCAGAAAACACAAAAATACAGCACGGTACAGCGTTGAGTAATTTGAGATATTGCTATAAAAAAGGTATAGAACCGCGAAAAAGGACCTAAATACAGCAAGTAAAAACTATTTCAAAATTATTTGAAAATAAAATCTGTGTTATGGAGATAAGGACAGAGCGATCAGGAGGCAATTTCTACGCGGTAGACAACTTACTTTAGAACATCGGTGTTCTAAAGTAAGTTGTCACCTATTCTGCCTTAAACAGCTGTTTGTAGGAGGTTGGGCCTCCAGTGAGCACTGTTATTTGTGCCTTAAACATGCGCAGAGAGCTTCACAACCCTCCAGCAGCTGACTACACGTCACCGGAGGTGACGCGGTAGTCAAATTCTTATGGTAGACATCTTAATTTAAGACACCTGCATACTCCAGTCTTCCCTATTTAAGATGCAATGCATGCACTACCCAGGATATGCATTGCACATGCGGCAGTCATCCACACTGTCAGCTCAGTGCAGAGGATGACCACATATCTTCCAAAACAATACACATTTAATTTTTTAAAACCCAAAAAGGTTTTAAAAAAAATGTGATCAATAGACCACAAAGAAATGCTATGAAGATTATGTAATTACCTTACACTGTGATGTGTAGCTTTAAACACAAATTATGTCTAACTGTGGGTGACTTTGGACTTGTACACCAGTGACAAAGATCCTCACTTTTATCACTGGAATATAGTCTGGTTCAGGTAATCTGTGACACGTTTCTAAATAGATCAATAAAATAAGAGCAATACTTGTTACTGTTTAATTTCCAGTCATATAAAACACTAGATTTCACTTACCTGGTTTAATTGTTGATAAGCTTCTATGGCATTAAACCATGCAAGAACTGGACCTTTGTCATCTGTGGAACCCCTCCCATACAGTTTACCTAAACATAAATAAAGTGCATATTTAGTGTACACACTGGCACATGTAATGCAAGTACACCATCTGCCTGGTATGTGGTTAATGTAACATTATTCTAATGCTCTTGGGTGCAAAGGTAAGAGAGATGTGCAACTTGCACAGAATAAAACAAAACAAAAACACGTACATGTAGAAACCTTCAGAAATGCTAGTTTTAATACTGCAGTGTGTTCCAGTGCTAATATTTAATGGTAGGACTTTAAAGAAACTAAATTATCTTTAAATGCGGTACATTTCTACTATATTTATGGAATAGTAGTATTTAAACACATTAATATATTTTTACATGAAAAGGGTCATTTATTTGTTTATGCTAGCAAAGCGCATATTTTAAAGAAGCTAAAGAGCAAAACTATAGTGAACAATTCCACCACACATGCATAAAAGAAAAAAACAAATATGTTTATTTTCCCCCCAAAATGCCCTCTTTTACATGCAACAAGTTGTTAATAGGTTACCAAAAGGCCTGGTTACTACTAGTGTACATTACAAATGGATCTTGAAAGTTTGTGTCACGGTTTAATTAAAAGATCTAGTTCACAGCCTGAAGTCTGCTATGAACAGGAATTTCAAGTTGCTGACAAATCACATACTGACTGGCTGAATGCCTAAACCAGAGCCTTGTATAACCCAAGGAAGAAAAGGTGGCACTGCAAAAACAAGCTAAAATGATCAAAGTCTATAAAACTGACAAAGTGAAAAATGAATGTTTAACACTAATGTAAAAAAGATATGAAGAAAACTGGAGAAACAGAACAATGTTAACAACTCCATAGCTATCATAACAAATTGTAGAAATTGAACAATTCACAGACCTTGTTATCTGCGTATATATAATTAATAAGGTTATTTGCTGACCTGCTTTAAAAACGCACCACTTAATATTTTCTTAAGATAAACTAAAGCATTGATAGACTCTTATCAGAGAAGTGTAGATTGCTTGAAAATTGCAGTGATTGCAAAGTTTTATGACCATTTCCAATGTGCTCAGCAAAACAGAAATAATCTTGTGACACCGCACGTATGAAAAAAAAGGAAGCTTAAGTTTTATCCCGTTTTGCTTTAAGTACAGCTGCTGTGACAATTCTTAATGCAATGAGGCGATAATTGGACATGAAACACTAAATAAAGGCTAGAGAAAATGATGTTGTTAAAGCAAAGATTAGCCTAAGAATAATATATATATATATAAATCTCTCAAATAAAGCGCACGCTCACCTATTTATATTAAAAAAACAATATATATATATATATTTATATAATCATAAAAATCAGCATGAAGCGTTAGTGTCCTTAAAGCAATGGGCATCACCATACTTTAACCTAAGATTTCTTCTTTGCTGAGGCTTATTAGAGATAATTAGAAATGGGTCACTAGAGTGTGCAACCTATGATAGTGTAGAATAATAGCCTGATGAAACAACATAAGCACTGAGAAACGCGTTGCTGTGTTTCCTGTCGTATACATTACCTTTTACCCAACCTTGCTTTATTCTTGGGAAATTGAATTTACCCTGGGACCTTACATTGTTGAGGACGTGTTCCAGTGCAAGCTGCTACCAGTGATTGAGTCAGCCGAGCGGCTCTGAAGTCTCGGTTGGTTTACTATTGCACTGGATGTGCACCTGGGCTTGTGAGTATACCCGACGTCTGTTTAAGCCTATATTTGCCTGCATCCAGGATATCACACCATTAGGCGCCTCTTCTCTTTCCTATTTTTAGGAACCGGCATAAGTGTAGAATATAGTAGTGTTATGTCTGGAGTCCTAACAGGAATTGAAAACCCCTTAATATTGATCAGATCTGGTGGTTTTTAAAGTGACATAAAACATAACATTTTTCTTTCATGATTCAGATAGTGCACACAATTTTAAACAACTTTCCAATTTGCATCTACAATCAAAATGTGCTTCATTCTTTTGATATCCTTTGTTGAAGAAGCAATGCACTCCTAACAGTTAGCTTAACACAACGTGTGAGTGAATGACAAGGACTGTATGTGCAGTCACCAATCAGCAGCTAGCTCCCAGGAGTGCATTGCTGCTTCTGTGCCTACCTAGGCATGCTTCTCAACAAAGGATACCAACAAAGCTAAAAAATAAATAGAAGTAAAATCGGAAAGTTAAGACTTGCATGCTCTGAATCATAAAAGAAAAACAACCAAAAAGGTTTCATTTCCCTTTAAGCCTACATATGCACTCTTTTAGTTCACTATTTGTGTACTGTTATACAGTATTAATGGATTAGCTAGGTGCAAGATGTATTAGAAACATGGTCTCTAGATATATCTATAGTAACAATAATACAATCCTTATTCAAACACAAACCATTGGCTTATAAAACCATGAGTCTCTGTTTTACAGTGCCCATGAAACTTCTGTTGCTTACCATCCCTTTCTACCAAATCAAAAGGCTCGCTGTCCCAGCCATCCTCAATAGCTGCTGGCTGGACGTCCAAATGTCCATAGACGCAAACTGTCTTCTTCTTAGGATCTTTGCCCAGTATCCCCAAGATAATAGGAGGAAGGGGAATCTCTGTGCCATCAGGAAGCTAGAAATGTTATAAAATAGTGATACATTACTTTAAGTAATAAAGCAGCATCCATTGCTCCCAAAACTACTATAACTCTGTAAATATAAAAATGTTTAGGTGGCCATTCATTGGAGCACAAGAATAATAATAAATAATATTGCATAACAAGTTATGGTTATAGGGACAATTTGTGCGCTCCAAGGTGAATTAGCTAAAGGGGAATCCATAACCTTACCTGTTTAATTCTGTCCCATGAAGCTTTCTGCCAACTCTTGGAAAATTGTACTAGAAGCTTTTAATCAGATTTTTTTTTCTTTTAATGAAAACATGGTTTTAAAAAAATAATAATAATAATAATAATAATAATAAAAAAATAAATTACACACACTATTGTGAGGTTTTCCATCTTTCATTCTGAAGTGCAAACCGGCTACCAAAAGGAGGGGGGGGGGGTCTTACCCAAGTTGTATGGTGGTCATCTGCACAGGGCAAAGGTTTTCTCATCTTTCACATGCTGTGAAAATGTAGCTACCTTACATTAGCTAAGGTACCTACATTTTCACAACATATCTACTAGTTTTAAAAGTTATTGTGGCACTTTTGATATATCCAGAGTCCATGCACATTTATAACTCATTAAGGAGTAATAGCTATAAATAGGGAGCTGCCCCTCAGTAAACTAATCCACCTGAGGAAGAGGAGTTATCCTTGAAACGAGTAGTGGAGTTGCAGGCCGGTAATCCTGTCTGTGGTCTGCAGTTTGAGTGTACGCGCTTTGTTTTGCGGCCAAGTCGACCATCTCCATTATACATATAGTGCAAGAATCTCTTTTATTGATTTTATGCGTGTGTTTTTGATGCATGTGGTCCCATATTGGTGATGTTCACCCATTATGCCACATTTATATTGTTATTTTAAATAAAAAAAGATTTATATTTTTGTAGATTGTAAGTTTGTTTCAGTGCTGTCCCATATTTCATTCTTAAAAGGTACAGTATACACCAATTTTCATATAACTGCATGATATAGACACTACTATAAAGAATAATATGCACAGATACTGATATAAAAATCCAGTATAAAACCGTTTAAAAAAAAAAAAAAAACTTACTTAGAAGCTCCCAGTTTAGCACTGTTTAAAATATAACTAGAACCCCTACTACAAGTGGGAAATAAATAGACCTCCCCCTCCATATGAAAAGACCCTTTACACAAACAGAAGCAAGCTGGAGTAGGAATATGTCGGTATTCTCCTAAAACTTTAGGGCTTGGTTAGGAGTCTGAAAATCAGGGCAATGTCATTTAAAAATAAGCAAAACTATCCTTTTAAAAAAAAAAAAAAAAAAAAAGCTGTATGGGCTATTTAAATGGATCATCTACAAAACCTTTATGCAAAGAAAAATCTAGTGTATAATGTCCCTTTAACTGAAAGAACCAGTACAGTACATTGTTTCTGTTAAGGAAAGCAACTAAATTATTGATCACAAACATAAGACACATTACATATTGCAACATTGTCTTTTTTTATAAAATAAGGAAACTATTTTTAGGAGTATACATAATTTAGAGGCGCTCTCAAGTAAAGACCAATATTTTCACAACATATGAAAGATGAGAAAACCTTTGCTGAAGAGCAACAAGGGTGCAATATCTTTATCTTCTATGCAGAGCCATAACAAAAGCACCGGTAAAACATTGTCCTGGGGCAGGAACAGGCTCTACCAGCGCCTTGTTACTCAGTGCAACATTCTTTCTACATTTAGTTTACACAATGCAATAGAGACCAAAAATTAGAATACAGTATTTTGTTCACTAAACTGCCAAAGGTCTGCGAGATAAAAATCGTGTCGACATGGAGAGAAATCACACCAAAATTTTGGGATTCCCCCCCCAACTTATGTTGTAGTTGTCTCTCCTTCAACATCCAGAACCCCGTCTAGTGAGACAAATGGCTCTCAAGCTAAAATGTGTGTTTCTAAAATTATTTGAGGGGCTTTGCAGTACTGACAGTACTAGATGTGTAGAATAACTCTGAAAAGGTTTACTTGTTCCATTTCTTCCAAGAGAGGCTAACTTGCACTTAAAATGACATCATTACAGTTAAAGGGACATTAAACAGTAAATTAATGCTAGCTATAATGATGTATTCAAAGTAGAGATTAGCCTTAGAGTAGTATGTAGATGCATTTTTATTATCATATTAGTTGTTTACATATTGAAGATATAAAATTAAAAGGTCTAGTTTCAATAAGGTAATGAGCACCACCATGTTGAAACCTAGGTTTTCCATTATCTAGCTTTTCTGTTGAGGACAAATTCGGAACATATATTAAAAAAAAAAAAAAAAAAAAAAAAGGAGGTTCAAACAATGGTTGTTTGCACATGCTTCTTGCCTATTCTTGATCTGTCCCTAATTCTCCTCAGCTGAACAAGTGGCCTATTTTTCACCCCATCACTAAAAAGATTTTTTCAAATACACAGAATTAAAAAGGTTTATAGATGTCAAAGTGTTTAATCTTCCTTTAAGTGTGGGGTCATTTACCTAGCCTGCAATATTCTACACAGGGATTTATCATCTCAGACCACACGCTCATTTATACCTGTCCCTAACTGGCCACTCCAATTAAAACCAAGAACATGATTTTTGCTAACAAAATGACAGGAACTATTTTTAAACATTTTTTGCAATGCAGTGCTTAACTGACAATATATGCTACAAGTTTAATGTCCCTTTAATCTACTGAGCTGTTAAATACCTTTACCTTGCATTGTTGTTAAAGGGACAGTCTACACTGCAACTGTACTTACATTATTGTAATGCTTGCCCAGTGATCACACAGTATAATAAATATTATCCCCAGGAACATTTTTATTCCCATTCAGGTAAAAACAAGTACGTTTCCAAGCGTTGGCCGTTTTGAAATGGCCTCTTGATCCCTCCTACATGTGACATCACTATGTCCATGGGGTTGTGGATGCGAATGGTGGCTGTGTATTGTGCACAGCGATTCGCGCATGCGCATTAAGTGACTCTGCAGACCTTTCTGAACAAGGAACTCAACTTGAGGTCTCTAAACCTCTAATGTGCTTCAGAAACGCTTCCATTCTGTAAGTCGACCGCTGTAACAAATGAGGTCTCAAGTTGGGTTCCATGTTCAGAAAGGTCTGGAGTGTCAGTGCGCAATGCACATGCACAAATTGCTGTGCACGAGCGTAACTCATTCTGCACGATACACAGCCCCTGTTCACATCCACAACCCCATGGACATAGTGATATCACATGTAGGAGGGATCAAGAGGCCATTTCAAAACAGCCAACGCTTGGAAACTTACTCGTTTTTACCTGAATGGGAATAGAAATGTTCCTGGGGATAATAATATACTGTGTGATCAATGGGCAAGCATTACAATAATGTAAGTACAGTTGCAGTGTAGACTGTCCCTTTAAGTTGTGAGATAACATTTAGCAAAGATAAATGTATCTCTTTCAGAATAAATCTAGCTAAGCAATTAATATTAGATATAGCTATCATGACACAGACAACATTTCTCTCTTAGACTTAAGAGATACACCAAAATACTAGTGTTGGCGCTCTAAAAATAACCGAAAATAATAATGGTGTCTAATAAACAGTCTGTTTCATTGTTGCAACAAAAAACACTAATCAGTGGGTTATACTTAAGAAAAATCAGGATTTTAACTATAGTAAAAGAAAGGTGTACAAAGTTGATTATCAGCCAAATTGCATTTAACAAGGTATGGTCAGCTTAAAGAAAATATACAAATATAAAAGGGTCATGTTACTAAGAAAGGGTGTGAGCCAAATGCATTTACATGTACAGAGCTCAATTTGTTTAAAACAACAAAAGGAAATATAGCACAACATTACAACAATAAAATGTTTTGCCAAAATAACTTGAAATGCCTACTTCCTGGCAGTGTAATGTACAGTGCATGCCTTTAAGCTTTTAATAGTATAGCTACACCACTCCAGGTCAGTGCTGACAATCAGGGCTCTTTCATTGCAGAGCTTGTTTGAGGCAGCTGGTTATATTTACATGTTTATGTTCCTCCTGGCATATTCCAGGAACAGAAACCAAATAGCATTTAGCAAGACGATCATGTAAAGAAACCAACAGTCTGGAACTGTAGCTAAGGAGTGATACATACATTACTGCACACTGGCTTTTTAAAAGCATTTCAGTGTATGAATTTAGTGAACCTTCTCTCTTTGTCAAAATTCTTAAAGGGACATAATACTCATATGCTAAATCACTTGAAACTGATGCAGTATAACTGAAAAACGCTGACAGGAAAATATCACATGAGCATCTCTATTTAAAAAAGGAAAATATTTTACCTCACAATTTCCTCAGCTCGGCAGAGTAAGTTCTGTGTAAAATGTTATACTCAGCTGCTGCCCAGCTGCAGGTAAAAAAAAACAAAAAAAAACTGAAGAAATGAACAGCAGCCAATCAGCATCAACAGTGCTGAGATCATGAACTCTTTTACTGTGATCTCATGAGATTTCACTTAACTCTCATGAGATTTCATAGTAAACTTCCTTAAACTTAATAGGGAAATAAGATGAGAGTGTACGAAAGCTTGCTCCTTCGCTTGCTCCTTCCGCTGTCCTGGGACAGACATACTGATTTGCTGCTTAGAAGTCCTTTACAATGGGATGTGGCTACTGAGGAATTTTTTAGGTAAAATATCTTTCTTTTTTACATAGAAATGTTCAGGTGATATTTTCCTGTCAGCTTTTTACATCTATGCTGCATCACTTTCAAGTGTTTCAACATTTTGGTATTATGGCCCTTTAATGGGACATAAAACACCTTGACATTTACATATACAAATATTTAATCAGTTAAAAAAAAACAAAAAAAGTTTTTATATATTTTCATTATTTATCCCTGTGTCTGTTTTTCCAATATCTGAGAAATGGAAGAGCACACCTCTCTTTTTCTGCATTTACATTACCCATCCACTGCCGTTTCTTCTGCTCTCATGCATAGTGCCACAGCCAATAAGAAGCTGTAACGCTAGCATCCATACAGATAAAGGCTTATGCTGCCTTCTCTCTGCCTCTACTGAAAGTTTGGGTCTTCAAGCACTTGCAAGAACAGAGCCAGACAAGTGGGGGGGAGGGGATATAAAGGTAAGTGGGAGTAAAGGGGATGGATTTTTTTTACTTTTGTATAAACTTTACTTTTAGTTCAATCAGGCTCTGCAAAGTATGTATAAGTTTAAAGTAAATATTAGATTTTAATAGGACATGTTTTGCATCTTGTAATTACACGTTTAAAGAGACAGTAAACCTCAAAAATAATGTTATATAATTCTGCACATAGTGCAGAATTATATAACATATTAGCGCAAACTTTAGAAACCATAATATTTTCTTTGAATTTTTCAAAACAGCTGTTTTTCAGACCCGCTCTCTGTGCTCTTCTGAGCGGGTCGTTTTTTTCACACAGCGCATCGGGCCAGCTGTATAGTCACAGCCCGGCCCGACCGCGCCATAACACTAAGTGCAGCTCGCTCCTGCTCTGTCTGACAGCAGGAGCGAGCTGCACTGTGTATAATGACGTGGTCGGGCCGGGCTGTGACTATACAGCTGGCCCGATGCGCTGTGTGAAAAAAACAGACCCGCTCAGAAGAGCACTGAAAGCGGGTCTGAAAAACAGCTTTTGTTTTAAAAAAATCAAAGGGAATATTATGTTTTATAAAGTTTGCACTACTATGTGCAGAATTATATAACATTATTTTTGAGGTTTACTGACACTTTAATGTCCCTTTCTTTTAGGACATATGTAATGTGGCCTTCTACACATTAAACCATCATCTTATTTTTACCTTTTGTTTGCCAATGTCTACCAGTTCAGTTGTGCCACCAAGCCGCTCAATTTCTTTGGCAGCAACTTCCATCATCTTCTTAATTTCACCTCTTTTCTCTGGCCAGGCTGAAACACTCTGAATGGCAACCCATTCTGCCAATCTCTGAGAAAATGAATAAAGGGACAATTTAACAATAAAATAAATATATGCACATCTGAATACAATACATTCCCACCTCCTCACTTGTAACATCAGCAGCACCTGGCAAATGCACTCATTGCTTTCTTAAAGAGACAGTAAACCTACACATGTGTAGAGCCAGGCATTCTACAAAATTCTACTTTGGGATAAAAAAAAATCTTTTTAATACTTTGAAGTATAAAGTAGGTGCAAAAATAATGGTATAGAATTTTGCATTATGTGATTTTTGTTCTAAACACTTTTAAAGGGATAGGAAAGTCAAAATTAAACGTGCATGATTTAGATAGAGCATGCAATTTTAAGACACTTTAAAATTCACTTCTATTTTCAAATGTGCTTTGCTCTCTTGGTATCACTCGTTGAAAAAGAATACACACATATCCTACGCTAGTAAGTTAGCTGCTGACTGGTGTCTGCACACATTTGTGTCTTGTGATTAACTAGACTGTTCAGCTAGCTGCCAGTAGTGCAATGCTGTTCCTTCAGCAAAGGATAACAATAGAATAAAGCATATTTGATAAGAGAAGTAAATTGGAAAGTTATTTAAAATTTTATTTTCTATGCAAATCATGAAAGTAAATATTGGGGCTTCCTTTCCCTTTAAATATATCTCCGTTTACACTTTTTTCGTATTAGAACTGCAGTATTGCCCAAGAAACTAAGTTCGAAAACAAGAAGCCAGAAACAGCAGGTAAACACCACCTAGGTAGATAAGCACTGTGATACATCTTTTTTTCATACAAGCATTGTCGTAAATTAGAGAGGTTAGCCACTATTCATTTACAGAAACTGTTTATTTTATGATGAAGACTTAAAAAAAAATAAAAAATAAAAAATTTTGCAAATACATTACATAAATAGTGCATTAAAAATAAACCTACGCGCAAGTTATACTCACCTTCACATAGATCTCCTGGTTCTTCTCAATGTGTTCAAAGTAATTTTGTAGGTTAACCATTGTGCAGGACACGTGGGACTACGGTAAGCTACAGAGGTATGAAAGGAAAGTGAGACGGTGCCAGTATCAGCTGCTCGCTATATAAGATGACCTGCTCCGCTTGCTCTAGAGACTCCTCCTACTCACCGGTGCAACAGAAAAGTGCTGGGTAAGGGTTGAGCTTGTCACATGACCGCCACATCCTGTGAGTAAGCCTCCATCAGCTGACTACTACTAGTGTCTGAAACATTGCTAAATCCTGCACCGCGTATCACACAAATATGCCCAAGGTGGCAACTCTATAGCAAAAGCAGAACTATAAATCTGATAATGCCTGAGACACGTCAAACCCCAGCAACTCGCATTAATTATAGTATAACACACATCATGCTGATAGTACCTGTGACACAGTAAGTATGCAGCTGACACACTAATTGCATTACAGTATAACACATCAAGCTGATAGTACCTGTGACACAGTAAGTATGCAGCTGACACTATGCATTACAGTATAACACAGCAAGCTGATAGTACCTGTGACACAGTAAGTATGCAGCTGACACTATGCATTACAGTATAACACAGCAAGCTGATAGTACCTGTGACACAGTAAGGCTCAGCAGCTGACACTATGCATTACAGTATAACACATCAAGCAGATAGTACCTGTGACACAGTAAGGCTCAGCAGCTGACACTATGCATTACAGTATAACACAGAAAGCTGATAGTGCCTGTGACACAGTAAGGCTCAGCAGCTGACACTATGCATTACAGTATAACACAGCAAGTTGATAGTACCTGTGACACAGTAAGGCTCAGCAGCTGACACTATTTGCATTACAGTATAACACAGCAAGCTGATAGTACCTGTGACACAGTAAGTATGCAGCTGACACTATGCATTACAGTATAACACAGCAAGCTGATAGTACCTGTGACACAGTAAGTATGCAGCTGACACTATGCATTACAGTATAACACATCAAGCAGATAGTACCTGTGACACAGTAAGGCTCAGCAGCTGACACTATGCATTACAGTATAACACAGAAAGCTGATAGTGCCTGTGACACAGTAAGGCTCAGCAGCTGACACTATGCATTACAGTATAACACAGAAAGCTGATAGTACCTGTGACACAGTGAGGCTCAGCAGATGACACTATTTGCATTACAGTATAACACAGCAAGCTGATAGTGCCTGTGACACAGTAAGGCTCAGCAGCTGACACTATGCATTACAGTATAACACAGCAAGCTGATAGTACCTGTGACACAGTAAGTATGCAGCTGACACTATGCATTACAGTATAACACAGCAAGCTTATAGTACCTGTGACACAGTAAGGCTCAGCAGCTGACACTATGCATTACAGTATAACACATCAAGCAGATAGTACCTGTGACACAGTAAGGCTCAGCAGCTGACACTATGCATTACAGTATAACACAGAAAGCTGATAGTACCTGTGACACAGTAAGGCTCAGCAGCTGACACTATTTGCATTACAGTATAACACAGCAAGCTGATAGTACCTGTGACACAGTAAGGCTCAGCAGATGACACACTATGCATTACAGTATAACACATCAAGCAGATAGTACCTGTGACACAGTAAGGCTCAGCAGCTGACACTATGCATTACAGTATAACACATCAAGCAGATAGTACCTGTGACACAGTAAGGCTCAGCAGCTGACACTATGCATTACAGTATAACACAGCAAGCTGATAGTACCTGTGACACAGTAAGGCTCAGCAGCTGACACTATGCATTACAGTATAACACATCAAGTTGATAGTGCCTGTGACACAGTAAGGCTCAGCAGCTGACACTATGCATTACAGTATAACACAGCAAGCTGATAGTGCCTGTGACACAGTAAGGCTCAGCAGTTAACACTATGCATTACAGTATAACACAGCAAGCTGATAGTACCTGTGACACAGTAAGGCTCAGCAGCTGACACTATTTGCATTACAGTATAACACAGCAAGCTGATAGTACCTGTGACACAGTAAGGCTCAGCAGCTGACACTATTTGCATTACAGTATAACACAGCAAGCTGATAGTGCCTGTGACACAGTAAGGCTCAGCAGCTGACACTATGCATTACAGTATAACACAGCAAGCTGATAGTACCTGTGACTCAGTAAGGCTCAGCAGCTGACACTATGCATTACAGTATAACACAGCAAGCTGATAGTACCTGTGACACAGTAAGGCTCAGCAGCTGACACTATGCATTACAGTATAACACAGCAAGCTGATAGTACCTGTGACACAGTAAGTATGCAGCTGACACTATGCATTACAGTATAATACAGCAAGCTGATAGTGCCTGTGACACAGTAAGTATGCAGCTGACACTATGCATTACAGTATAACACAGCAAGCTGATAGTACCTGTGACACAGTAAGTATGCAGCTGACACTATGCATTACAGTATAACACAGCAAGCTGATAGTACCTGTGACACAGTAAGGCTCAGCAGCTGACACTATTTGCATTACAGTATAACACAGCAAGCTGATAGTGCCTGTGACACAGTAAGGCTCAGCAGCTGACACTATTTGCATTACAGTATAACACATCAAGCAGATAGTACCTGTGACACAGTAAGGCTCAGCAGCTGACACTATGCATTACAGTATAACACAGCAAGCTGATAGTGCCTGTGACACAGTAAGGCTCAGCAGCTGACACTATTTTCATTACAGTATAACACATCAAGCTGATAGTACCTGTGACACAGTAAGTATGCAGCTGACACTATTTGCATTACAGTATAACACATCAAGCAGATAGTGCCTGTGACACAATAAGGCTCAGCAGCTGACACTATGCATTACAGTATAACACAGCAAGCTGATAGTGCCTGTGACACAGTAAGGCTCAGCAGCTGACACTATTTGCATTACAGTATAACACAGCAAGCTGATAGTGCCTGTGACACAGTAAGGCTCAGCAGCTGACACTATTTGCATTACAGTATAACACATCAAGCTGATAGTACCTGTGACACAGTAAGGCTCAGCAGCTGACACTATTTGCATTACAGTATAACACATCAAGCTGATAGTGCCTGTGACACAGTAAGGCTCAGCAGATGACACACTATGCATTACAGTATAACACATCAAGCAGATAGTACCTGTGACACAGTAAGGCTCAGCAGCTGACACTATGCATTACAGTATAACACAGCAAGCTGATAGTGCCTGTGACACAGTAAGGCTCAGCAGCTGACACTATGCATTACAGTATAACACAGCAAGCTGATAGTGCCTGTGACACAGTAAGGCTCAGCAGCTGACACTATTTGCATTACAGTATAACACATCAAGCAGATAGTACCTGTGACACAGTAAGGCTCAGCAGCTGACACTATGCATTACAGTATAACACAGCAAGCTGATAGTGCCTGTGACACAGTAAGGCTCAGCAGCTGACACTATTTGCATTACAGTATAACACATCAAGCAGATAGTACCTGTGACACAGTAAGGCTCAGCAGCTGACACTATGCATTACAGTATAACACAGCAAGCTGATAGTGCCTGTGACACAGTAAGGCTCAGCAGCTGACACTATTTGCATTACAGTATAACACAGCAAGCTGATAGTACCTGTGACACAGTAAGGCTCAGCAGCTGACACTATTTTCATTACAGTATAACACAACAGTCATACCACTTAAAGCTAATAAGAGCCTGAGACACAGAGTACAGTATATTTCAGTGCCTAAGACCAGGGGCAGACCAACCAGAGCCCCCAGTGAAAAAAATTAGGGAAGGGCTCCCACTCTGCCCCTTCAACCCTTCATCTGCCTGCTTCCCCCCACCAGAGCCCATATCATCAAGGGCCACACCACCACACCCCCCTAGGGTCTCCACCCTCCAGAACCAGATCCCACAGTATAGTAGGGCCCCCAAAGCAGACCTCCTATCCAGACACAGGGCCCCCACTCCATCGTCAACAGCTCATACTCAACACCTGAAATGAAACAGTGAGATGACAGTTCTTGAGACACAGCAAACTATCTAGCCTTTTTATTAGTTTAGCAAACTTACGGAGTCAACACCAGCAAACACCATCAAGCTGCTAGAGACAGCATACACTTAGAAAACTAATAGTACCTGATACAATATCTTAACAGGGTTTGTTAGACACAGGTTTCAGAGATATAAACCTGGACACTATAGAAACAAGATGACATTTGGTTGAGAGCTCCTGAAAAGTTATAATTATTTAAAGGACCAGTCAACACATTAGATTTGCATAATCAACAAATGCAAGATAACAAGACAATGCAATAGCACTTAGTCTGAACTTCAAATGCGTAGTAGATTTTTTTATAACAAATTTCAGTTATGTATATTTCCACTCCCCTTTTACCATGTGATAGCAATCAGCCAATCACAAATGCATATACGTATAGTCTGTGAATTCTTGCACATGCTCAGTAGGATCTGGTGACTCAAAAATTGTAAATATAAAAGACTGTGCAAATATTTTTAATGGAAGTAAATTGGAAAGTTGTTTAAAATTACATGCTGTATCTGAATCATGAAAATTTAAATTAACCTGAGTGTCCCTTTAATTTCACAATGATTGGAAGGTTACAATTATCAACAAAAAATCATATTAAGATGAGATGTGCAGTTTCTAATGTTAGATTTACTACAGGTAAACAATTAGATTATGCAGTGCCTTCACTGCAGCTGTTCTTTCAAAGGAGAGTTCTCAAGTAGTTCTAGAGCAAATGTACCCACATTTTAAATTGTGGACTGTGATAGATCAATAAGGGAAATTTGTAGAAAAGAGCAGCAGCACCACACTTTATGAACTTTTAACTGCTTTTAATGATGAAACATACAGGAAAGCAATGACGTTTCGGTCATCAACTGACCTTAATCATGTTGTATAATTAACCGAAACGTTGTTGCTTTCCTGTATGTTTCATCATTAAAAGCAGTTAAAAGTTCATAAAGTGTGGTGCTGCTGCTCTTTTCTACAAATTTGTCTACTTTGGGGGTTAGTGCAGAAACCCCTGTAGCGTGCACCCTTAATTGGATGGTGAGTGCTGGGCCCATTTCTATTTTTCCATAGATCAATAAGGGCCCAATGATTTAATGCTCTCCGCTCAGGCAAGATGATCTAAGAAGTTGTTAGTACTGCAAGCTCCCTCCAAATTTTTTAGAAACAATTTTTACCTTGAGAGATGTTTAGCTCACTATGCAGGGTTCTGTATGTGACGAAGAGACCCCTATATTGCAAGAAAAGGTCTAAAAAAAAATCCAAAAGAATATGGGATTTCCATGGCAATGAGTTGTGTTTTTATTGGTTTTCCTGCACATGATTTGTCAGTTAACAAAAATGTTTTTCTTTTGAAGACCACACTTTGCCTAGTATCATTTAATTGTGCTCTTGGTTGCTGGAGTAGGATGTTCCTAGTTAAACTGGGCTTGAATTGTTGATGAAGAGCATATTTTATAATATGATATAAACTTTATATACTTTTTGATGGTGTGGTCACTTTAGCACTGCCTGAGCTTGCTTTAAATAGAATTATTTTTTTTAATCTCTTCAGTGGGTGTTGTACTGCCCCTAAACTTAGCTGCATTTTTTGGCTGGGAAAGTTTTCAGCACTCAGTAGAACAACTTGTCCTCCAATTTCTTCACAAAGCTCATTTTAGATTATTACAAAAGTTATTTTAACAGTTTTTTTTGTCAAAGGTATCAGAAGGATCACTTGCAGAAGCACTAGCAGGACCATGCTATTAGAATTAATACCTAGAGGCCTATTTATCATAGGTCTTGCGGACCTGATCCGACAGTGCGGATCAGGTCCGCAAGACCTCGCTGAATGCGGAGAGCAATACGCTCTCCATATTCAGCATTGCACCAGCAGCTCACAAGAGCTGCTGGTGCAACGCCGCCACCTGCGGACTTGTGGCCAATGGGCCGCCAGCAGGGAGGTGCCAATCAGCCCGATCGTACTCGATTGGGTTGAATTGTGGCGATTCCTGTCCGCCTGCTCAGAGCAGGTGGACAGGGTTATATAGCTTCATAACTGCTGTTTCTTGCGAGTCTGAAGACTCGCCAGAAACACGGGCCCTCAAGCTCCATACGGAGCTTGATAAATGGGCCTCCTAGTGTAAATTGTTAAGAGACCAAGCAAATTATTGTGGTGTTAGAGGGTCGGCTTAGGTGGGGATTAATGGGCTATATATGCTTATAATATATAAGTACTAGCATTATGACTGTTGGTGTCAGAAACTGGGCTTGAATTGTTGATGAAGAGCATATTTTATAATGTGATATAAACTTTATATACTAGTTTTTTTTTTGTTTTTTTTTTATATTTTTTTTTTTTGTTGAGGTAAAAATGGCATATACAGACAGTCACATCAGACAGGTTACATTATACTCATGTCATAAGAAATTAATAAAAAAAAAAACAAAGCAGAACAACTTACAGAGACATCAACACAAAAAAGACCAACATGACGGGATAGTCCAGGTACCTCAGTTTTGTGATAAGTTCGCAGTGCCCTCCAGACAAACAGGTCCATTCAAGGGACCAGAGATTGTAATGAACTAGTGAGGACATGTCAATGGAGCTAATAGTAAAAAGTCTAGCTTCAGCGAATATAAAGTAGAGGTAATCTTTGAATTGTAGATACAATCTCAGAAAATAATGATAAAGGAGGGCACCAAAATTAATCTGAATCAGCGTCAGCCGCCATCAGTAACTGTAAACTGAGAAGTATGTTGTGCCAAATAAATTCCTCAGCTGGTAGTATAAGCATAGATGGATATTAACATAGAGCATTTGTATTAATATACTTATTAGTAAAAGTATTAGTCTAGACAATTTACAGGCATTCCCAGAAATCTTAATAAAATTGTATGAACTTGTTGCTTATAAGTAATATAGAAAATACATATGAACATGACAATATTGCTTGTGCTAAAGCCAGAAAAACCTATTTACATATAAATGGGAGAAACGTTATGGAAGGTTCTTCAAGCTGGGCAGAGACTGCGTAACTCTGCCAAAAAAAAAGAGTGCAGAGGATAAAGATACTTATCCCTCACCGCACAAGAGGGGGGGGGGGGGTGCACGATAGATTCCAGTAACAATACAAAAATCTATCCATTCCTCAGACTTCTCAGACTGGAAGATATGTCATAAAACACTAAGCCAATGGTCATCCTTTACTATAAGGTATGGATGTGGTGATCAGTAATATAGGAAATAAACAATAATAAAAAATAATTAACCCTTTATGTATCAACAATAACCTAATGGCTATCAGGCTTAATACATACTAGGTGAGTTCCAGGCTATGACCATGGGCCAAGTATTCATTGGATGTGCACCCTAATCTGAGGGCTTAAGACGGAGGGGGCTCAAGTTCTAAGAAAAATGTATATATTATTATATAAAGACTGTAGGAGCTCAAGTAGGAAAGTTACAAGTATGGAATCTACATAATTTCAGAACATGTGTCTTTATGATTATAAAATCACCCCACCCACTATATTAGGTGAGGTGCAATGTACAATCATGGGTTAAGTATATACTACTGCTAAACTATTAGGAGACTAAGACACATGTGTAGGTGGCTATATTGTAGGGTCACTATTGGCCTATCAATTAGGATACCTTACCAGGTAATAAAAGTTTTAACATGCTCTAGCTTACAACCGTTTTGAAACCATGATAAGGTTACAGTAGCTGATGTATAATAACCCATTTGGGTAGAATGTGAGTCAAATATTGTGTCAGTAAATGATATGTGTAGATAGTAGACCATAAACACAACACCACCCATACAAAAACATAACCAATAAGAATTCTCAAAGCAAATCTAGGTAAAACATCCTATTAAGTAAAAAAAAAACTGAAACCAACATTCTAATATAGATAATCAGATAAATAGTGTTAGGTACTCCAAGGCCATACATATATGAAGCTCTGCAGATCAAACCCTCAGAGTCACAGTGGTAAAGGTAGTCCCTCATACGTGTGTCCCGTAGTAAACTTTCTGTACCCAGTGCCACATAGATCAGAGAGTCCCACCGCGACCATACTTGCAGGCACTCTGGTACCAGGGCCATGAGTGACTACCCCACTCCAGTCTGGACAGCAAAGAAGACAGTGGTAATTTGATAGATCGGGTCAGTATAGATCGCACATGGATCGGTAAGGTAAGTCTGTGTGACCAGCCAGGTGACAGTTCCTCTGAGTAAGAAACGGATATCGGACATCAGGCACTGAGAACCGCAGTCCCCCTCCGGGCAATCGTGCAGCAATAGAAATCTGTACTTATGCAGGGAGAGGTGTCCCAGCGCTAAGAGCACGGGCTGAACACGTAGACTCTCCCCTGTCACCATCTCAGCTCGTGCGTCCTCCTCAGCCTTCATAGAGCCAACAGTAGCTCCCCGGATGAGGACCAAGGCAGGCAGGGAGGTCCCACAGGGATCCATTCGCACACCGACCTCCGGAGTCACAACAGGATGCAGGCTTCTATCTAGAGGTGCTTCACCACCCCTTTTAAGTAAATCTGAATTCATCCCTCCTTTGTTCTTGGGGAACTCCATCTCCGATGCAGAATGCCTAGTGGTAGACACTTGGGTAGGACTCGCAGGGGTATCAGGAGCCACAAGAGGTTCTTTATCATCTCATTCTGTACCCAGGGGTCTGGTAATCGATATGAGCCGGTCCAATCTTCTCAGCAGATTGCGATCGTATTCGTCAAAAAGAGGGCTAGTATAGCCATGTGGGAGCTCTCCATGTTCACACCACCTCGGAAATAGGCCGCACCTTGTAGATTAGACAATAAGCTGAGGGAGCACTCCCAAATCTTGCTCCAGCTTGTACAGCAGGGTTTTAGGTAGAGGGAGATTATGTTTCCACCCTGTATGGACTGCTATAACAAAAGGAGCCCCAAAAATCTATGATAAAGCCAGGAGCTACTGTTCTGTGCGTCTAGTCACCTCGGCGGTTAGCTCCGCCCCCCGATATACTAGTTTTTTGATGGTATGATCACTTAAGCGCTTTCTGATCTTGCTTTAGCTAGAAATGATTTTGTCTTAAAATAAATGTCTTCAGTGTGTGTTGTACTGCCCCTACACTTAGCTGCATTTTGTGGCTGGGAAAGTTTTCAGCACTCAGTAGAACAACTTTTCCTCCAATGTAGCTACCAATCAGCAAGCGTTACCCAGGGTGCTGAACCAAAAATGGTCCGGCTCCTAAGCATACATTCCTGCTTTTTAAAGATAAAAAAGAGAATGAAGAAAAATTGATTATAGGAGTAAATTAGAAAGTTGCTTAAAATTGCATGCTCTATTCGAATTATGAAAGAAAAAATATGAATTTCATATCCCTTTAAACATGGAACTATGGGGCAATGGGAACAAAAATTAGGGTATGACTATGATCAACATGAATGTAGCAGACTATACAAAAAATACACAATATATATGTTACTCTATATGAGCTGTTACTTACTGTAGTGGCACCTTACCCCATCTTGGATGACACAGATATCTACCTCTCAGTCTGCTGTGAGTTGGTAGGCCTGAGGCCCTAAATTTTGACCTTCTGCATTTGGGCCTCAACCAATTATTTATATATATATATATATATATATATATATATATATATATATATATATATATATATATATATATATGGCTTCCCTAATGGCACTGATAGCTTAAAGTAAGCATACCCATTTTCTCAAAACAGTTATTGTAGAACATTATAGTTTGATTAGAACAATAACTGCTGGAGTGACTACCCAAGATTGATAAATCAGCTACTATATTGAAAACACAAGTAAATACTCTCTAATTTTATTGTTTGGTCATGTGTAGTTGGTAATATTAAGACTGATACTAAAGTGTTGTTTTTGTGTAGCAATATTATGCACCTTTTTCTTATATTCTATTTTTGTCATAATGATAGTAATCGAGCATCCACCTACCAAGGCTGATAAATTTCTTCTAAAGTGAGATCTCACTCAAATGCTTTTGTTTCTTATGGTTATATTATGTAACATAGTAGATGAGGCTGAAAGAAAACAAAAGTCTATCAAATGCAGTCTGTACATATCCTACCTGATTTATAATAAGAAGCTGCCAATTAAACTATCATTAATACAATTAGAAACCTAACCCATTTAACACAAGCAATAATATCCTGAATTTTGTTTCTAGCCAGAAATATAGCTAAGCCATTTTAAATGTATCTAAGGTATAGGCATTAACTACTTCCTTAGGCAATGAGTTCTACAATTTGATTTCTCTTACAGTGAAAAATATTTATATTGCTGGAGATTAAAAACCTCCTTTCCTTTAGCCTTAAATCGTGACCTCTTGTCACAAACAATTGCCTTGGAATTAACAGAGCTACCGCCAACTGTATTTTAGTCTTTTAAATATTTGTATAAAGTAATCTTACGAGACCTAGTTTGGCTAACCTCTCCTCATAGTAAAAATCCTCCATTCCTCTTATTAGTTTTGTGTCCTTTCTCTGAACATTTTCTAATTCTGCAATGTCCTTTTTTAAAAATTGGTTCAAAGACCAATATATGTATATTTGCAAAGATTAAAGGGATACTCAAGTCAAAATGAAACTTTCATGATTCAGATAGAGCATGCAATTTTAAACAACTTTCCAATTTTAATTTCTGTAACAAAATGTGTTCAGTTTTTTTATATTTACATTTTTTAAGACAAAGCTCCTACTAAACATGTGCAAGAATTCACAGAATATACTACTCATTTGAAGTTCAGACGAGGGGGTAGATATATTAAATACCGGGCGGACATGATTCGCTGTAGCCCGGCATCGCTAAATGTGATTGCTTGTGCAATGCCGCTCCCTGCACATTCGCGGCCAATCGGCCGCTAGCATGGGGTGTCAATCATCCTGATTGTATCTGGTCAGGATGATTGCAGTCCAGTACCTAAAAGGTAGCAGAGAAGTTAAGGAGCAGTGGTCTTATGACCGCTGCTTCTTAACTTCAGTTTCCGACGAGCTAGAAACTTCGGGCGGATTCAGCAGCATCCGCTGCTTGTTAAATCCGGCCATAAGTGCTATTGCACTGTCGTGTAATCATGCATTTGTTAATTATGCCAATTTACTGTATTGACTGGTCCTTAAAGGGCCCGATGTTGAAAGCATTGTCACAATAGCACTATGTTCAAGAGGTATCTGTATCTCAATGAAAATTGCAGGTGAAATGTTCTAAAGGAATCTAATCACTGTTAGAAGATGGTCTCGCCAAGAGGCGTTTCATTACACTTGACTGTGGGATGCAATGGTTCTTTGCCAGTGGAGAATTGGTTCTTTGCCAGTGGAGGAACATTCAAAGCAGCATCGCCATGTGCAGTGAGGGTATAATGAAAATCATCGCTTTAGACAGTATTGAATGACAATAAAATTCAAAAGTGTGAGCTGAAATTGAAACTCTTTTGTTACAATACAATAGTGAAACTTGTATGTAAATAATAAACCTATATGAGCTGGGGGTTGCGGGTATATTGTACATGTGTATATAATGTGTCAAATATGTATTATACTATATTATGTATTTTTACTAAGATCGTTATTTAAATAAACATGTTGTACATTTTTGGCGTGTTTCTTCTTTTTAGGAACAAGATTTTGTGTACAATACATTAATATCTCATAGAAGACAGTAGCTGCCATTTTTTTGTTTTACAATAGTGATTTTTTTTTTAAACATTCCACTAAAACATGTTTTTAAAAAAAGACTGCTTTTTCAACATTCTATTTTTGCAGCTGCAACAATTGCGCAACTTTAAAGTACTTTCACACTGTCCTAAACAAGTTTATTTCTAATTTTGCAATCCCACTGTTCCAAATGTGTTTATCTTTTATTAATGTTTGAACATGATAGATACAAATACAGTAATATATTTGAGTAAACACAGGAAGGGCTTGTCTTCACAATATCATACCAACTAAGATGAAAAGGAGTGTTGATTCACAATAAAACTTAGGGCTAGATAACGAGTGGAGCGCCCGAGCGATAAGGGGTTTATCCCGAAGGTTTGTGCTCATTGGGCTTACTGCTAATATTACGAGTTAAAAGTAAATGTGATCGCGTGAGTGCAATCACGATTTACGCTAGAATGATAAAGCGACTTCAGAGCTTTAATTAACTCAGGTGTTAGAAAAAAAAAGGAAGGGAAAATACTTTAACATTGAGATATATACATCTCTAAAGATGTATATGTATGTATGTCTGTATATGTGTACATATCTATTTATATATGTGTATATATGTATTTACAGACATATAAATACATATGTATACATATAAAGAAATATATAGAAGTGCATTGGAGCCCTTTGCTGTTAAGTAGATGAAAACATGTAAAAGCATATTTATGCAAAATTCATTTTTAATACAAGTTTTAACTATGTATTTAGTGTAAATATTTGGCAATGTTCTGGTATAGTGAAGGGAAGGGAGAAATGCGCTCCAAACAGAGCTGTCTCTAAAAGTTTATAGATGAATTGTCATTAAGTGCAAAATTATAATACTGTATATTAAATATTTAATAAACTCTTTATAAACAGCAGAAAATATGTAAAGAATTATATATAAAAATTAATCAGATGCCAGCATCTACATAAGAATACATGTTAAAACATGTTAGTGTATACACAATAAAATTGCCAATTGGCACACAAGATAAAAAAGTGTAAGACAAAAGATAAAGTCGATGGCGTGTCACAGTTTTTTCAATACCAAAGTCTACATTTGACACGCTCAAAGGAGCACAAAACAGGTCTGTTGTAATATGGGCTTAATAGCTTAAAATAAGCCCCATACGTGTTTTCTTTAATCAAGCAGTATTTGGTGACAGTACCTTTACCCTGTGTTTGTGAACTCTTGGTTTCTAAAATCGTTGTCTGTTCTTGTGAAAAAAACTTCCTGGTCACGTGACCTATGTTCTTCCACTCCGATTGGTGTGTAGGTCTGTCTGTTGAAACAAACTGTCTTCTCGTAAGTGATTTTTGATGTGTCAATTGTGTATATTGTAACCATGCAAATCCTGTTACACTGTTATTCATATTTCCTTTGTGTAGCTGACGATCCAAGTAGTCAGGGTTTTTTTTTTTATAAGAAAGTCAGAACGCCACAACAGGATTTAAAAAACAGAAAAACTCGTAAATTTCACAAAGTGCTGGTTTAACCTGTCCTGCTCCACCAACCTTCTATAGATTTGAAGGAGTGATATCACAATTTTCAGAAGTGTTCTAGGATCATAGAATAAGAGCGCCACAACAGGTTTATTGTTAAGCAAAAACCACTCATTTTTATCACAAAGTGTTCGTTGCCCCTGTTTAGCTCTTTACGTCTAACACTTCTATTGTTGATACTAGTGAGCAAATCTACGCGTTTCGGCAGTTAACCCTGCCTTTATCTTGATAACTGCCGAAATGCGTAGATTTGCTCACTAGTATTAACAGTAGAAGTGTTAGACATAAAGAGCTGAACGGAGGCAACGAGCACTTTGTGATAAAAACGAGTTTGTGCTCAACAATAAACCTATTGTGGTGCTCTTATTCTATGATCCTAGAACACTTCTGAAAATTGTGATATCACCCCTTCACATCTATAGAAGGTTGGTGGAGCATGACAGGTTAAACCAGCACTTTGTGAAATTTACGAGTGTTTCTGTTTTTTAAATCTTGTTGTGGTGCTCTAACTGACCTTCTTCCAAGAAAAAAACCCTGACTACTTGGATCTTTAGCTACACAAGTGAAATAGGAATTACAGTGTAATAGGATTTGCATGGTTACAATATACACAAATGGCACATCAAAAATCACTTACGAGAAGACTGTTTGTTTCAACAGACAGATCTACCAACCAATCGGAGTGGAGGAACATAGATCATGTGACCGGGATTTTTTTTTCACAATAACAGACAATGATTTTAGAAGCCAAGCGTTTACAAACGCAGGGTAAAGGTGCTGCCGCCAACTACTGATTGATCAAAGAAAACACGTATGGTGCTTATTTTAAGCTATTAAGCCCATATTACAACAGACCTGTTTTGTGCTCCTTTGAGTGTGTCAAATGTAGACTTTGGTATTCAAGAGACTGTGACACGACTATCTTTTGTCTTAAACTTTTTTATCTTGTTTGTGTGCCAATTGGCAATTTTATTGTGTATACACTAACATGTTTTAACGTATTCTCATGTAGATGCTGGCATCTGATTAATTTTTTTTTATTATTCTTTTTTTTTATTAAAGAGAGCTTTGGTTTACAACATGTCATACAAAACATTTGACATTGTTCAAGGTTACATAGAGTAGGTTCGAAGTAGCCATCATCAAGGGTATACATGTCTGGCAACATAAGAAAATAAGATATCTGGTAATACAATCGACCCAGGTGAATGACAGTTTCGCATGCCGAAACTCTCTCATTTTTAAACAAATACAAATAACACTATTAAACAATAAAATATCAAACAATGCTTTCCACGAGACAAGATAGATGTCTCATGAGATAAATACATTCAAAATTTAAAGAATTAGGTGCATGTGATGGGGTAATGGTTTCCATTCTAAGTGAAGGGTATGGTTACTTATTATTTACTATCTGTAACTGTCAGTATTGGTCTTTCAGGGTGGCGGGTCCGGGTTGAGGCTCATTTTGTCTAAAGATTCCCAGTAAAATTTTGCCTCTAGAAATTGGGGGAGTTTATTCCGTTTATAAAAGCCATGCTGTTCTAATGGGATGTTTCATTCATTTGTTCCTTCCACAGATGGTGTGTTGGTATAAATGTAGACTTCCAGTGTCGCGCTATTAGGAGTTTTGTACTATTTAGGCACATCTGTGTGAGAAGGGAACGTATTCTGCATCTACAAGTAGTGCTTTTATTCAGTAACGCAATTTCTGGTGTTAAAGTGATGTCCTGTCCGAGTAATATTTTCAGTGTGTGTTCTATCGCTTTCCAAAAAGCCGAGAGTTTGGGACACTTCCACCACATGTGTAACATGGTTCCCGTGTCTTTGCATCCTCTCCAGCACAGTGGGGAGGAAAGGGGGTAGATTTTGTGGAGGCTAGTAGGCATCAAGTACCATCAGAGAAGGACCTTAAAGTTTAGCTCTAGTAAGCGAGCAGATGTGGAGGATCTGTGAGTGTTTCAGTATATGTTGGTCCAGTCATTTTCGTCTAGTTGTGTACCTATCTCCCGTTGCCATTATGTTGTGTAAAGAGGGAGTGGAGTTTGGCTTACCGTGTCTAATATCCTTTTGGATATCGAAAGGGATCCCCTGGGGAGAGTAACCGAAAGGCACAGATGTTCAAAGGGTGTTGGGGTTCTAGTGAGATTTCGCTTAAGGTGGTTGTGCTGTATAAAGTGGTTTGATTGTGAATGTTTGAGCTAAGAGGTAAATGTCCCGTTTATTACGTTGTGGAGGTCCGTTTGGGATTTTAGTTTCCCCTGCTCTAAAGTTTCAATGACTGTATAGGGGATATCCCATGTTACCACTGGTTTCCTCATTGATTCATATCCTCCCATAATCTTAATATTTGCAGATATTGGGGTCAGTGGGGAGTAATGGGTGGAAAAATTTGGTGTAGTCAAGACCAAGTGATCCCAGTTACTAAATATGTGTCTATATAATTGTGACTTATAACAGAATGTGGGCCGTATGTTTTTAGGCATCCAGCATGAAGCACCAGGGCTTGGGGTTTTAAAAATCTGTGAATCAAGGGAAATCCAAGCCTTATCTTCTTTTTTTATTGTGCCAATCTAGTATCTGTTGTAGTATTATAGCTTTATAGTAGGACTCAAGTTTAGGGACTCCCAATCCTCCCCCCGCATGTGGTCTATACATAGTTGCTGCATTTATACGAGGGCGAGTTTTGACGCATAAAAATGTATTGATAAGTTTTTGCAATTGCAGGAGATAGGATTTAGGGAGCAAAATTTGTATAGTTTGGAGTATATAAAGTATTCTGGGGAGTATAGTCATCTTGATGGATTGCATTTTTCCCCACCAAGAGAGTTGCCTATCCTGCCATGTAAGCAAAGTATGCTGGGTAGAGTTGAGTAGGGACTTATAGTTATTGTCGTAACGTTGTGATATCTGAGGGGTTAATTGTATGCCTATGTATTTTAGTTTACCGGAATGTGCTTTGTATGGGCAGATTTGCTGGAGACCTTTAATTTGTTCCCTGGCTGAGTTATATTAAGGACTTCGGATTTCTGTTTATTGATTGAGAAATTAGATAGGTTACCGAAGTTATTAAATTCTTCTAATAGGGGGGTAGGGAATCATTTGGAGATGAGATGTCAATAAGATATCATCTGCAAACATCAATATTTTGTATTCGTTCGGTCCTATTTTAAGTCCAGCAATATTTGGGTTGTTCCTGATATGGGATGATAACGCTTCCATTGTTAATACAAATAATAGAGGGGAAAGTGGGCAGCCCTGTCTGGTACCGTTACGTATCAAAAAGCCCTGGGACAAAACTCCATTCACTCTCACCCTTGCTGTGGGTGTGGAGTAAAGATGGAATATTCTTTTAATAATTTTTTCCCCGAGACCAAAGAAGTGCAACGTTCTTTGTAAGAAAACCCAATTCAGCCTGTCAAAGGCTTTCTCCGCATCAGTGGAGACCAGGACCATGGGTTGGTTAGTTGCGTGAGCATATTCTATCAGGCGTAAAGCTCTGATAGTGTTGTCTCTGGTCTCCCTGCGCGGCACAAAGCTAGCTTAGTCAACATGAATTATGGAGGGCATAATGGGATTAAGTCGTCTGGCTATAATTTTTGCAAACATTTTTATATCACCATTTAGTAGCGATATAGGGCGATAATTGCTCGGGTCGTTTGCTGGTTTGGCCTGTTTATGGATCACCTAAATATGGGCTTTCAATTGTTGTGGCGAGAAGTGTCCTTCCTGATCTAGTTAATTAAACATTTTAGCTAGATGCGGTGTTAGTATTTGTCTAAACTGTTTACAATAGAGATTAGTAAACCCGTCTGGCCCTGGGCTTTTTTTGCGTGGGTATACTTTTGATTGCTTCTAAGATTTCCCTATTATTAATTGGGTCCTCTAGGGATTGAGATATAGTTTCTGGGATCACTGGGAGCCTAGCCCTCTCGAGATATTGATCTATCTTTGGGATATCAGTGGACAAGCTAGTTGGGGGATGTTATAGAGATCAGTATAGTAGGTGCTGAAAGTGTTTGCTATTTCTCTACAGTCAAAAGTGTCCGTATTGTCTGTCTTGGTCATTTTGTGGATATAGCTTTCATATGTCTGTTTTTTAAGAGATCTGGCTAGAAGAGTACCCGCTTTATTGTCTTCGGTAAAGTATAATTGTTTAAGATAATAGGCCTTTTTATGCGCTTCTTTGTTTAACAAATTATTTAGGTTTTGTCTTGCTGCTAGGAGGTTATTGCTATTTGTGTCACTTGAGGGGTTGCTCAGCAAGCTCAGCCTCACGAAATTGGCTCAATAACTTATATTATATAGTTATATTCTGCCTTATATGTTTTAAGTAAAATAGCCTTTTGTTTGAGGAACTCTCCCCTAATTACCGCCTTGTGGGCTTCCCATGCTGTTTGTGGTGAGGTTTGGTTAGTATCGTTTTATTGAAAATACTGGCGCAGTGCCCACACTATTTTATCTGTTATGTGGGGTTGAAATAAGAGTGTGTTATCTAATCTCCAGACAATGTCCGAGGAAGGACGGTCTGGCCACTCCAGGTCCACAAACACCGAAGAGTGATCTGACCATGGTGTGGGGCTAGTGTCCGAATCTTGAACAAGAGGTAAACTTAGTTGATCTATACAAACATAATCTAGTCTACAGGGAGTGCAGAATTATTAGGCAAGTTGTATTTTTGAGGATTAATTTTATTATTGAACAACAACCATGTTCTCAATGAACCCAAAAAACTAATTAATATCAAAGCTGAATAGTTTTGGAAGTAGTTTTTAGTTTGTTTTTAGTTATAGCTATTTTAGGGGGATATCTGTGTGTGCAGGTGACTATTACTGTGCATAATTATTAGGCAACTTAACAAAAAACAAATATATACCCATTTCAATTATTTATTTTTACCAGTGAAACCAATATAACATCTCAACATTCACAAATATACATTTCTGACATTCAAAAACAAAACAAAAACAAATCAGTGACCAATATAGCCACCTTTGTTTTGCAAGGACACTCAAAAGCCTGCCATCCATGGATTCTGTCAGTGTTTTGATCTGTTCACCATCAACATTGCGTGCAGCAGCAACCACAGCCTCCCAGACACTGTTCAGAGAGGTGTACTATTTTCCCTCCTTGTAAATCTCACATTTGATGATGGACCACAGGTTCTCAATGGGGTTCAGATCAGGTGAACAAGGAGGCCATGTCATTAGATTTTCTTCTTTTATACCCTTTCTTGCCAGCCACGCTGTGGAGTACTTGGACGCGTGTGATGGAGCATTGTCCTGCATGAAAATCATGTTTTTCTTGAAGGATGCAGACTTCTTCCTGTACCACTGCTTGAAGAAGGTGTCTTCCAGAAACTGGCAGTAGGACTGGGAGTTGAGCTTGACTCCATCCTCAACCCGAAAAGGCCCCACAAGCTCATCTTTGATGATACCAGCCCAAACAAGTACTCCACCTCCACCTTGCTGGCGTCTGAGTCGGACTGGAGCTCTCTGCCCTTTACCAATCCAGCCACGGGCACATCCATCTGGCCCATCAAGACTCACTCTCATTTCATCAGTCCATAAAACCTTAGAAACATCAGTCTTGAGATATTTCTTGGCCCAGTCTTGACGTTTCAGCTTATGTGTCTTGTTCAGTGGTGGTCGTCTTTCAGCCTTTCTTACCTTGGCCATGTCTCTGAGTATTGCACACCTTGTGCTTTTGGGCACTCCAGTGAAATATGGCCAAACTGGTGGCAAGTGGCATCTTGGCAGCTGCACGCTTGACTTTTCTCAGTTCATGGGCAGTTATTTTGCGCCTTGGTTTTTCCACACGCTTCTTGCGACCCTGTTGACTATTTTGAATGAAACGCTTGATTGTTCGATGATCACGCTTCAGAAGTTTTGCAATTTTAAGAGTGCTGCATCCCTCTGCAAGATATCTCACTATTTTTGACTTTTCTGAGCCTGTCAAGTCCTTCTTTTGACCCATTTTGCCAAAGGAAAGGAAGTTGCCTAATAATTATGCACACCTGATATAGGGTGTTGATGTCATTAGACCACACCCCTTCTCATTACAGAGATGCACATCACCTAATATGCTTAATTGGTAGTAGGCTTTCGAGCCTATACAGCTTGGAGTAAGACAACATGCATAAAGAGGATGATGTGGTCAAAATACTCATTTGCCTAATAATCCTGCACTCCCTGTAGAGTGAGTTTTGTTGGGATTGGAAAAGAAGGTGAACGGTTTTTGGCCGGGTGCTTGATTCTCGACGCATCTAGGAGTTTGACAGAGCGTAAATACTGTGTAATAACCTTAAGGGAGTTAGGGGTGTGTGAATGATCCAAAGAGGGGTTAAGTGCAACATTGAAGTCCCCCGCTAAGAAGACTATACCCTTTGCTATTCCCAATATCTCTTTAGAGATAGTTCTGAAAAATTGTGCGTGTCCTGTGCTGGGGGCGTATATGTTTACGAGCGTGATGGGTTTGTGAAAGAGGTCCCCAACCAGTATCAGATAGCGGCCGTCCTTGTCAGTATGCTTGGAGTGCAAATTAAAGGGCAGGGAGTTATGGAATAATATGCCCACTCCGTTTCTTTTCCTATCTGCATGTGAATTAAAATAAACTAGCGGGTAGTGTTTAGTGGTAAACTTTGGTTCAGACTGTTGCAGGAAGTGGGTTTCTTGTACGAAAATGATTTCACATTTCTGTTTGTGGAACCAGTTGAGGGCTATTGATCTTTTTGTGGGCGAATTTAAGCCAGCCATTTTTTTTGCCAGGCCTTGTCAAATCTCCATTATCGATGGGCTTGTTTAGGGAGGGAGGTTTCGGTTGCGGTATGTTCAATTGCTTGCAGAATTGCTCAAGATCATCCAGAGATCTATAGATAGCAACTTGGGAGCCTGAGATTACTTTAATGCAGAACGGGAATCCCCATCTGTAGGGGATCTTTAGGTCCTGCAGATGTGTTGTAAGGTATTTAGCTTCCCTTCGCTTGTCCAGTGTTGTTGGGCTTAAGTCTGGGTATATTTGAAGAGCATACAATATTTGCTTGGCCTTCCTTGCTGCACTCATGATTTTCTCTTTATCTGTGTAGAGCTGGAACTTAAGTATGATGTCCCTGGGGGACTTGTCATCCGGTGGTTTCGGCCTAAGTGCCCTGTGAGCCCGTTCCAAGGGTAGGTTAGGGGTATCGGCATCTTGAAGGAGTGATTGAAAGAGGCCCTGCAGGTGTTGTGGTATTGAGTTTGCCGTTATCTTTTCAGATATGCCTCTTATTCTAATGTTACTACGGTGTCCTCTATTGTCAAGGTGTTCAATATGTGATTGCATTTGGTGTAGCATGGAGTCTTGTATAGTTGCAGCACGATTTTGCAGGTCACTGTCATTATTAATTTGCTCAATGTTTTCTTCCAAGAATGTGACCCTATCTCCTAGGTCAGAGCTTTTTTTTTCACCTCTGCTAGGCCTTATTTATCATCTTCCCAACATCTGTTAAGAAAGAAGAGAAGTCTGCTTTGATGGGTAAGTTTTCAATGTCAGCTTTAGTGAGTGGTTCATGGTCTCGTTGCTCAGGAAAGCTGGCCTCTGATTCCATGGCCTCCATATCTTGTTCCTGTGTGTTTGCGAGGTCCACACCAGGTGTTTCAAGTACTTTGAAGAAGTTATTCAGCTTTGAATTAGATAATGTGTCCTGCCTGGGTGTTCTTCTAGATGACAATATTTCAAGTAGATATTATATGTTGTTCAGAGCAGCCTGTGCGGTTTTCTGAGCGATATTAAAAAGGTATAATAAAGAGCAATGTGATCCAAAGTTAGGAGTTCTGCTTGCAGCCAAGAATTCACCCCCAGCTGGAGTATAAATATTTATTAGAGTATTTAAGTGTGTATAAGTTCCGCTTGCAGATGATTTGCAAAAATTGTGTTTAGATTCTTGTTTACTCTGTGTCGCTATGGAGCTGGAATGAAGCTTGTGCTATTTTTGTGACTCACATCCGAGTATATATTTTCTTTAAATTAGTTATATGTTTTTCTACCTGAGGTGTTATATGCAGCCTTTCCTTAATGTTTAACAACATGCCAAAATACAATAAAATAAAATAGCTGACAAGTCACTGCAGGGTACCATAACGGTTGCAGCTTTTGCCATTAAAGAGGAAGCCTGATAAGTGGCTTTATTTTGGGTGTCGGTTTGTGTTTCCACTTATCATACCTCCCAACATTTCAAAATTCAAAAGAGGGACACGAGGGACACCAGGGATACCCCCCCCACCCCACCCGACCCCCCCGCGGCAAAAAAAAATTGAAATGTGGTGGGCGGGGCTTAAAAATCATAAGACCAAAGTAATTTTAATACAATTCTAAATAAAGTCATATATTTTAATACACTTAGGCAGCAAATCAAACACAAGCTCAAACCACTGGTATGGCTATGTGAGCTATGTATTTAATTAACCTTTGCAGAGACATTGCTAAATATTTTTATCTTAATTGGACATTTAATAATACATTCTTTAAAACTGCTCTCTGCATTCCCCATTAATATTCTAGATTCTGGCCTTTAAAGTCAGCAAAAATGCACAGTAGCACACTACATAGCATACACTTACACATGCAGATACACACACACTACATAGCATACACTTATACATGCAGTTACACACACACTACATAGCATACACTTATACATGCAGATACACACACACTACATAGCATACACTTATACAGGCAGATACACACACACTACATAGCATACACTTATACATGCAGATACACACACACTACATAGCATACACTTATACATGCAGATACACACACATTACATAGCATACACTTATACATGCAGCATACACTTATACATGCAGATGCACACACTACATAGCATACACTTATACATGCAGATACACATACACACACTACATAGCATAAACTTATACATACAGATACACACACACAGTTATGGATACAGATAGACACACACAATACATCATATATGGGTATCTGTAATACATTGTATGGGATCCTGGGGTTGGCAAGCACATTAGCTGGCAGTCTGCGGCTGTCACTGTTCGTTACCCTGGTATTAGCACTGCTCATTGTATAAAACTGAAGGCATGCTAGTATTATCATCAGGGGTTAGACATCATCACTACCAGAGGTAGGTTAGAGAGGTCACCATTACCCGTGGTCAGAGTGTATACAGTCTTCTTACTCCTGCTTAACCCACACACCATTCCTTTTCCACAGGGAATCTAACAGGTATCTAACCCTTTTTTTTTTTTTTTTAAATGCATGGGGCAAATCGTGACAGATGGCTAGCAACCCGGGACAGGGGGACAGACCCCTAAAATCGGGACTGTCCCGCAAAAATCGGGACAGTTGGGGGGTATGACTTATTGACTGACCTGGCCGATGTCTGTTGTTGTATTGATGCACTTTAGTGTGCGCTGGCAGTAGGATTAATAACTGCGTGGACACGCTGAAAATGAGGCCTAAATCACATGGCCAGTCAAGCAGGCTGGATGACGGTTTAGATCTTTCGTTGCATGGAGCCGTCAGAGGAGCGTATGCGCCCATTTTAAGGGCATCAGCGTATCGAGTGCAGCTTCTTATGCGAGCCTGCCTATTGTGAGCTCTGTGCAGGTAGTAGGACCGTCAGAAGTATGCTACATAACGGAGCACTAGTAAGGTGGTGGCCGGCTCTGCCCCCCCTGATTAATTTTTATATATAATTCTTTATATATTTTCTGCTGTTTATAAAGAGTTTATTAAATATTTAATATATTATCATTTTGCACTTAATGACAATTCCTCTATAAACTTTTAGAGACAGCTCTGTTTGGAGCGCATTTCCCCCTTCCCTTCACTATACCTTTCATAATTTCACATTTTTTGAGATTTGTGTGAATTTCTTTGGGGATTTTTGTAAGTCACTGTCCATCTGGGAGCTATCACACCACATCTTTCTTTTTATATTCCAATGTTCTGCACATAGCAGAATTGGTTCTATGTATTTCTATATAGATATTCCTATATATATCTGTACATATCTAACCTTTATATAATATTATATATATATATATATATATATATATATATATATAGCTGAACACAAAACTGCATTCTCTGGTCTTTCCAAATTTTTTTTACTGTGAAAGTAGTGACGTTTCGGGGACAAAGTATCCCCTTCCTCAGACACAGTGTATACAAAGTGCAAACAATATATAACAAACATTACACAAACCATTAAGACCAAAAAAAACGCCAAAAGGTAGTCATGGTAACCACCCAATCACAAAGTAAACTAATATAGGCCTAGATTTGAAGTTTAGCGGTAGCCGTGAAAACCAGCGTTAGAGGCTCCTAACGCTGGTTTTAGGCTACCGCCGGTATTTGGAGTCATTCAAAAAAGGGTCTAACACTCACTTTTCAGCCGCGACTTTTCCATACCGCAGATCCCCTTACGTCAATTGCGTATCCTATCTTTTCAATGGGATCTTTCTAACTCCGGTATTTAGAGTTGTGTCTGAAGTGAGCGTTAGAAATCTAACGACAAAACTCCAGCCGCAGAAAAAAGTCAGTAGTTAAGAGCTTTCTGGGCTAACGCCGGTTCATAAAGCTCTTAACTACTGTACTCTAAAGTACACTAACACTCATAAACTACCTATGTACCCCTAAACCGAAGTCCCCCCACATCGCCGACACTCGATTAATTTTTTTTAACCCCTAATCTGCCGACCGCCACCTACGTTATACTTATGTACCCCTAATCTGCTGCCCCTAACACCGCCGACCCCTATATTATATTTATTAACCCCTAACCTGCCCCCCACAACGTCGCAGCCAGCTACCTACAATAATTAACCCCTAATCTGCCGACCGCAAAGAGCCGCCACCTACATTATAGCTATGTACCCCTAATCTGCTGCCCCTAACACCGCCGTCCCCTATATTATATTTATTAACCCCTAATCTGCCCCCCTCAACGTCGCCTCCACCTGCCTACACTTATTAACCCCTAATCTGCCGAGCAGACCGCACCGCTACTATAATAAAGTTATTAACCCCTAATCCGCCTCACTAACCCTATAATAAATAGTATTAACCCCTAATCTGCCCTCCGTAACATCTCCAACACCTAACTTCAATTATTAACCCCTAATCTGCCGACTGGAGCTCACCGCTATTCTAATAAATGTATTAACCCCTAAAGCTAAGTCTAACCCTAACACTAACACCCCCCTAAATTAAATATAATTTTAATCTAACAAAATTAATTAACTCTTCTTAAATAAATTATTCCTATTTAAAGCTAAATACTTACCTGTAAAATAAATCCTAATATAGCTACAATATAAATTATAATGATATTATAGCTATTTTAGGATTAATATTTATTTTACAGGTAACTTTGTATTTATTTTAACCAGGTACAATAGCTATTAAATAGTTAAGAACTATTTAATAGCTAAAATAGTTAAAATAATTACAAATTTACCTGTAAAATAAATCCTAACCTAAGTTACAATTAAACCTAACACTACACTATCAATAAATAAATTAAATACAATTCCTACAAATAAATACAATGAAATAAACTAACTAAAGTACAAAAAATAAAAAAGAACTAAGTTACAAAAAATAAAAAAATATTTACAAACATTAGAAATATATTACAACAATTTTAAACTAATTACACCTACTCTAAGCCCCCTAATAAAATAACAAAGCCCCCCAAAATAAAAAAATGCCCTACCCTATTCTAAATTACTAAAGTTCAAAGCTCTTTTACCTTACCAGCCCTGAACAGGGCCCTTTGCGGGGCATGCCCCAAGAAGTTCAGCTCTTTCGCCTGTAAAAAAAAACATACAATACCCCCCCCCAACATTACAACCCACCACCCACATACCCCTAATCTAACCCAAACCCCCCTTAAATAAACCTAACACTAAGCCCCTGAAGATCTCCCTACCTTGAGTTGTCTTCACCCAGCCGAGCCAAATTCTTCATCCAAGCGGAGCAAGAAGAGGTCCTCCATCCGGTAGAAGTCTTCATCCAAGCGGGGCAGAAGAGGTCTTCCATCCGATTGAAGTCTTCATCCAAGCGGGATCTTCTATCGTCATCCATCCGGAGCGGAGCGGCAGCATCCTGAAGACCTCCGACGGATTGAACTTGATTCTGATTGGCTGATTCCATCAGCCAATCAGAATATTCCTACCTTAATTCCGATTGGCTGATAGAATCCTATCAGCCAATCGGAATTCGAGGGACGCCATCTTGGATGACGTCATTTAAAGGAACCGTCATTCGTCGTTCAGTCGTCGGCCAGGATGGATGTTCCGCGTCGTAGGTCTTCAGGATGCTGCCGCTCCGCTCCAGATGGATGACGATAGAAGATCCCGCTTGGATGAAGACTTCAATCGGATGGAAGACCTCTTCTGCCCCGCTTGGATGAAGACTTCTACCGGATGGAGGACCTCTTCTTGCTCCGCTTGGATGAAGAATTTGGCTCGGCTGGGTGAAGACGACTCAAGGTAGGTAGATCTTCAGGGGCTTAGTGTTAGGTTTATTTAAGGGGAGTTTGGGTTAGATTAGGGGTATGTGGGTGGTGGGTTGTAATGTTGGGGGGGGGTATTGTATGTTTTTTTTTACAGGCAAAAGAGCTGAACTTCTTGGGGCATGCCCCGCAAAGGGCCCTGTTCGGGGCTGGTAAGGTAAAAGAGCTTTGAACTTTAGAAATTTAGAATAGGGTAGGGCATTTTTTTTATTTTGGGGGGCTTTGTTATTTTATTAGGGGGCTTAGAGTAGGTGTAATTAGTTTAAAATTGTTGTAATATATTTCTAATGTTTGTAAATATTTTTTTATTTTTTGTAACTTAGTTCTTTTTTATTTTTTGTACTTTAGTTAGTTTATTTCATTGTATTTATTTGTAGGAATTGTATTTAATTTATTTATTGATAGTGTAGTGTTAGGTTTAATTGTAACTTAGGTTAGGATTTATTTTACAGGTTAATTTGTAATTATTTTAACTATTTTAGCTATTAAATAGTTCTTAACTATTTAATAGCTATTGTACCTGGTTAAAATAAATACAAAGTTACCTGTAAAATAAATATTAATCCTAAAATAGCTATAATATCATTATAATTTATATTGTAGCTATATTAGGATTTATTTTACAGGTAAGTATTTAGCTTTAAATAGGAATAATTTATTTAAGAAGAGTTAATTAATTTCGTTAGATTAAAATTATATTTAATTTAGGGGGGTGTTAGTGTTAGGGTTAGACTTAGCTTTAGGGGTTAATACATTTATTAGAATAGCGGTGAGCTCCAGTCGGCAGATTAGGGGTTAATAATTGAAGTTAGGTGTCGGCGATGTTAGGGAGGGCAGATAAAGGGTTAATACTATTTATTATAGGGTTAGTGAGGCGGATTAGGGGTTAATAACTTTATAATAATAGCGGTGCAGTCCGCTCGGCAGATTAGGGGTTAATAAGTGTAGGCAGGTGGAGGCGACGTTGTGGGGGGCAGATTAGGGGTTAATAAATATAATATAGGGGTCGGCGGTTTACGGAGCGGCAGATTAGGGGTTAAAAATAATATACAGGGGTCAGCGATAGTGGGGGCAGCAGATTAGGGGTTAATAAGTGTAAGGTTAGGGGTGTTTAGACACGGGGTACATGTTAGGGTGTTAGGTGCAGACGTAGGAAGTGTTTCCCCATAGCAAACAATGGGGCTGCGTCAGGAGCTGAACGCGGCTTTTTTGCAGGTATTAGGTTTTTTTTCAGCTCAAACAGCCCCATTGTTTCCTATGGGGGAATCGTGCACGAGCACGTTTTTGAGGCTGGCCGCGTCCTTAAGCAACTCTGGTATCGAGAGTTGCAGTTGCGTTAAATATGCTCTACGCTCCTTTTTTGGAGCCTAACGCAGCCATTCTGTGGACTCTCAATACCAGAGTTATTTTAAAGGTGCGGCCAGAAAAAAGCCAGCGTTAGATACGCGGGTCCTTACCGACAAAACTCTAAATCTAGCCGATAGTGTGTAGACTATCTTGTCATCAATAATAAGGGTCCACGTCCGTTTTAAATCTAATGAGAGTCCTAGACCATTGGTATCAACTTTTGAGTTTAAGGTCAACTATATCCTCTTGTCATAGGCTCCATTTTAGATTATACATAATAGGTCAGCATTAATCATGTACTAGATTTGGTACATTATTTATTTCCAATAGACGATTATCCCCTTGCTGTATACTTTGGTATAAATTTTTGAGTTTAGGGTCCACTATATCCTCTTGTCATAGGCTCCATTTTATATTATACATAATAGGTCAGTATTAATTATGTACTAGATTTGGTACATCATTTATTTCCAATAGACGATTATCCCCTTGCAGTATATTTTGGTTTTAGGATAACTCCCTTAACAATTGTTAATTGTTTCCTCTTGTCATAGGCTCTTATCTGTACTATGCACAGATTATGTTTTTATACACACATTACTTTGTATTGGATCTAGTCATATGTTTTTCAATACATACTATACATGGGGATATATATCCTTAGGGTTAGCCAATGTTTTAGTCATTTCATTAGGTGCTTATTTGATTAATGCTGTTAACATGTTTTTTGCAGCGCAGTGGCCTTGGTTTGTTGTGACCACGCAACGTCCATTGGATCTGTGTTATCGATTGGGTCTTCCTTTTTCTACTATTATGAGCACTTTGGCAATGAACGGTGCGTTGCCATGGCAACGCTGATGCTGGCTGCTGATTGGGTCTAGTAGGCATGTGCCCTTTAAGGAAGTACTTGGATTATGTTTTCTGATAAGGCTGTAACGGTCCCGTAAGTAACAACGGCTTTACAGAGCCCCATTTATGTATAACAGGTTTTCTCGCATTGTCTGTATAGTATATGAAATTTGCTGTATAGTGATTAAGTTGCGGTCAAAGTAAGGAACGCATGCTAATATGCTAATGTGCATTTCATTGTTTGCCTGTTCCTCCATGTTGTGCCTGTTCTCTCATGCAGACCATATTCTAGTTGCATGATACATGTCACATATATCTTATTCACATGCACTTATTCAGCTCAGACAGATTTGTGCATTAGTTTTGCTGTAATTAACTACACACTATCGGCTAGATTACGAGTTTTGCGTTATGAGAGGTGCGGTTCTAACTTGCACGTTATTGTCACCGCTCACTTACCTACAGTGCTGGTATTACAGGTTTTCAGAAACCTGGTGTTAAAAAGACAAGAAGTGAGCATAGAGCAAAATTGAGCTCCATACCGCACTCCAATACCAGCGCTGCTTAAGTCAGCGGTGAGCTGGTTGTACGTGCTCGTGCATGATTTCCCCATAAACATCAATGGGGAGAACCGGCTGAAAAAAGCCTAACACCTGCAATAAAGCAGCGTAAAGCTCCGTAACACAGCCCCATTGATTTCTATGGGGAAACTAAATTTATGTCAACACCTAACACCCTAACATGAACCCCTAGTCTAAACACCCCTAATCTTACACTTATTAACCCCTAATCTGCTGCCCTTGACATCACCGACACCTACATTATACTTATTAACCTCTAATCTTCCGCTCCGGACACCGCTGCCACCTACATTATACTTATTAACCCCTAATCTGCTGCCCCCAACATCGCCGACACCTACATTATAATTATTAGCCCCTAATCTCCGGACATCATCGCCAGCGGTGAGCTGGTTGCACGATTTCCCCATAGACATCAATGGGGAGAGCCGGCTGAAAAAAAGTCTAACACCTGCAATAAAGCAGCGTAAAGCTCCGTAACATAGCCCCATTGATTCCTATGGGGAAACTAAATTTATGTCAACACCTAACACCCTAACATGAACCCCGAGTCTAAACACCCCTAATCTTACACTTATTAACCCCTAATCTGCTGCCCCCAACATCGCCGACACCTACATTATATTTATTAGCCCCTAATCTCCCGCTCCGGACATCGCCGCCACCTACATTATACTTATTAACCCCTAATCTTGCCGCAACCTACCTACACTTATTATCCCCTAATCTGCCGCCCCCAACACCGCCACTATAATAAACATTAACCCCTAAACCGCCGCACTCCCGCATTGCAAACACTAGTTAATTATTATTAACCCCTAATCTCTCGCCCCTAACATCGCCGCCACCTACCTATATTTATTAACCCCTAATCTGCCACCCCCAACGTCACCGCCATTATTCTAAATTTATTAACCCCTAAACCTAAGTCTAACCCTAACACCCCCTAACTTAAATATAATTAAAATAAATCTAAATAAAACCTAAAATTAATAACTAAATAATTCCTATTTAAAACTAAATACTTACCTATAAAATAAACCCTAAGCTAGCTACAATATAACTAATAGTTACATTGTATCTAGCTTAGGGTTTATTTTTATTTTACAGGCAACTTCGTATTTATTTTAACTAGGTAGAATAGTTAGTATATAGTTATTAACTATTTACTAACTACCTAGCTAAAATAACTACAAATTTACCTGTAAAATAAAACCTAACCGGAGTTACACTAACACCTAACATTACACAACAATTAAATAAAATTACCTAAATTACAAAACCCCCCCACTAAATTACAAAAAATAAAATCCTAACTAAAAAAAACTAAGCTCCCCATTGCCTTGAAAAGGGCATTTGGATGGGCATTGCCCTTAAAAGGACATTTAGCTCTATTGCTGCCCAAAGTTCCCAACCTAAAAATAAAACCCACCCAATAAACCCTTAAAAAACCTAACACTAACCCCTGAAGATCCACTTACAGTTTTGAAGAGCCGACATCCATCCTCAACGAAGCCGGAAGAAGTCCTCAACAAAGCCGGGAGAAGTCTTCATCCAAGCCGGCAGAAGTGGCCCTCCAGACGGGCAGAAGTCTTCATCCAGACGGCATCTTCTATCTTCATCCATCCGGCGCGGAGCGGGTCCATCTTCAAGACATTCGGCGCAGAGCATCCTCTTCAAATGAAGTCTTCTTCCCGAATGACATCATCCAAGATGACGTCCCTTGAATGCCGATTGGCTGATAGAATTCTATCAGCCAATCGGAATTAAAGGTGAAAAAATCCTATTGGCTGATGCAATCAGCCAATAGGATTGAGCTTCAATGCTATTGGCTGATCCAATCAGCCAATAAGGTTGAGCTTGCATTCTATTGGCTGTTCCAATCAGCCAATAGAATGCGAGCTCAATCCTATTGGCTGATTGGGATGTCATCTTGGATGATGTCATTTAAAGGAGAATTCATTCGGGAAGAAGACTTCGTTTGAAGAGGTTGCTCCGCGCCGAATGTCTTGAAGATGGACCCGCTCCGCGCCGGATGGATGAAGATAGAAGATGCCGTCTGGATGAAGACTTGCATGAGTTGCAACCGGGACACAATAAGGTACCTCCACATTATCTAATTTTCACTCTAACGATATACATGTGAACTATACTAAGGTATTTAAATATAAAGAAACCTTCTACTTATAATAATTTCGACCGCAACGATTTGATTTGAGAATAGCCGCCAGCTAGATTTCAAAACTGGGATAACGGCTACTGCAGTTCATTAATATACTTGAGTATTATAAAGCAAATCATTTATTTTCATTGAGAAGAAAGGAAACTGTGTAGCTTTGTTTGTTACCAAAGAAACTTTTCACCTTAACCGGTCGAGTCCACTTACAAAGTAACTGTTTGGTTTTAAAATTTGCTTAAGTCAAAAACATATCTGTATACTTACCTAGTTTCCGTCTGTTTTAAAAATTACTGAGATCGCAATATACCTATGCATTGGTTTTTTAACGGATGTCTAAATGATTTAATCAAATCAATATTTTGAACCTATAACTCTAGTGTTTTATAAAGATATAATTTTAGCTAGAATTTTGTTTGTCAAAAAGGGAGACGTCGGTTATTTTTAAAGATATAAAATTGTTTTTATGTGAATATAGATTTTTAATAAATTAGATTGTGAAATCACTGGTTATATTGAAATCATCATTTCCAAGCTTTTACTAGCGCTGCTAAATTCCCCATCTTTTGTCCACATAAAACTTGTAAGAGACAAGACAAAATTTTACAAACACATACAGGAGAAATTGAGGGCCCTATTCCCGTGGGAACTTACAATCTAGAAGGGTAGGAGGTTGAGAAACAGGAGGTAAGGCCTGCAAGATTGAGAAAGATATTAATGCAGAGTTAGATGAGGCAAATGTTAGGTAAGTGAAATTAATTTATTATTGAGTTGGGTGGTAGGCTCCTCTGAACAAAAAGTCTTCAGGGGGCATTTAAAAGAAGAAAGATTAGGGGAAAGAATACCAGGATGAGGGAGAGTGTTCCAGAGGGTAGGTGCTGCACAACAGAAAGACTGCAGTCTAGCATGGGAAGAAGTGATAGTCGAAGATGCAAGGGGCAGGTCATTGTTGGATCCTAGTGGGCGGGCTGGAGTATACTTGTTGATTAGAGAGGATAGGTAGTGAGTAGCGGCGTTGGTGAGAGCTTTGTGTGAAAGGGTGAGAATTTTGAATTTAATTCTGCTGTGAATGGGAAACATATATTTCAAAAATGCATTTAAATATGCCTTTTGCAGCAACATTTTAAACGCAGTACTTGCTAAGAGCCCCTAAGGTTTTTTATATCACCTGGTAATGACTGTGCGTTCGTCTGTTAACGCTGAAAATATGGCCTTTTCAGCATTAAAACAGCACCGCACCCTTTACAAGTCTTGTCGGTAAAGGTGTACCACAAGCCTTTTAGCCTGTAACACAACGTCAATACGGCACTCCTAAAAATGACGTTTTTTCATGGGATTTCCATAGCGCTGGTATCACGAGTTTTGCGGTGAGGCTAAAAAGCGAGCGTTACACTCTAAATGACAAGATCCGTACCACCATCTAAAGTAAGTAGTTATGAGTTTTACGCTACAAATCTGTAACATAAAACTCATAACTAATGTTTTACAAAGTACACTAACACCCATAAACTACATATTAACCCCTAAACTGAGGCCCTCCCGCATCGCAAACACTATAATAAATGTATTAACCCCTAATCTGCCGCTCCCAACATCGCTGCCACTAATACAGTTTATTAACCCCTATTCAGCCGCTCCCCGACATCGTCACCACTATACTAAAGTTATTAACCCCTAAATCGCAAACACTATTTAAATATTATTAACCCCTAATCTGCGGTCCGCCTACATCGCCCCCACTATACTAAAGTTATTAAGCCCTACACTGCCACCACTATAATAAACCTATTAACCCCTAAACTGAAAGCCCCCACAACGAAATATAATAAATTAAACTATTAACCCCTAAACCGAAAGCCCCCACATCATAATAAACTAATTTAAACTAGTAACCCCTAAACCTAATGCCCCCCTAACTTTATATTAAAATTACAATTTCCCTATCTTAAATTAAATTTAAACTTACCTGTCAAATAAAAAAAAACCTAACAATTAAACTAATATAATTATTAAACTAAAGTTAAACTAACTACCAATTAAATAAAACTAAACTACACATTAAAATAATCCTAACACTACTCTAAAAGTTACAAAGTAATTTAAAAAAAACAAACAACTAAATTTCAAAAAATAACAAACACTAAATTACGGAAAATAACAAGCAAAATTATCAAAAATAAAAAAGAATTACACCTAATCTAATAGCCCTATCAAAATAAAAAAGCCCACCCAAAATAAGAAAAACCTAGCATACAATAAACTAGCAATGGCCTTTAAAAAGGGCCTTTTGTAGGGCATTGCCCTAAATAAAACAGCTCTTTTACCTGTAAAAAAAAAAATACAAAAAACTCCCCAACAGTAAAACCCACCACCCAACCATCCCCCCAAAATAAAAAAACCTAAATCTAAAAAAACCTAAGCTACCCATTGCCCTGAAAAGGGCATTTGGATGGGCAATGCCCTTAAAAGGGCATTTAGCTCTTTTACATGCCCAAACCCTAATCTAAAAATAAAACCCATCCAATTCATCATCCAATAGAATTAGAGTTGGTTATATCCTGTTGGCTGATTTGAACAGCCAATAGGATTTTAGCAGCTCTAATTCCTATTGTCTGATTCATATTTTTCAGCCAATAGGAATGCAAGGGACTCCATCTTGGATTGCGTACCTTGCATTGAAGATTCAGTGTACGGCAGCGACCGTATGAAGAGGATGCTCCGCTCCCGATGTCTTCAGGATGGACTCGCTCCGTGCCGCCGGAATCAAGATAGAATATGCCGCCTGGATGAAGATTGAAGAGGCCGTCTAGATGAAGACTTCTCGCTGCTTGGATGAGGACTTCGCTGCCGGGATGAAGATTGAAGAGGCCGTCTGGATGAAGACTTCTCGCTGCCTGGATGAGGACTTCTCCGCCGGGATGAAGATTGTTCAAACTTTTCTAGTTTTTTTTTTGGGTGGGTTTTATTTTTAGATTAGGGTTTGGGCAGCAAACGAGCTAAATGCCCTTTTAAGGGCAATGCCCATCCAAATGCCCTTTTCAGGGCAATGGGTAGCTTAAGTTTTTTAGATAGTTTTTTTATTTTGTGGGTTTGGGGGGGTGGGGGGTTTGTAATGTTAGTGGGTATTTGTATTTATTTTTATTTTTTTTAGAAAAAGAGCTGATATCTTTTGGGCAATGCCCTACAAAAGGCCCTTTTAAGGGCCATTAGTAGTTTATTCTAGAGTAGGTTTTTTATTTTGGGGTGTTTTTTTTTTTTATGGGTATTAGAATAGGAATAATTTTTATTATTTCTGATAATTTGTTTGTTATTTTGTGTAATGTATTTTTTTAGGGGGTGTTTGTTTTTTGTAGCAAAAGAGCTGCTTAACTTAGGGCAATGCCATACAAAAGGCCCTTTTAAGGGCCCTTGGTAGTTTGGGGGATGGGGGTTTGTATACTGTTGGAGGGTGTTTGTTTGTTTGTTTTTGGTAGCAAAAGAGCTGTTTAATTTAGGACAATGCCCTAAATATAAAGGGTATTAGAATAGGAATATTTTTTATTTTTTTGGATAATTTCGTTTTTTTTTTGTAATGGTAGTTTTTTTTATTTTTTGTAATTTTAGTGTTTTTTATTTTTTGTAATGTTAGTTTTTAGTGTAAGGTAGCTTAGGTTTTATTTGACAGGTAAGTTTGTATTTATTTTAACTAGGTAGTTAGTAAATAGTTAATAACTATTTACTAACTAGTCTACCTAGTTAAAATAAATACAAATTTACCTGTGAAATAAAAATAAAACCTAAGCTAGCTACAATATAACTATTAGTTATATTGTAGCTAGCTTAGGTTTTATTTCACAGGTAAGTATGTATTTAGTTTTAAATTTTAAGGTATTATTTAGTTAATAATTGTAAATTTAATTTAGATCTATTTTAATTATGTTAAAGTTAGGGGGTGCTATGGTTAGGGGTTAATAGTTAAATTTAGGTTGTTACGATGTGTGGGGCTGGCGATTTAGGGGTTAAAAGGTTTATTTAGTGGTAGTGATGTGGGAGGCCAGAGGTTTAGGGGTTAATAACTTTATTTAGTTGCGGCGATGACGGGGAGCGGTCGGAATAGGGGTTAATAAATTTAGTATAGTGACGGCGATATCGGGAGCGACAGATTAGGGGTTAATACCTTTATTTATGTGGCGGCGATATCGGGAGTGGCAGATTATGGGTTAATAACTATAGGCAGACGTTGGCGATGTCGGGGGCAGCAGATTAGGGGTGTTTAGACGTGGGGTTTATGTTAGGTTTAAACGTAACTTTTATTTTCCCCATAGACATCAATGGGGCTGCGTTACAGAGATTTTCTTTCCGCGATCGCAGGTGTTAGACTTTTTTCTTACCTGCTCTCCCCATTGATGTCTATGGGGAAAGCATGCACGAACACATCAGAACAGCGCTTGTTTTTGGTGCGGTATGGAGCTTAAAAACCCCATATCGCACGCACAAGCCGGGTTTTTTAAAATTTGTAATGGCAGCGCTATAGGGGATTAAATAACGCCACTTTTGTTGCATTCCTTAATTTCCCTATGGAGCTCAAAACTCATAATCTAGGTGTCAATTAGGTAATTAATGACATAATACAAACCCCACCGTGCAGCTGCAGAATTTAAAATGCTGGTGTGCCCTGAGAATATCAATCCTGTTGCCTCAGTTAACAGTAAAACAATGATAACTTTTACAAGCATTTTTTCCAATACATGTGTATAGCAAATATGTTTATAGTCAAAGATGTAATTTATCTGGGTACATTTAAACATTGACCAGAATGTCCCTTTAAAAGGCAGGAACAGGAAGACAAAAATGGTACTATCCATGGATACACTCACTGAATGCTATAGGATAAAGTACAAACCTGTTTGTTCCAGAGAGATAAGAGATGCCTCCCATAAATCTCTCTGCTTAGATGGGATGAGCTAAATAATTCTGCAGTAATGCAAGATTTTTAACAAGATTCTATGCAGGCAAATTTTGCAATACTCTCTGCATTTGTTTATGTGAAGAAGAGACAAGCCCGGTGCAACAAATACAGCATAATATGAGAATGTTGTTACAGTTTTGCTTGTTGTACTTTTGTATTTTATATTACTTTAAACATCAGACTGAGAGCAGCGTCTTAGTTTATCCCAGTTTCACTTTCTATGGACTTCTCTGACTAGCCGACCTTGGGCTAGATTACAAGTAAAGCACTTGTATGGCGCCTGCAAATGGGCAAATTTGCCCGTTTCCGGCAGGGAATAATTAATCAGCCATTGCAATTAGCGCTTATAAAATTAACCAGAGGTCAGACTTCTGGTTAATTTTTAAATATGCCCTTAAAATACTGTCTAGTGTATTTTCTTAAAAAAAAAGTTGGCAGCATGTTTATTTTTTAATAAAATTACTGCACTAGGCAGCATTTTGGGGCAAAAGTTGGGGGGGGGGGGAGTGGCGTGTAAGAAAAAAAATGGCACTGTAAAGTGCCTTTACATTGCGGTCAATGGGAACTGTGTATTCCCAGTAAATAGACATGTATATGCTTATATACATGTATATTTATGTGTTAATATATTTATATACACATATTAACACATAAATATATATGTATTATCAGCATACATATATATTTGCTGCCATCCCTGTGCGACTTACCCCTTTGCTGGCGCTGAAGCATGCCAATGGAAGCACGCTCTCGTAAACGCAATGCTTCCCAGCAATGCAAACGTGAGGTCGCGTTCACATTGCTTAAAACTTAGTGTGCGCTGGTATTACACAGTGGAGCTAAAAACTTAGTGTGTGCTGGTATTTCACAGTGGAGCGTAAATATCGCTTTCATCAAATCGAAATTTAACGCTCCACTTGTAATCTGATTGAATTTATGGTGAGAAATCTCTAAACAGTCAGTCACAGCATGTGTGTAAAGAGTTCACATAAGGGTCAGACTTTAACAAATAACTTTAGATAGTGACATTCTGAAATTTTTTATAACTTTTTTTATTACTATTTTAAGCTACACTGTCAGAAAAAAAGGGTACTGTTGGGGTACGTTTGTGAACACTTAGGGTACAACTTCTGTGGTTGTACCCTCAATGGATCATAATTACACCTTAAGGAAGTAATAGGTACCATTTAGCGGTAAATAAGGTACAAATATGTTTCCAACTGTCAAAGAGTCCATCTCTGTACCATTTAATCCCCCCAAAGAGGTACAATCACTTGTGTAACTAAAAGGTTGAGGGGGGGGGGGGGTGGTTCAAGGCTGCCAAACCCTGCAAGTCCATATAATTTGTAAAGCTCAATTATTCATATTCACATAACTGTCAGTCACCCAAAAGGAATACAACATACATGTTGTACAGAAAAATAATTATGTTCAATCGTTGTTGGTAATATGCCAGAATTGTTATTGTTTAAAAAGATGGATAATCCCATTATTACCCAATCCCCAGTTTTGCATAACCAACACAGTTATATTAATATACTTTATACCTCTGTGATTACCTTGTATCTAAGCCTCTGCAGACCGCCCCCTTATCTCAATGCTTTTGACAGGCATGCAGTTTAGCCAATCAGTGCAGACTCCTAAATAACTACATGGGAATGAGCATATTTTTTATCTATATGACACACATGAACTAGTACTGTCTAACTGTGAAAAACTTTCAAAATGCTCTGAGCTAAGAGGCAGTTTTCAATGGTTTAGAAATCAGTTTGAGCCTACCTAGGTTTAGCTTTTCAAAAATACCACCAAGGGAACAAAGCAAATTTAGTGATAAAAGTCAATTGGAAAGTTGTTTAAATTTTCATGCCCTATCTGAGTCATGAAAGTTTCATTTTGACTAGACTGTCCCTTTAATAACCCATATATTCAATGATACTGTGTTGCTGGTTCTAAATAGCAAACAAGCACTTAACATTTTAATGTTTATATTTAGAGCATCAAGATGTTAACTCTTAAACATAAAGCAAATGTATTAATTAAAATTACAAAGAATAAAATGTGTTTTAAACTCTATAAAATAAACTAGAGCTGTTTAAGAACCAGTTTTTTTAAAAATAAAATAAAATTGTAACCGTTCCACAGTCACATACATGGACATTGTGTGTGTGTGTAACACGCCATAGCGCCATCTGTTGGTTGAAAGTTTATTGACATGTGTAACACAGCTCCATCTATTGGTAGCAGGTTCATCACCAAAATGTGTACTAGGGAAATAGACTAATTTGCATATATTTTGCATAGAGTGACAATTCAATGTATGGTTGTGAGTTTTATCGTTTATCCCTCCCCTGAATCCCCCTTCTTTTCGTTAGAGTTAGATTTTATTATTATGTTGTTTTCTATATGTTTTATATATATTTATGTTTTATGTGGCATGTCACCCTAAATTACATGGGGTATTTTTAGAGTCTAGTACAGAGTGATACAAAACATATTGAGTAGTTCATTTTGGAATTGGTTCTTTAGGCTTGCTTTTTCAGGTGGTTCTGTAGCAGTCTTTGGAATTACTACAGTAAAGTATACAAACTTTTTTTTAAAGCTACAGTGTGGTTATTGTAATATTGCTTGCCTGAAAAAGTACACATCAAATGCATATATGAATGTTATATAATAAATTTAATGGATCAGCATTTGTAATATGCTGTGTTGAGTACAAATTTGCCATCATGAGGTACAAAGGACTTGTCACTGGGGCAGTACCCTTAAAAGGCCAGATTTGCACCATTTTTTAAGGGTACAATATGGTACCATAGGACTGAAGTCCCATCTAGTTACCAAAGGTAGATATTTGCCTTTGAAAGGTACAATCTGCAAGGGTACCAATTTGTACCCATTTTAAAGGGTACAGCAGGTGTGCCTTTCAGGGTAGTGCCCCAGTGACAAGCTGTTGTACCCCTAAAGGTACAAGTTTTCCCCTTTTGTTCTGACAGTGTACCTCCTCACCCGGCCTCCACTCCAAAAATAAAAACCAACAAACATTTCACTTTCCAATAGCTTTTTAACATATTTTATTGTTTGCCCAAACATAAATATCTTGGGTTGTAATTAAAACAAAAGTGAGTTAGGTATCTTAAACATATTATTTTGTTTGTCATTTTCCATGGACAATCTGAGGTCACAACTCTGACCTTTAGAATATATATAGACTTGGTAAGTCATAGGGCTCAAGTCCAAGTCAAGTCTCGAGTCATTGCTGTCAAACTCATTATGGCAGACTGATTTCATTTTCTTTTCATAAATCTCTAAATTATTTTCTTTCAGTGGTGCCATTATCTCTGATCGATGTGTGGTAGTCCGTTCATTGACTGTATGTGTCCGCACCATAGAGTGGTAGGAGGCTTATGGGTCACAGGTTAAAGAATGGTGTAGTATCAAATACATTCATTTGCCCTGTGTGTTGTGCTTACTAGGCATTCACATTAGAAAGTCTTTCTTTTAAACTTATATGATATTGAATTTGCTAGTTATTTGATGTAGGTTGTACATATTTGTTAAATTACAGTTAAAAATTGACACAATGGTCAAAATTAAGCTTATGTGATTTAGATAAACAGCAGCATGCTTTTATTTTAAAATTGTGTTTTTACTCCTGGAATCCTTTGTTGAGGAGTAGAGGTCTGCATTCAGATCCTTTGTGAGAATCCAAATGTGGAAGAAGGCGGCCGTTTATGGGATTCGGCTTTTTCTGGAGTCTCATTTATTCCTGTGAACATTCAACATATCTGTGCAAATCCAGGTCCTAGTGTGTTAAACTTTAACAAGAATAAATGCGCTCTGGAAAGAGCTGAATCCCATGAGAGGCCGCCTTCTTCCATATTCAGATCCTCATGAAGGATTCAAAGGCACAACCCTATTGAGGAGCATATCTACGTATGCTGAGAAGCATGCATGGGGCTTGAACACTATGGCCTCTATTTATCAAGTGTGGATCAGGTCCGACACACCTCGCTGAAAGAGCTGCTGGTGCAACGCCGCCCCCTGCAGACGCCGCCCCCAGACTCGCGGCCAATGGGCTGCCAGCATGGGGGTGTCAATCAACCCGATCAGGTTGATTTCCGGTGATGTCTGTCCATCTGCTCAGAGCAGGCGGACAGGTTATGGAGCAGCAACCTTTGTGACCGCTGCTTCATAACTGCTGTTTCTGGAGAGCCTGCAGGCTCGCCAGAAACACGGGGCATCAAGCTCCATTCGGAGCTTGATAAATATGCCCCATTATGACAGCAGTTATGTAGATAACATTTCTGCAAACATTGTTGAAAACACTACTACTATAAAGTGGTTAATATGTGTGGATGCTATTGAGTCTACTTAAAGGGACAGTCAAGTCCAAAATAAACTTTCATGATTCAAATAGGGCATGCAATTTTAAACAACTTTCCAATTTTCTTTTATCACCAATTCTGCTTTGTTCTCTAGGTATTCTTAGTCGAAAGCTAAACCTAGGTAGGCTCATATGCTAATTTCTTAAAGGCCGCCTCTAATCTTAATGCATTTTGACAGTTTTTCACCACTAGAGGTTGTTCGTTAATGTGTGTCTCATTTAGATAACATTGAGCTCACACACATGAAGTTACCTAGGAGTCAACACTGATTGGCTAAAATGCAGGTCTGTCAGACGAACTAAAATAAGGGGGCAGTTTGCAGAGGCATAAATACAAGGTAATTACAGCAGTAAAATGTATATTAATATAACAGTGTTTGTTATGCAAAACTGGGGAATGGGTAATAAAGGGATTATCTATCTTTTTAAGCAACAAAAAAATCTGGTGTTGACTGTCCTTTTAAATATGCACTTTAATTTAGGATATCTAGAGAACAAAGTCAATTTGATAATAGAAGTAAAAAGGAAAGTTGTTTTTAATTGCATGCTTTATAAGAATCATAAAAGTTTAATTTTACTTTTTTTTCATTACTTAAAGGGACAATCTACTCCAGAATATTTTATGTTTAAAAAGATAGATAATCCCTTTATTACCCATTCCCCAGTTTCGCATAACCAACTTGGTTATATTAATATACTTACTTTACCTCTGTGATTACCTTGTATCTAAGCCTCTACAGACTCCCCCTTTTTTCAGTTCTGTTGAAAGACATGCATTTTAGCTAATCAATGATGACTCATAAATAACTCCATGGGAGTGAGTATAATGTTATCTATATGGCACACATGAACTATCACTGTATAGCCGTAAAAACTGTCAAAATGCACTGAGATAAGAGGCAGCCTTGAAGAGCCTCGAAATTAACATATGAGCCAACCTCAAAAGTAAATTGTAATGTTTAAAATGTCATGACCTCTGAATCATGAAAGTTAAATTTTGACTAGCCTGTCCCTTTAAACTCAGAGGCTTTATTTTTTGAGCTGAGGAAGTTTTGGGAAGTCATAAGATTAAAGTGATAGTAAATCCTAGCGTTTGGGAAACGCTAGGATTTACTATTGGAACAAATAAAGTGGACTTTCAGTCACAAAGTATAAAATACTTCATGCTGAAAGCTCCTTTCTTTGTTCTAAGCGTTCACTGCACTGAGCTGCTCAGGCAGCCCACAGCAGAACGCTATTTGGCTGAGAGGTGACGTTTCCACCTCTTAGCCAATAGCCGTGCGGGAAATCTGGCTTGAAAGTCACCTTTATTTGTTTCAATGGTAAATCCTAGCATTTCACAAACGCTATGATTTACCATCACTTTAAGGCTTGAGTATTGTGCATTGGAAACATTGTACAATAAAATTGGCTTCCCCTTAAAGGGATAGGAAAGTCAAAATGAAACTTGCATGTTTCAGACAGAGTATGTCATTTTAAGAGACTTTTAAATTCACTTCTATTTTCAAATGTGCTTCATTCTCTTGGTATCCCTTGTTGAAAAAGAATACACACATATCTTACACTAGTGGGAGATAGCTGCTGATTGGTGCCTGCACACATTTGTCTCTTGTGATTGGCTAACTAGATGTGTTCTGACGCAGTGCTCAGCTAGCTGCTAGTAGTGCAGTGATGTACCTTCAGCAAAGGATAACAAGATAATTAAGCAAATTTGATAATAGAAGTAAATTGGAAAGTTATTTAAAATGGTATGCTCTTCCCCAATGATCCTAAGACTCTCCCCAAATTTGAGAAACAGGTGAGCAAAGCATTAACATTGATTATGTTAAATAGCGCCAAACTTACAATCCCAAAGCACTGGAAAACACAGACGGTCCCGACTCTGACAGAGTAGGGAGCTCAGGTAGATGCATTGTTGCACCTGGAGAGATACCACCACGTGCGGGCAGGGACCTTAGAAACTCACAAGCTTATGTTGGGTATCTGGATGCAGGGTAAAATTAAAAACACGTAGGCTAGAGTGGCATCGCTCTGGGCCAAGCAAGGCTGATATGATCAACCTGGTACACGGCCGGGCCAACCACCGGCATATTGCCGCGACACTGGATAATTCCCACCACCACATATACCCCACGCACCCACATTACCAATAACAAAAACAACACAGCAACGGACAGAACACACACTTCCCCTAGAGGAAGGGGAACTTGGTTAAATTTGTCAGAGAGAGACATCATGTTTGGATACCCCCTCTACACCCCCAAACACAGCTGCTTGGGATATCCATTGTAACCCAGTTATGTCATCCGTTGTTTTATTGTATTATTGTATTATTGTTTTATTACATTATAGCGATCTGTTGGAACATCCTTTGCTTGCACTTCATTGGACAGTGGACTTTTCACTGGCTTCACAAACGAGTGCAATTGGACTACATTCTTATTCCTTGCTCTATTTGTTAATATCTGTAAAACCAGTAGTAGTGTGCGTACTATCAGAGCACTCATGGTCCTTGAACACTGTTACACATGGAATTGTTCTTTACATTTATTTGAACTCAATAAAGCTTTTTGGAAAAGAAAAATAAATAAATTGTATGCTCTATCCAAATCATGAAAGAAAATTGTGGGGTTTCCTGTCCCTTTAATGTGTTTCTAATGACTTGTTATACGAACTGCAGAATTTTAAATATATCAGAAATTACTATTTTTGTTTATGAAATAGCTTTTTGCTCATTGAAACCAAAACCTATTTAAATGTTTTGAGTTTGCAAAAAGATCAAACATCCTCATCTTATCTACAATATTTATCTATACACACATACCTCAGTATCTTATTTCTTTGCCTATACACAAAAAGGCTGATACATGGGGCCAATTATCTAAATCTCTGTGGTCTGGTAAGATCCTATTAAATGCCTCATCAGTACTACAGCACTCCTCTGGGATTCACAAAGGCAATTTTTTCCTTTGGAGCTGTATATACAGGTGGCCCTCGTTTTACAACTGACAAGCTGTCCGCTTGTGTTGCAGCCAAGCCAAGCAAGCTGAAATTAATCAGTTTAACCAGACCTGAGCTATCGAGCAGATTTCAAAGGAACAAGATCTTCCTGTCTATAAATCAGTCCAGATTGGAATGCATAGAAAGAACTGTTTGCAGAAAAATGCAAGTGAAGTCTGTGTTGTGTGATTAGGTTTATAATGCTGTTTAGCAAATGTTTTTGTTCATTTAACTTAGTTTAATTATATATTCTGTGTTGTGTGATTATTTAATTAGGTTTATAATGCTGTTTAGCATTTAAAGTCTTCATTTCAAAGCTTTAAAAATAATGTATTAGGTGTTACTTATGACAATTTTGAGAGGAGCCTGAAACCTAACTCCCTCACTACCCATTGACTTACATTATAAACTGGGTTTCAATTTACAACAGTTTCGATTTACAACCAGTCCTTCTGGAACCTAACCCCGGCGTAAACTGAGGGCTACCTGTATTATTATCCCCTTAAAGGGACATTAAACCCAAACATTTTCTTTCATGATTCAGATAAAGGCCTCTAGTTATCAACGTGTCTACTTTACCTGCCTTCGTCGGCCCAATACGCCTGCCTAAGCTCGCCTACCATCGCCGCCGCGGACCTGAAAAATCTCGCCAAAGTTATCAATAAAGCTGTCAAAAAGCCGCGCACCAAGTACGGGGCGATGAGCAGCGGACTGTGATAGTTATCACTCATCCGATCTCGCTGCTCTTCGGCTTTTTGACAGCTTTATTGACAAGCTGTCACTAAGCACCCACACTAACTACACTGTTATTAACCCCTAAACCGCCACTCCTAGACCCCGCCGCACTCTTATAAATGTATTAACCCCTAAACCGCCGCTCCCGGACACCGCCACCACCTACATTATACCTAGTAACCCCTATCCTGCCCCCCCTATACCGCCGCCACCTATAATAAAGTTATTAACCCCTATCCTGCGGATCCCGCTGCAACTAAATAAATAGTTTAACCCCTAAACTGCCGCTCCCGGACCCCGCCGCAACCTATATTAAACTTATTAACCCCTAATCTGCCCCCCTATACTGTCGCCACCTATAATAAATTTATTAACCCCTACACCGCCGCCACTGTAATAAAATTATTAACCCCTAAACCTAAGTCTAACACTAACTCTAACACCCCCCTAACTTAAATATTAATTAAATAAATCTAAATAATATTTCTCTTATTAACTAAATTAATCCTATTTAAAACTAAATACTTACCTTTAAAATAAACCCTAATATAGCTACAATATAACTAATAATTACATTGTAGCTATTTTAGGATTTATATTTATTTTACAGGTAACTTTGTATTTATTTTAGCTAGTTAGAATAGTTATTAAATAGTTATTAACTATTTAATAACTACCTAGCTAAAAGAAATACAAAATTATCTGTAAAATAAATCCTAACCTAAGTTACAATTAAACCTAACACTACACTATCTTTAAATTAATTAAATAAATTACCTACAAATAACTACAATTAAATTCAATTAAATAAACTAAAGTACAAAAAATAAAAAAGCTAAGTTACAAAAAATAAAAAATTAAGTTACAAACATTTAAGAAATATTACAACAATTTTAAGCTACTTACACCTAATCTAAGCCCCCTAATAAAATAACAAAGCCCCCCCCAAAAATTCCCTACCCTATTCTACATTAAAAAGTTACCAGCTCTATTACCTTACCAGCCCTTAAAAGGGCCTTTTGCGGGGCATGCCCCAAAGAAAACAGCTCTTTTGCCTGTAAAATAAAAATACAACCCCCCCAACATTAAAACCCACCACCTGGATCAAGACTTCAATCGGATGGAAGACCCCTTCAGCGCCCCTTGGATGATGACTTCAATCGGATGGAAGACTTCTTCAGCGCCCCTTGGATGATGACTTCTGCCGCTCCGGATCTCTTCTTCAGTTCCATCGGTGGTCGGCTGGCTGAAGACGGTTAAAGGTAGGATGATCTTCAGGGGGGTAGTGTTAGGTTTATTTAAGGGGGGTTTGGGTTAGAGTAGGGGTATGTGGTTGGTGGGTTTTAATGTTAGGGGGGTTGTATTTTTATTTTACAGGCAAAAGAGCTGTTTTCTTTGGGGCATGCCCCACAAAAGGCCCTTTTAAGGGCTGGTAAGGTAATAGAGCTGGTAACTTTTTAATGTAGAATAGGGTAGGGATTTTTTTTATTTTGGAGGGCTTTGTTATTTTATTAGGGGGCTTAGATTAGGTGTAAGTAGCTTAAAATTGTTGTAATATTTTTTAAATGTTTGTAACTTATTTTTTTATTTTTTGTAACAGCTTTTTTTATTTTTTGTACTTTAGTTAGTTTATTTAATTGAATTTAATTGTAGTTATTTGTAGGTAATTTATTTAATTCATTTAATGATAGTGTAATGTTAGGTTTAATTGTAACTTAGGTTAGGATTTATTTTACAGGTAATTTTGTATTTCTTTTAGCTAGGTAGTTATTAAATAGTTAATAACTATTTAATAACTATTCTAACTAGTTAAAATAAATACAAAGTTACCTGTAAAATAAATATAAATCCTAAAATAGCTACAATGTAATTATTCATTACATTGTAGCTATCTTAGGGTTTATTTTACAGGTAAGTATTTGGTTTTAAATAGGAATAATTTATTAAAGTATAGTGTAGTGTTAGGTGTAATTGTAACTTAGGTTAGTTTTTATTTTACAGGTAAATTTCTCTTTATTTTAACTAGGTAGCTATTAAATAGTTAATAACTATTTAATAGCTATTGTACCTAGTTAAAATAAATTGAAAGTTGCCTGTAAAATAAAAATAAATCCTAAAATAGCTACAATATAATTATTATTTATATTGTAGCTATATTAGGGTTTATTTTAAAGGTAAGTATTTAGTTTTAAATAGGATTAATTTAGTTAATAAGAGAAATATTATTTAGATTTATTTAATTAATATTTAAGTTAGGGGGGTGTTAGGGTTAGTGTTAGACTTAGGTTTAGGGGTTAATAATTTTATTACAGTGGCAGGGGTGTAGGGGGGGGCAGGATAGGGGTTAATACATTTATTATAGGTGGCGACGGTGTAGGGGGGGCAGATTAGGGGTTAATAAGTTTAATATAGGTGGCGGCGGTGTAGGGGGGGCAGGATAGGGTTTAATAGCTATTATGTAGGTGGTGGCGGGGTCTGGGAGCGGGGGTTTAGAGGTTAACATATTTATTATAGCTTGCGGTGGGCTCCGGGAGTGGTGGTTTAGGGGGTAATACATTTATTTAGTTGTGGCGGTGTAGGGGGGACAGATTAGGGGTGTTTAGACTCGGGGTACATGTTAGGGTGTTAGGTGTAGACATCTCCCATAGGAATCAATGGGATGTCTGGCAGCAGCGAACATGAACTTTCGCTATGGTCAGACTCCCATTGATTCCTATAGGATCCAGGGCGGCGGTTTGAAAACCAGGTACGCTGGGCCGGAAAAGTGCCGAGTGTACCTGCTAGTTTTTTGATAACTAGCAAAAGTAGTCAGATTGTGCCGAACTTGTGTGCGGAACATCTGGAGTGACGTAAGAATCGATCTGTGTCGGACTGAGTCCGGCGGATTGAAGCTTACGTCACTATATTCTACTTTTGCCGGTGTCTAGGGCTTGATAACTAAGGCGAATCAGCCTCGCCACAAATATGCTGCGGAATTCCAGCGTATTTGAGGTTGACGGCTTGATAACTAGAGGCCAATGAATACAATTTTAAACAACTTTCTAATTTACTTCTAATATCTAATATGCTTCATTCTTTAGATATCCTGTGTTGAAGAAATAGCAATGCACATAGGTTAGTCAATCACATGAGGCATCTATGCGCAACCACCAATCAGCAGCTACTGAACCTATCTAGGTATGCTTTTCCGCAAAGGATATCAAAAGCATGAAGCACATTAGGCAATAGAAGTAAATTAGAAAGTTGTTTAAAATTGTATGTTCTATCTAAATCATGAAATAAAAAAAATTGTGTTTCATGTCCCTTTAAGGACAGAGGCTTTTCCAAGTTTCTGTGTTTAAATGACACAGGCTATTTTGGTATTTTTGCTCCCTATAGGTTTTAAAAGGACAGTAATGGTGCACATGTCTTAATCCATCTAGCAACAATGTTTGCAACATTGTTTATAGCAATCTTATACATAGTTACAAGCACTGCTGCTATAAAATGCTATATAGATACAAACAAGCTCCTAAGCTTCTATCTGTCTACCTAGGTTTAGCCTTCAACAAAGGATATGAAAAGAACAAAGCAAGTTTGATAATAGAAGTACATTGGAAAGGTGTTTAAAATTGCATGTTCTATCTGAATCATGAAAGTTTAATTTTGACTGTTCCTTTAATTTCCCTCTCTCTTGTTAAATGCACCTATACATATTATGCACAGTTTTTAACACTTAAACAGACCTTTCTTGTGATACCCTACATGGGTACATAAAACAACAATACATAGGAATTTTATACTGAAAAATGGGGCAAAAAATGGAAAATAAAAACATTTTTGCAGTTTTTTTTTAATAATTTTATAATTTCTACAAAACTAGTGTAGCTAAAGACAAATACCCCCAAATACATTCATTATGTTGTTTTGCTTTTATCTCAAGGCTTCCTAGTAAATTATAGCAAATATAAGCCAAATACTACAAAGATGGAATTATTGGTTTAACTCTAAAATTTGCTATGTTTGGTCTGTAAGATAAATAGCAGTCACCCAATTCAAATATGTTTCACAATAGTATACATTTGTAGAATTTAGACACCCCAGTATATATCTAGAGGTATTTTGACACAAAGGGATAGATTACGAGTGGAGTACAAATTTGCGTTCCCGCGAGTGCTTTATGTGTGCTCAACTTTTCTTTCCCATTGTATGCCCAATTGTGCACGTATTACAGGTTGCAAGTAAAACTTTTGTGCTCTTGCGGTCACAGAAAAAAAAAACTTTTTTGAATTGCATAACAGTTAACCAGAGCTCACAAGTTGCGATAATCATTCTAGTGTAAATCATGATTGCGCTCACTCATTTGCATTTACTTTAAACTTGTAATATGGGTGGTATTTAACTTGTGTGCAAACAGCCACAAAAACCCAAAATCACTTGCGCATAAACTATTGCGAGCCGCTCGTTATCTAGCCCATTATCCCCAAGGGCAGAAAATAAAATTTAGGGGTATAAAACACTTTATTAAAATAAACTTTATTAAAATAAAATGTATTAGAAATATATATATATAAATATACTTTATTTTTTTACTATATGTGTTTACTTGGACAGAAGGGGCTAAGACAAGCCATTTTAAACAAACAATGGCTTTGTCATTTTTTACATGTAATCACTGATTGGCTGTCACAGTGATCACATGATCATGGGCCACTTTTTTTGGCCATCACTGGATTGCCTTACTCCTGAGGCATCCAGTAATTGTCTACTGAGCCTGATACCAGCATGCATTGCAGCATGCTTGTATCTAGGCTGCATTTAAAGTATACAATCACTGACTGGCTGTCACTTTTTACAGTCACTGCAATGTTGCTGAATGCCTCACATACAAGCATCCAGCAACAGCATGTGAGACTTGCTGATCTCAGCATGTCTCTCATGTTGTGAAGGTGTGCTGCCTCAATGAGGCATAGAATATTACATAGCCTCTGTTATGTTCATGTTGTTATAGTTAAGAAATCATATATTTTTTATGCCATTGTTTTCTAGGCTTCCCTGTGTTTGTTCTGTACTGCCATCTACTGACACTTTTTGGTAATGCTCCTGTTTTCCAGTATCTTACCCCTGACCTTATTATGCATTTCCTTTTTGTGTATTGCTCCGCCCTTGTAGTTTTATGATGTTTTCCTGTGTCATGGCTGCAGCTAACAGCCTCATGTAAGAAGCACTCATGTTAATACATTGCAAGCTACGATCAGTATCATCTTTTGACCGCAAAATACTTTAACCATTCATTCATCTGCTGTATTCATTATCTGCTGTAACCTGATATTCAGAATAAAGCAACTTTGTGGATGAACAAGGTATTGGTGAGTTCAGCTATCTGACAATGATTGTCTGCAGTGATTGTATCTTCTTATACAGGCCAGGCATAGAGGTCTCAGCAAGGGATATATCATTATTACAACTATCTGAGTCATAATAGTCAAAAGATGTATAGAATTCCTACAGCCTGCCATGTATATGTGTGTGTTTAATCTGCAATCAAGCTCAGGGTCATCCGCCATCTTGTGAAAGCACATGTCGCACAAGTTTACTGCACTTCATCTGAATGTTGAAAACTGTTTCTCTGCATTGAACTGTTACCCCACCTGTCTAAGCTGCTGTTTGCCTTCTTAAAGAGACAGTACCATTTTTTGCAAAACTTTAAAAAATGTCTAGACAAGGCTCTGAGCACTCTTTTATAGCCGAACCTACGCAGATACATCATGCCTCTGAACCCACAGACGTACAGGGAGCAGATCCTGCAGATATTGCTGAACAGAGTGTAAGATCCAAACGTACAATAAAACCGACACATAAACTCAGAGAAAACTATTAATTCACTAGAGATGAGTACTCCAGCAATCTGTCAGACCTATGGGACAGAATTTCACAATGCATGTCAGTTTTGTCACACTATAATGATCAACCAGCCAAATTGAGAGACTCTATAGATCCCCTATCTGCTGCATATGAACGCTACCAGCGGCTGTCTGCAAAATACACAGCCTTCTTACAGGACTTTAATATAGAGGACTCTTCAGCAGAACTGACTAGGACTGATGCACTGGACCAACATAGAGATCTCTTAGTGCAAATGGCTAAAGAAAAGGCAGAGTTCTGCATTGCTCAACTGCAGGAGACCAGATCTCATAGATCCACATCAACTAAGCTCACTGCACGTTCTTCTAGATCCTCTTTCTCCAGAAGTTCAACATTAAGCGACAAGCTAATAGAGACCCGTGCTGATGTGGAATCAAAAAAAGTGCAAAGCTCCTTTATCAGAAGGGAAGCAGAAATTGAAGCCCAAAGCAAAGCACAAATGGCTGCCCAGCAAGCAAAGGTGGATGCCCAAATAAAGGTTTTGCAAATGGAAAAGAAAGAAGCAGCAGCCCTAGCAAGGCTGAAAGTCCTTGAACAAGCAATGGGAGAAAGTACTAATTCAGATTGCCATATCCCAGCAGATCTGGAAGACCCAGTTGAACGCACTAGTAAATACGTGCTAAAGCATAATATTTGCAACGATACAGAGTCATCTCCTGTGCCTACTACTAACACCATCGTTCTCAATCTCAACACATAGACCTCTCAGCACCAAATGCCTGAGCCTCTTCAAATCCACAACACAAGTGCATCTAAGCAGCAAACCGCATCACCTCCCGCTGACAATAAGGGGACTTCCAGTGACAAGCCGCAGCTCAAGCCACAGCCAGCAGAATCCTTAGAGACTACACCACAGTTGAATGCTCTTGCAACATCATTTTATCCTGGTAAACTTCACCACTCTTCACCAAAGAACTTTCACACCCAAGGGGTTCCTCAAGTTACTTTGGCACCAACGAGTGAGAAATCAGACTTGACTGACTTTGCCAGATACATGATACGCCGTGAGCTCATTAACACAAGCCTCTCAAGGTTTGACGACTGTCCAGAGAGCTACAGGGCCTGGAGATCTAACTTCAAGGCTGCTACAGCTGATCTCGACCTTACAACCAAGGAGGAACTTGATTTGCTCATAAAGTGGCTGGGGCCAGAATCTGCAGATCGTGTTAAAAGACTGAGAACAGTACATGTTGACCACCCAGATGCAGGCCTTGTTGCTGCATGGGCAAGACTTGAGCAAGCCTATGGTAGCTCTGAAGCCATAGAAAGCGCTCTGTTCAAGAGACTGCAAAACTTCCCAAAAATAGGAAACAAAGACTATCGCAAGCTCCAAGAACTAAGTGACCTCCTCATGGAGCTAGAGTTGGCAAAGACAGACCCACGTCTACCTGGACTAAGCTTTCTGGACACTGCTCATGGTGTCAATCCTGTGGTGTCTAAACTGCCATATATCCTGCAAGAAAAATGGGCACAACAGGGCTCAAGATACAAAAGAGACTATAACGTATCCTTTCCTCCATTTTCATACTTTTGCAGGTACATCAGCGATCAAGCCTGGATGAGAAACAATCCCAGCTTCAGCTTCTGCGAACCCAACTTGCCTGCTTCATCATCCTTACCAACTTCATCAAGGTATGATAACACGGCAGCTAAACGTAGAGACTTTAATAGCGCAATATCTGTTAAAAGGACAGACATCTCATCACCCGTATCCTCTCCTGCAAACCAGAGTGACTCGGGCGAGAGAGATAAAGACCCTAATCGTCAGTGCCCTATTCACAGGAAGCCTCACGCTCTTAAGAAATGTCGTGGGCTTAGGGCAAAGACTTTACAAGAGCGCAGGGAGATTCTCCAGAAACTTGGAGTATGCTATAGGTGTTGTGCTTCTTATGGTCACTTTGCTAAAGACTGTAAAGATGTTATAAAGTGCACAGAATGCAGTAGCGACAGACACGTTACAGCTATGCATCCTACTCCACTTCCAGACAACCCACAGCAGCTAACTGACTCCACCCCTGTCTCAATTCATGGCGGGGAGCAACAAAGTCGTGCTCCAGTCACAGCGAGTGTTTCCTCTGCATGTACAGAAGTCTGTGGAGAAGGCTTAGACTACAAATGCTGTGCCAAGGTATGTCTAGTCAAGATTTACCCACAGGATCAACCTGAGAAAGTTGCTAGAATGTATGCTATAATAGATGAACAGAGCAACAGATCCCTGGTTAAGCCTAAATTCTTTGAGATCTTCGGCATAGAGGGTAATGCAACACCGTATACTCTCAGAACCTGTTCTGGTCGTGTAGAGGCCTTTGGAAGAAGGGCCAATGGATTCATGGTCTCTCATATCAAAGGAAATGAAGGCATACCCCTACCAACAATAGTCGAGTGTGACCAGATACCAGGCGAAAGGGAAGAGATTCCTACTCCAGAGGCTGCCTATCACCATCCTCACTTAAGGCACCTTGTTGATGAGATTCCGGCAATGGACATGAAATCTTGGTCCTGCTAGGAAGAGACATTCTCAGAGTACATAAAGTATGTGAGCAGTGCGATGGACCAGATGATGCCCCTTATGCACAAAGACTTGATCTAGGCTGGGTGATAGTGGGCGATGTATGCTTGAATAGTATGCGTACGTCATCTGAGATCCACTCCTTCAAAACTTACATATTAGGAAATGGACGTGCATCCCACTTCAAACAGTGCTCTCATCATTATGAGGTAAGGGATAAGCCTCCTGACATCATCCAAATACCCGATGTTACTCCTATACTTTGTGACGACAATCTGGGTATCACAGTGTTTTGTACTACAAGTGATGACAACAAAATAGCCTTGTCAGTTGAAGACAGAGAATTCATCAAAATAATGGACAAAGAATTCTTCAAGGACGCATCTAACAACTGGGTTGCACCATTGCCTTTTCGTGCAGCAAGGGTCAAACTCCCAAACAATCGTGAACAGGCGCTATCCAGATTCAACTCACTTCAACGAACACTAAAGAACAGGCCCGAAATGAAGGACCATTTCATTACCTTTATGAAAAGAATCTTTGACAATGATCATGCCGAACCAGCTCCACCACTACAAAAACTCCAAGAGTGCTGGTACCTGCCTTTCTTCGGAGTGTATCATCCACGTAAGCCAAAACAAATCAGGGTAGTGTTCGACTCCAGTGCCAAGCATCAAGGCATATCCCTGAATGATGTTCTTCTCACTGGTCCTAACCTAACCAACAACCTTGTAGGTGTACTTATGAGGTTCAGAAGAGAGCCAGTTGCCATAACTGCTGATATTGAACAAATGTTTCATTGCTTCGTTGTACAAGAAGACCATAGGAACTTCCTAAGGTTTCTGTGGTACCGTGACAACAACATGGACAATGAAATGATTGAGTACCGCATGAAGGTACATGTTTTCGGAAATAGCCCTTCACCTGCGGTTGCAACATACGGTTTACGAAGAACTGCTCTTGATGGAGAAAAGGAGTATGGTGTGGATGCTCGACACTTCGTTGAGAGAGACTTCCATGTCGATGATGGACTTAAATCTTTACCTGTAGATGGAGAAGCCATAGATCTGCTCCAAAGGACACAAGGTATGCTTTCTGAAGCTAACCTCAGACTACACAAGATTGCTTCAAATAGTGTTGCTGTTATGAAGGCCTTTCAACCTTGCGACCATGCCACAGGGTTTAAAGACTTAAATCTGGGAATGGACATTCCACCTGTACAGAGAAGTCTGGGCATACGGTGGGACTTGTTAAAGGACACCTTTGGCTTTCAAGTCAGCTCTGCAGACAAGCCATTTACCAAACGTGGTGTTCTGTCGGTGGTGAACAGTCTATACGATCCACTGGGAATTGTGGCCCCCATTACCATACAAGGAAAAGCCCTATTGAGACAGCTCTCAGAGACTATTACAGATTGGGATGCTCCACTACCAATTGACAAGCTTTCAAGGTGGGAGTCCTGGAAACATTCTCTACATGCCTTAGATGGAATTTGTATACCACGTTGCTACACTTCAGCTTCCCTTGCTACATGTCAGAGAAAAGAGCTTCACATTTTCTCAGATGCGTCTACTGAGGCCATAGCAGCTGTTGCCTACCTCAAGGTAAGAGACTCCTTTAATCAAACCCATATAGGTTTTCTGTTTGGGAAAGCTAAGTTAGCTCCTAAGCCTGAACACACAATTCCCAGACTTGAACTTTATGGGACCGTGCTAGCTGTAGAAATTGCAGATTTCATTCTGCGGGAGCTAGACATTCAGATAGACGACGTCAAGTTCTACACAGATAGCAAAGTTGTTCTGGGCTACATATACAACCAGACTAAACGTTTCTATGTCTATGTCAGCAACCGTGTAGAAAGAATCAGGAAATCATCTAAGCCCAATCAATGGCATTATGTTCCATCTGAAATTAATCCTGCAGATCATGCCACCAGGCCAGTGTCTGCAAGTGTCTTTGCAAATTCTTCTTGGTTAACAGGCCCTGAATTCCTGCTGGATCATCCAGAAGAAACCAAAGCTGATGTCTTCAGTCTTCTAGAACCTGACAACGATCCAGAGATTCGTCCTAAACTTAAAACCCTTGTCACCAGAACTGAACAAAGACTCGTCTTGGGCTGTCAATGCTTTGAACGTTTCTCCAAGTGGACAAGGCTTGTACGTACCATTGCAAGGTTAGTCCACATTGCACGCTGCTTTCACACAAAGCCCACAGATGTTCACTGTCAAGGTTGGCACGTGTGCCAAAGGTTTCTTTCTGCAAAGGATATTGCCGAAAGTGAACTGTTCATAATACGCAGTGTACAACAGGATGTCTTTGGCTCAGAAAGTAAATGTATCCGTGACAAGAGGGGCATTCCAAAAAACAGTCCTACAGCTAACCTGAATCCATTCATTGATGATGATGGCATGTTAAGGGTTGGAGGACGATTAAACAAGGCTAAGTTGGGAGGTCAAGAACAGAATCCTCTCATTATACCCGCTCGCAACCATATCACCACTTTGCTCATACGGCACTACCATGAAGGGGTTAAGTACCAAGGTAGACATTTCACAGAGGGTGCCATAAGAGCTGCAGGCCTTTGGATTATAGGAGCAAAAAGACAGATCACAGCTACACTGCATAGCTGTGTTCAGTGCCGTAAACTAAGAGGTAAACATCAGCAACAACAAATGTCAGATTTGCCAGCTGACAGGTTAAGTACTGACCCACCTTTCACTCATGTTGGTTTGGATGTCTTTGGACCATGGATGGTAACAGCCCGCAGAACTTGAGGTGGCCAAGCAAATAGCAAACGATGGGCAGTGCTGTTCACTTGCATGAGTGTGCGTGCAGTACACATTGAAGTAATAGAAAATATGGATGCCTCAAGCTTCATAAATGCTCTAAGGCGATTTCTTGCCATCAGAGGACCAGTCAAAACATTAAGATCTGACTGTGGAACTAATTTTGTTGGAGCCTGTCGAGAGCTACATCTCAACTCTAGGCCAATTCAAGACCTTTTAGCTGAAAGGGGCTATACATGGATTTTCAATCCTCCTCATTCTTCCCATATGGGTGGCTCCTGGGAGAGAATGATAGGCATCACATGTAAAATACTGGACTCCATGCTTATGGACTTGAAATCCACAAGACTCACCCATGAGATTCTAACCACCTTCCTGGCAGAAGCATCTGCCATAATCAATTCAAGACCACTTGTTCCAGTTTCTGTAGATCCAGAGGCCCCAACTCTCCTCACTCCAGCTACTCTTCTTACCCAGAAGCTTGGGTCTGTTCCTGTTTCACCTGGAGACTTTAAAACAGGAAATCTGTGCTACAATCAGTGGAAGCGAGTACAACACCTTGCCAACTGCTTCTGGAATCGTTGGAAGATGGAGTATCTCTCTACTCTGCAAGGACGCAGGAAATGGCAACGTCTGAACCCTAACATCAAGGTTGGAGATCTTGTTCTCCTCAAGGACCAGCAAGCTGAAAGAATCGAATGGCCCATGGGACTGATTGTAAAGAGCATTCCTAGTGATGATGGAAAGGTGCGTAAGGTGGAGGTGAAAGTTGCAAGACAAGGGACTATAAAAACTTTCATCAGACCAATCACAGAACTTATCTTGCTCTTGCCCTTTGGAGACTGAACTTACTTATGTATGCTGTTGGATTCTTCCTGTGACTTCAAGATGGAAGTATCTTGAACTTTAATTGACACAACTTGAAGTCTTATATTATAGTTGTTTTTGCATTATATGTATGTTCTCCTTATATCTTTCAGGTCTTCAAGACATCTCTGCAAATTACATTGTTATGCATAACTTCCGTTATGATTTAAATAGTGACATTTATTATGCCAGACGGGGAGTGTGCTGCCTCAATGAGGCATAGAATATTACATAGCCTCTGTTATGTTCATGTTGTTATAGTTAAGAAATCATATATTTTTTATGCCATTGTTTTCTAGGCTTCCCTGTGTTTGTTCTGTACTGCCATCTACTGACACTTTTTGGTAATGCTCCTGTTTTCCAGTATCTTACCCCTGACCTTATTATGCATTTCCTTTTTGTGTATTGCTCCGCCCTTGTAGTTTTATGATGTTTTCCTGTGTCATGGCTGCAGCTAACAGCCTCATGTAACAAGCACTCATGTTAATACATTGCAAGCTATGATCAGTATCATCTTTTGACCGCAAAATACTTTAACCATTCATTCATCTGCTGTATTCATTATCTGCTGTAACCTGATATTCAGAATAAAGCAACTTTGTGGATGAACAAGGTATTGGTGAGTTCAGCTACCTGACAAGGATTGTCTGCAGTGATTGTATCTTCTTATACAGGCCAGGCATAGAGGTCTCAGCAAGGGATAGATCATTATTACAACTATCTGAGTCAGAATAGAAGGCACTCTTGATCCTTGCACTAACATGCATGTGATCACAGGGATATCAGGTCCCTGTGATCCCTAGCCTGGGGTAGCCTCTATACTGCTATTTCTGCACTGTCTCACTCACAACGGCGAGATAGCTTCTTACAGAGCACAGGATGTCTGTGCCATTCAGGGTGTGTCCTTAAGTATGAATTGTGTCATTAAGGGGAGTTCAATAATATTGTTTAAGTGAAAGTGAGATACTTACTTTACAATATAGCGCTCAAATAAGTTGTCGCAAAATTATTCTGTTAACCCATAAACCGCAAAAACCCCCATCACAAAGTAACTCACTACACTGTTAACCTCTAAACCAATATACCCCATTGCAAAGTAACCCACTACACTATTAACCACAAAAACCGACACCCATCACAAAGTAATCCACTACCCTATTATCCCCTAAACCGCCACACCCCCATCGCAAAGTAACCCACTAACATCTAAACCTAACTAACCTTCCTAACCTAACACTCCCTATGTTACCCCAAAACAGAATAAGCTTACCTTAATAAAAAGAACTACCTTTAGAAAAAAAAACTTACCTGAAAAACTAAAAAAACATAACCTTACCTTTAAAAACAAAAACAAAAAAACTAACATTACTTTAAAAACAAAAAAACAACAACATTACTTTGAAAAAATAAAATTACTAAAAAAAATAATTAATATAACCCTACCATTACAAAAAATGTAAAACCCATTATTACAAAAAACTACAAATTATCAAAAATAAATAAAGAGTTATGCCTATTCTAAAATTCCACTAAAAAAAAAAATCACCCCAAAATAAAAAACCTACACTAACACTAAACTACAGCTAAACCCCTTAAAATTACATTTTTTAGTGCATTGCCCTAAAGTGTCGGCTCTTTTTCTGGGGGGGGGGGGGGGGGGGGAAACTACAAACCTCTACAATTAAACATTTTTTTTTTTTTTAAAGAAACTACTATAAAAAGTGCTCTGAAAAGGTCATTTGGCTGGGCATTTAGCTCTTTTGCTGCCCAGAAAAACAAAACAAAAAACTAATCTTAAAAAAAAAAAACCTAACTCTAAACTCATCAAAGATGAATCCAGGCGGCGTTCCATCTTCATCCCGGCAGTGGTCAATTTTCTTATCTTCCTCCCGGGTGCGGTCCATCTTCTTATCTTCATCCTGGCGGCTGTCTTCATCCATCTTCTTACTTTCCGTCACCGACGTCCTCTTCATGCTATCGCCAGCCGCACACTGAATTTTGAATGCGAGGTACCCCCTTATATAGGGGTAACCTAGCATTCCTATTGACTGATATTCAATTTCAAATGCAAATCAGCCAATAACATGGTTGTGCAGTGATTTTGTAGTTCCTGGGCACAGATAAAGATAGGCCGCGCATGATAGGAGGCCGTGCTGTATTTAAAGCGCACCAAATGCTACACAGCTCGCTCCCACACAGCACCTAACGTCTTGGAAGAGGTGGTGGTGAAGACTGTAGCAGCCATGGAAACGGTAGCAGCAGATGAGGGTGACGTGACAGCAGCAGCTTCTGAACCTATGAATAGGTGAGTTTCTGGGATACTACCATGTTGTTGCTTATTGCTAATGCTGTGCTACTGCAGTGTTGACCACCATTACCTAATATACATTCTTTGCAGCCACATTTAGAGGGTAAATAAGCTTCAAAGAGATAGTTAAATCATTTATTGAAGTATTATGTTACACTGGCCCACTATCCGCCATTATCTAATATTCATGCTTTTCAGACACATTTGGAGGTTAAATAAGATTTAATCAATATTTCAATAAATGATTCCACTGTCTCTTTGAAGTATTATTTTATCTTATGTTACACTGGCCCATTATTCCACTATTACCTTAAATAGATGCTTGCTGCCACATTTGCAGGTTAAATAATTCTTTAAATAAAGAGATAATGGAATTATTAATTGAAATATTATTTTATCTGATGTTTCACCGGCCCACACCGTGCAGTTTTTGATCATTACTAAACACACTGTAGTCCTAAGTTTAATGCGTCATCGTGCGCCAACCTGACAGGAAATATTATTATTTCAAATTTCAATGTTCTTCATATAGCAGAATATGTTTCATTTATTCTTAAATATATATTTATATATAGATATATGATGTTTTTATTGGTAATATATATATATATACCTGATGATTATATATAGGTATAGAAACATACAGATAAATGTGAAGAATGTGAAATATTTACAGTACATACATAGTTAAGCACTTTATTAAAGGAACAGTAAAGTCAAAATTAAATGACCATGATTCAAAAAGAGCATGCATTTTGAAACAATTTTCCAATTTACTTCTATTATCAAATTTGTTTTGTTCTCTTGATATCCTTTGTTGAAGAGTAAACATAGGAAGGCTGAAAAGAGCTCAGAAGTTTGAACGTGTCTTTAGCAATTTATGGCAGTAGTGTTTGCAACATTGTATAATTGCTATAAACAATGTTGCAAATACTGCTGCCAGATGGCTAAATACACGTGCACGCTCCTGAGCTCACCTTGAATTACTCTTTAAAAAAGCATATCAAGAGAACTAAGCAAAATTTATAAGAGAAGTAAATTGGAAAGTTGTCTAAAATGTCTTGCTCTATCCAATACATGTAAATTTAATATTGACTTTACTGTGCCTTTAAATATGGATATTGCATAAATATGATTTTTCATGTTTTCAGCTACTTGACTGCAAAGGGCTCCAAAACACTTATATATGTCCATATATGTATACATGTGTATTTCTAACACCTCATATCTTTGAGCCGTTACAACTTTTAATGCAATTTTTTAAAAATATATTTTTTATCAGATAGTGTTATTATGAGTGTAACTGTACTTTTAAATGTATTTTTGATATGTTTTGTGCAACATTTTTGTCTCACTTAACATTTAATCAAAACTCTAAAGTCAAGCTAATTTGACGCACGTTAAATTAAATTGTGTTCAAGCAAACGTGTTTACTTTCAACTCATAATACACGCACTACTTCCCACACACGCAAAGAACAGATATACCCGTTATTGCTGACGAGCAACAGTTAGCGCTAATCCAGCCCTTAATGAGATAACATAGGAGAAATTGTGCATTCTTTATGAGCCCCCTCAATAACTACTAAATCCAGGTAATTTGTTGAGCTACAAACAGCTTGTACTAAGGTAGCTTTTGTAAATGCAACAAGGCAGTTGCCCCTATAAATGAGCATTTACATGGCAGTCTTAAACAGTACTTTGGGGAATATGCTGTCTCATTTTTAAATTAACTGGCAAATAATAATGGTATTGGGTATAGGCTTTTCACAGATGTTTTTAAACAGCTATATATTGAATTGATAATTATGTGAACATTGCTCTAAGGCAAAACAAAATCCTAACTGACACAAATCCAAGTTTGCACACAAAGAGAAAATGTAAAATAAATATCCATTTGCTATATCTGCCATGTTTCCGTTAGCAGGATATGCCATCTGGCGCTCTTAAAAGATTTACATGTATTACTGTCTTACTTAATACTAATTTACTGGTCTTATTCACTAAGGTGATAATTTATTTTTCAGTTAGATAAACATACAACTTTGTGTGTTTGGCTGCTGTTCTAAGGTAAGAGGTGTGTGCGTATGTGCAGTGTTTGTGTTTATCTTTTAATGCCTGATAAATCTTAGTTGCAAAAACAAAGCAATTTAAAGTTTATAACTTAAAAAAAAAAAAAACAAACAATATTCTAGTGCTTAAAACAAGCTGTGTTCAAATGCACTTTCTCTTCCGTTAAAATAAAAAGCATTAACAATTTTTTTATCACTGGTTAACAATATTTCAAACACATTTAGGGCTAGATTATAAGTGGAGTGCAAAATATCGCTTCTGCAAAAGCGATATTTGTGCTCAACTTAGTAATACCAGCACTTGCAAATGTGCGCTGGTATTACAAGTTAAGCGCAATGTAAATAAAACCTTGTATTCGCAATGCACGGAAGCTTTCTGCTCACGAGACACGGCATGAGAACATAGCACTGCAAATTTAAATATATATATGTATATGATTATATACATATATAGGTATTTGTTTATATGTGTATACACATATTAACACATTACTATTAATATATATTTATTGAGAACACACAGTCCCCATAGACTGCAATGTAAAGGCACTTCAGTTTTTTTTATAACACCTCCACAACTGCCAACTTTCACACCACAAAAACTGCATCATACAGTTTTTTTTAATAAAAATAAAGATGGTCATTTTTTTTTTTAAATAAATTAACACCAAGGGGTAAATTTATCATGGTGCGGACAGACATGATACGCTATAGCGAATCATGTCTGCTGCACATCGATAAATGCTGACAGCATAGACTGTCGGCATTTACTATTGCACCAGCAGTTCTTGTGAACTGCTGGTGCAATACCGCCCCCTGCAGATTTGTGGCCAATCGTACGCTAGCAGGGGGTGTCAATCAACCCGATCGTATTTACGTATTTATCGTATTTTCCTTCGTTATTTTATCATCAATTAAGCAGGTAAAAGGTCTGGAGTTGCTTCTAGCTGTGGCATTCACATTTGGAAGCTGTTGCTGTGAACCCAAAACATGTGTTCAAAGGAGCTCTTAATGCACGTGAAACAGGCAATCCTTAGGCTGCAAACAAAACAAAAAAAAGAAATCCATGAGAAATAACAGGAACATTAAGAGTGGCCAAATTAACAGTTTGGTACATTCTGAGAAAAAAAAGTATGCACTGGTGAGCTCTGCAACACAAAAAGGCCTGAACATCCATGAAAGACAACAGTAGTGGATGATCGTAGGATCCTTTCCATGATAAAAAAAAAACCTTCACAACATCCAGCCAAGTGAAGAACACTCTCCAGGAGGTAGGCATATCATTATCCAAGTCTACCATAAAAAGAAGACTTCACAAGAGCAAATACAGAGGGTTCACCACAAGGTGGAAACCATTCATAAGCCTCAAGAATAGAAAGGCCAGATTAGATTTTGCCAAAAAATATCTAAAAAAGCCGGCCGAGTTCTGTAATAGCATTCTTTGGACAGATGAAACAAAGATTAACCCAACATGACCCAAAACATACTGTGAAAGCAGTTTTTTAAAGACAAAGAAGTGGAATATTCTGCAATGGCCGAGTCAATCGCCTGATCTCAACCCGATCGAGCATGCATTTCACTTGCTGAAGACAAAACTTAAGGCAGAAAGACCCACGAACAAACAACTGAAGACTGCCGCAGTAAAGGCCTGGCAAAGTATCATAAAGGAGGAAACCCAGCGTTTGGGGATGTCCATGTGTTCCAGACTTCAAACAATCATTGCAGGCACAATATTCTCCACTAAGTATTAAAAATTAACATTTTATTTATGATTGTGTTAATTTGTTTGAACCCCTGAAATAAGGGGACTGTGTATGAAAATGGTTGCAATTCCTAAACGTTTCATATTTTTTTGTTTAACCCCTTGAATTAAAGGGACATTAAACCCAAAAATTTTCTCTCAAGGTTCATTTAGAGAATACCATTTTAAACAACTTTCTAATTTACTTCTATTATCTAATTTGCTTCATTCTCTTGCTATTCTTTCCTGAAAAGCATTTCTAGATAGGCTCAGTAGCTGCTGATTGGTGCCTGCACATAGATGCCTCATGTGATTGGCTCACCCATGTGCATTGCTATTTCTTTAACAAAGGATATCTAAAGAATGAAGCAAATTAGATAATAGAAGTAAATTGGAATGTTATTTAAAATTGTATTCTCTGTCTGAATCATGAAAGAAATTTTTTGGGTTTAATGTTCCTTTAACCCCTTAACGACCAAGGACGTATGCCACACGTCCTCTAAAAAAATACACTTAATGACCGAGGACGTGTGGCGTACGTCCTTGGTCTGGAAAGCAGCTGGAAGCGATCCTGCTCGCTTCCAGCTGCTTTCCGGTTATTGCAGTGATGCCTCGATATGGAGGCATCCTGCAATAACCCCCCTTGGCCATCCGATGCAGAGAGAGCCACTCTGTGGCCCTCTCTGCACCGGACATCGATGGCCGGTAGCGTTGGTGGGTGGGAGCCGACTTGGGAGGCGGGTGGGCGGCCATCGGTGAGATCTGGAAGGTGGAGGGGGGGCGGGATCGGGGGCGGATCCTTCGGGGGCGCGCACGGGCGCGCGCGCGCGTGCACGGGGGGGGGGGGGGGGGGCGCGTGCACGGCGCGTGCACGGGGCGGGAGCGGGTGGGAACCGCTACACTACAGAAAATTTTTTATAAGTATATTGTCAAATAAAATGAAATACTTTTTTTACCAAAGCATCTAAGGGATCTGGAGGGGTGGGGGGTTGGTATTGGGGGGGGGGAAGCTACACTACAGAAAAGGGACATTTTTTAATAAAAAAAAATGCATATTATTCACTAAAATGGGTACTGGCAGACAGCTGCCAGTACCCAAGATGGCGCACATTAAGTCAGAGGGGGAGGGTTAGAGAGCTGTTTGGTGGGGGATCAGTGAGGTTGGGGGCTAAGGGGGATCCTACACAGAAGCATATGTAAATATGCAAAAAAAAATGCACAAAAAAGCCAAAATTTTCCTTTTATTTTAGTACTGGCAGAGTTTCTGCCAGTACTTAAGATGGCGGGGACATTTGTGGGGTAGGGGAGGGAAGAGAGATGTTTGGGAGGGATCAGGGGGTCTGATGATTCAGGTGGGAGGCTGATCTTTACACTAAAGCTAAAATTAATCCTGCAAGCTCCCTACAAGCTACCTAATTAACCCCTTCACTGCTAGCCATAATACACGTGTGATGTGCAGCGCCATTTAGCAGCATTCTAATTACCAAAAAGCAACGCCAAAGTCATATATGTCTGCTATTTCTGAACAAAGGGGATCCCAGAGAAGCATTTACAACCATTTGTGCCATAATTGCACAAGCTGTTTGTAAATGATTTCAGTGAGAAACCTAAAATTGTGAAAAATTTAACGTTTTTTTTAATTTGATCGCATTTGGCGGTGAAATGGTGGCATGAAATATACCAAAATGGGCCTAGATCAATACTTGGGGTTGTCTACAACACTACACTAAAGCTAAAATTAACCCTAGAAGCTCCCTACATGCTCCCTAATTAACCCCTTCACTGCTGGGCATAATACACGTGTGGTGCGCAGTGGCATTTAGCAGCCTTCTAATTACCAAAAAGCAATGCCAAAGCCATATATGTCTAATATTTCTGAACAAAGGGGATCCCAGAGAAGAATTTACAACCATTTATGCCATAATTGCACAAGCAGTTTGTAAATAATTTCAGTGAGAAACTGAAAGTTTGTGAAAAAAATTGTGAAAAAGTGAACGATTTTTTGTATTTGATCGCATTTGGCGGTGAAATGGTGGCATGAAATATACCAAAATGGGCCTAGATCAATACTTTGGGTTGTCTTCTAAAAAAAAATATATACATGTCAATGGATATTCAGGGATTCCTGAAAGATATCAGTGTCCCAATGTAACTAGCGCTAATTTTGAAAAAAAATGGTTTGAAAATAGCAAAGTGCTACTTGTATTTATGGCCCTATAAGTTACAAAAAAAGCAAAGAACATGTTAACATTTGGTATTTCTAAACTCAGGACAAAATTTAGAAACTATTTAGCATGGGTGTTTTTTGGTGGTTGTAGATATGTAACAGATTTTGGGGTTCAAAGTTAGAAAAAGTGTGTTTTTTTCCATTTTTCCTCATATTTTATAATTTTTTTTATAGTAAATGATAAGATATGATGAAAATAATGGTATTTTTAGAAAGTCCATTTAATGGCGAGAAAAACGGTATATAATATGTGTGGGTACAGTAAATGAGGAAGAGGAAAATTTCAGCTAAACACAAACACCGCAGAAATGTAAAAATAGCCTTGGTCCCAAACGGACAGAAAATGGAAAAGTGCTCTGGTCACTAAGGGGTTAAAGATGAAAGTCTGTACTTCAATTGCATCTTGGTTGTTTAATTTCAAATCCATTGTGATGATGTACAGAGCCAGAATCATGAAAATCGTTTCAGTGCCCAATTATTTACGGACCTAACTGTATTTATCTGATTACTCACCTGTGTAGGCTTTGGTGAAGCATTCAGATATACCTGTACATTTGAAAATGGTGATTCATTACTTTAAGTAGGAATAGTACTCAAAATGTTTATAATCCATAGTAAAAATCAGCATTTTTATTGCATAAATATAATTAAGAAAAAAATCTATTTAAATTTAAACTAACAGGTCAGTATCTGTTCACTTCCTATTGGCTTTTTAATAGTTCCTACTAGTGTATTATCAGGAAGTACCTATCAATCAGTAAGCATTAGCAAGAAGTTCCTAACATCGAATAACCATTAGTAGAAAGTGACTGTCAGACAATTAGTATTAGTAGGACGTATACAACTGATACAGCTGTATTAGTTTCATTTTAAATTTTAAAAACTATTACTTCACATTTTTTTTTCAATGCAAAATAAATAAATTACCAAATTCATGTTTAGATGCTACACTTTTATATGGATAACTTGTTTTTTTGATTTGGCCGTTTAAACATTTTTTTTCCAATTGAAACAGTTGCTCACTTTAAGTATGATGACTGATTGAGTTACAACATTCATAAAATATATAGTGATTAAAACTTTAACGTTAAGAGTTGTTTTAATCGTCAGTTTCTTCAACTCCAAGGTGATGATGATTATTATTTTTATATTTTATTGTCTATCTGCTCTTAAACACTAGATGGCAGAATACCACATTTAATCTCAGTTCACATTTAGAATCTTGCTTCATGTTTATGTGTAAACTTGAGGGTATAAATTGTATAGCAATCTTGGTAAAGGTTCTTGGGAGAATTAAAACAATGTTGAATATATGGCATGCTAAAGATTTCAGAATAATGTAAAAGTTTAAGAAAGTTCTGTGTGGAACTCTAGGGAGGAGCAAGCTAATGTGAATGTCCATGTTGGGAGAAATGGGATGATATAGGTGTGTTTTATGTAAGTTAATACCTAAAAATACTATTATAATTGTAGTACTATTATTATAAGATTATCACCAAATTTCTAGTAAAAAAAAATACATAGGAAACTAGTCACTAGTAATTTAATTGTATTGTATATAGTAATCAAATGTATAAAACTAGAATATTATAATATATTTTATTATAAATACTAATGCAGGTCACACAAAACACTTGGCAGGCGAGATTTGGCCCTTGGGCATAGAGTTTAGACTCTAGGGGGTATATTTATTAATGTGCGAGCGGACATGATACGATGTAGCGTATTATGTCCGCCGCACACCGATAAATGCCGACAGCATACACTATCAGCATTTATCATTGCACCAGCAGTTCTTGTGAACTGCTGGTGCCATGCCGCCCCCTGCAGATTCACAGCTAATCGGCCGCTAGCAGGGGGTGTCAATCAACCTGATCGTATTTCAGAGCAGGCGGACAAGTTATGGGGGATCATGTCCGCCGCACGTTGATAAATGCCGACAGCATACGCTGTCGGCATTTATCATTGCACCAGCAGTTCTTGTGAACTGCTGGTGCAATACCACCCTCTGCAGATTCGCGGTCAATCGGCCGCTAGCAGGGGGTGTCAATCAGCCCGATCGTATTCGATCAGGCAGATTGCTGTCCGCCACTTCAGAGGTGGCGGACGAGTTAAGGAGCAGCAGTCTTAGGACCGCTGCTTCTTAGCTTCTGCTTCAGCCGGAACTGAAGCGGAGTGGGTCGGAGTCAGCATCCGCTGCTTCATAAATAGACCCCATAGAGAAGTGGTCTTTAGAAGGCTCGCCGGAAACAAGGGGCATTAATCGGCCCCTAGTAGTTCACATGTCGTTCTGGACACTGTCATTAATCCTCCATATGTTTTTTTTTAATTCTGACCCATTTAAATCCACATAAAGGCCACAGGCTCCTTTCTATGTGTAGCGCTATGACAAAGAAAACAAAGTGCAATTCCAAACTGAATAAAGATTATCTGTAAACCAGTTGTCACAATGGGAATTACTAATCCAAGATACTATGCATTCTTCCAGCATGATTTAAAAATGCCTGATGTTTGCTAGCCATGCCAGTATGTAGCAGGAAGCTACAGTGACTCTATTGCCGAGTGCCCAAGGTGGCACTCATGGCAAATTTGGTGCCTTTCCACCTCTGGGCGAACATCATACTGTTTGGCTTCAATGACTGCAGTTATAGTGCTTAATATATTATATATTTTTCTTATGAAAAAGAGTATAAAACAGATTCACATAAAATAATCACTTACATGTGAAAAATCCATATGTCATACCGCAAGTATCCTCATGGTGGTGTCATCCAATACATTTTTATATTTACTCTGAATAAAGGGCTAAATAATTTTCATCTGATATTTTCCAAATAAGACAATCTTATATCATATGTATTAAAATGTTCTAATAAAAGCCATCTGTTTCATTTGTAATAATATGGGCAAACTGTAGTACTCTTTTGGGGCACATAATATTAATAAGTAGCTACTGATGTTTGATAATGAAAAGTTTTTTTTATGGCATTGGTTAAAATATCACAGAACATGTGCTTCTTATAGAAAACACATGTGAATCTAGAAATGTTATATTTTAACCAAAATGATTTATTACAGGAAAACAACTCAGCAAAGAAGTAGGAGAAGCAAGCAGGAAGCTTGGTCATATAGCAAGTGGTTTTAACCACAAAAAAAGGTTTAATGCCACTTCTATAAAATATATTACAAAAAGAAGAAGAAGAAAGAAACCATTTGAAAGAGTACAACTAAAAATGTCCAGAGACAAAAATAATATTATTAAAGGTTTAAAGAACTAAAAGTCAAGGGAGCATAGGCAAAAGCGTAACCGCATAATCTCAACGCATATAAAGTATTAAATAACCTGAGAAAGGGCACTTGCTTTCTGAATAGGGAAAAAGGAGGTTTCAGTTTGGTGGGTAAAAACTGAGAAGTCATTTGCAGAAGTTTCATTTCACTTAAAGGGATACTAACCCCACGTTTTTTCTTTCATGTTTCAGATAGAGCATGCAATTTTAAGCAACTTTCTAATTTACTCATATTATCAATTTTTCTTTGTTATCATGTTATCTTGATTTGAAAAAGCAGTAATAAAAGGTTAGGAGCCGGCCCATTTTTTTAGTTTAGCACCTTGGTAGAGCTTGCTGATTGGTTTGCTACATTTAGCCACAAATCAGCAAGTGCTACCCATGTTCTGAACCAAAAATGGTCCGGCTCTAAAGCTTACAGTACTGCTTTTTCAAATCAAGATAGCATGAGAACAAAGAAAAATTTATAATAGGAGTAAATTAGAAAGTTGCTTAAAATCTCATGCTCTATCTGAATCATGAAAGAAAAAAACTGGGTTTAGTGTCCCTTTAAAGGGATATGGGAACCCAACATTTTTCTTTCATGATTCAGCTAGTACATGTAATTTACTTCTATTACCAAAGATTCTTTGTTCTCTTGGTATCTTTGGTTGAAAAGCAGGGACATAAACATAGGAGTCTGCCCATTTCTGGAGCACAATATGGCAGTAGCTTTGCAAGAATGTTTTCCATTTGCAAGAGCACTAGATGGCAGCACAATTTTCTGCCATGTAGTGCTATAGACACCTCCCTAGGCATCTCTTTAACAAAGAATATCATGGAAACAAAGCAAATTTGATAATAGAAGTAAAATGGAACCTTTTTTTTTTTAAATGGTATTCTCTGTGTGAATCACAAAAGTATATTTTTTGGGTTTTATATCCCTTTAAAGGGACACCTAAAAGTGGTTTGGCATGTATATAAAAAAATGACTAGAAAATATTACATGAATATCTCTATGGAAGAAGTAAATATGTCTTACTCCAAAATGTCAACAGTCTTAATGTGAAAACAACATCCATTGTTATCAGTAGAATAACAAACATGCGCACATGGAAAATAGCACAGCTGCTATACCCTATACGTTGAAGAGAAATGCTTATACACAGAACTCTTAGATTTTATTTAAACATCCAGGTACCTAAGAGTTTGTTACTGTGAATATCCACTTAACACCCAAACTTCTCTTGTAATTAGACCCCATTTTACAGGAGTCTTAAGCATCCTATCTGGAATCCTGCCCTGGGACTAGCTAGGGAGCATGCATATGGCATGTGACGGCACACTCACTTTCTTCTGCTGTGATCTCAGCATTAATGATGCTCATTAACTCGTCTTTCTTTTCACCATGCACATAAAGTAGTAAGAAGAGTGGAATGGAATTGATCACAGACCAGTTACTTTGGTAAATTATCCTGGCATACATTGTTAAGCCTTATATTTTACACATTTCTATCAGGAAATGGGACCAATTTATGGTAATGGGACAATAAGGTCCAAGTTAAACTTTCATAATTCTGATATAGTGCAGTTTTAAAAAACATTCCAATGTACTTCTATTATCTACTTTGCTTCATTTTCTTGGTATCCTTTGTTGGAAAGCATAACAATGTAGACTCAGGAGCATTGGTGACTTCACATACATGCCTCTTTTCATTGGCTCACCTAATGTGTTCAGCTAGCTCTCAGTAGTGTAAGACTGCTCATTTAAAAAGTATACCAAGAGAATGAAGCAAACTTTGTAACAGAAGTAAATTGGAAAGTTGTTTACATTTCTATGCCCTATCTGAATCATAAAAAAATAAATAAAATAAAATATACCTTTTCATAAGTAGAATGGTATTCTAGTAGAAAAAGAAAGGGTAAATATATTTTAAACTCGTATTATTTGTTAAAGGCACAAAAAGGTCAACATTAAAATATGCATGGGTGCATTTCAATTTAAAATAGAAGCATTTTTGCAATACAGTTATCTGCAGTAGAATGTATTGCTTCTGTGAAGAAGTAATTTGTGTCATACAAGCCACTTTTGACTCTCTGAGAAGGTGTGGTTGTAATTTTAAATGTATCTAATATTTGTATGCTTATATGGGTGAAGTATGTAGACACCTGACCATCACACCTATATTGTTAATATGGAGTTGCCCCTCGCCTTTGCAGCTGTACCAGCTACAAATCTTCTGGGAAGGCTTTCCACAAGATTTAGGAGTGCTTCTGTGGGAATTTGTGCCCAGTCATTCAAAATAGAAATGTGCGTTTTGTTTCGTTCCGAATTTTAAATTCGGATGAATTTGTCAAATTCGGAGATTCGGATCGATTCGAATTTCCGAATTACCGTAGCACCGAATCTAACGAATAAATCCGATGGCCATGGACTAATCACAATTACACTAGTATTGTACTGTATATTAGGTTATATCACTCTGCTATGGGTTACACCTAATATTACAGTACATAATACTAGTCTAATACACAGCACATCCCACCTAACACATACTGAACTTCCGAATTTACGAATCGAATCCGAACCGAATACATCCAAATTTATTTGAATCCGAATGAATCTGAACGAATCCGAAATGGATGCATTCGAATGTATCCGAATTCAAATCGATCTGAAAACAAAATTCGAAAACATCCGAATCGATCCGAAACGAACCAAAACAAATTTTTTTGCCGCTCACAAGTCTAATTCAAAATAGCATTTGTAAGGTCAGGCACTGATGTTGGATGAGAAGGTCTGGCTCACAAACAGCGATCCGATTCATCCCAAAGGTTTTCAATGGGGTTGAAGTCAGGGCTCTGTGCTGCCAATGTTTGTCTATGGAGATTTCATGGCTAGGGATTTTATTCACCTGTTAGCAATAGGTGTGGCTGAAACAGCTGACCTCAATTATTAGTTTGGGTGTCCACATACTTTTTGACATATAGGGCTAGATTTCGAGTGGAAAGCAAAATTGTGCTTTCGTGAGCGCAATATTTGCACTCCACTCACTAATACTGGCGCATGCAAATGTGTGCTGGTATCACAAGTTGAGCACAATGCAAACCTGACCTTGCATTTCATAGGCTCCAATGGGAGCCTCATTCTCATGCCTATATTTACGGCATAGAGAACCTAGCGCAGCGAAAGGGGTAATTTGCCCAGCGATAGGCAGAAAAGTTTAAATATATATGTATATGAACATATACATATATATTTATGCATATATATACACATATTAACACATTATATAAGCATATACATATACGCTCACTGGCCACTTTATTAGGTACACCTTGCTAGTACCGGGTTGGACCACCTTTTGCCTTTAGAACTGCATTAATTCTTCGTGACATATATTCAACAAGGTGTTGGAAACATTCCTCAGAGATTTTGGTCCATATTGATTTGATAGCATCAAGCAGTTGAGCAGATTTGTCAGCTGCACATCCATGATGCAAATCTCCTGTTCCACCACATCCCAAAGGTGCTCTATTGGATTGAGATCTAGTGACTGTTGAAGCCATTGGAGTACAGTGAACTCATTGTCATGTTCAAGAAACCAGTTTGAGATGATTTCAGCTTTGTGACATGGTGCATTATCCTGCTGGAAGTAGCCATCAGAAGATGGGTACACTGTAGTCATAAAGAGATGGACATGGTCAGCAACAATACTCAGGTAGGCCGTGGCGTTTAAACGATGCTCAATTGGTACTAAGGGGCCCAAAGTGTGCCAGGGAAATATCCCCCACACCATTACACCACCACCACCAGCCTGAATCGTTGATATAAGGCAGTATAGATCCATGCTTTCATGTTGTTTACACCAAATTCTGACCCTACCATCTGAATGTCGCAGCTGAAATCAAGACTCATCAGACCAGGCAACATTTTTCCAATCTTCTATTGTCCCATTTTTGTAAGCAAGTGCAAATTGTAGTCTCAGTTTCCTGTTCTTAGTTGACAGGAGTGGCATCCGGTGTGGTCTTCTGCTGCTGTAGCCCATCTGCTTCAAGGTTTGACGTGTTGTGCGTTCAGAGATGGTATTCTGCATACCTTGGTTGTAACAAGTGGTTATTTGAGTTTGTTACCTTTCTATCATCTCAAACCAGTCTGCCCATTCTCCTCTGACCTCTGACATCAACAAGGCATTTTCATCCACACAACTGGGGCTAGCTGGACATTTTCTCTTTTTCAGACCATTCTCTGTAAACCCTAGAGATGGTTGTGCGTGAAAATCCCATTAGATCAGGAGTTTTTGAGATACTCAGACCAGCCCGTCTGGCACCAACAACCATGCCACATTCAATGTCACTTAAATCCCCTTTCTTCCCCATTCTGATGCTTGGTTTGAACTTCAGAAAGTCGTCTTCACCATGTCTAGATGCCTAAATGCATTGAGTTGCTGCCATGTGATTGGCTGATTACCAATTTGTGTTATCAAGCAATTGAATAGGTGAGTGTATATTTACAGTGAACACACAGTTTCCAGAGATCGTAATGTAAAGGAACTAGACATGTGCGTTTCGTTTCGGATAAACTTGGAATTCAGATTTTGGCTGATTCAGCGATTCAGATACATCCGAATTTCCGAATCGGCACATCCCGAAAAATTCCGAAAATGAATAAATTATTTTCCGAATTTTCAGATCCATTATTCATATTTGGAATTTTTCATTGTTCCACCGCAGTTTCCCGACACTAACTCTAAGTCTATAATAAAGGTATTAACCCCTAAACCACCGTTCCCCGACATTGCCAACACTAACTAAACCTATTAACCCCTAAACTGCCGTCCCAAAACATTGCTGATACGAACTAAACCTATTAATCCCTAGACCGCACCCCCTACATCGCCGACACAAACTAAACCTATTAACCCCTAAACTGCACCCCACCACATTGCCAACACTAACTAAACCTATTAACCCTTAAACCGCCGCCCTGAAACATCACTGACACTAAATAAACCTATTAACCCCTAAACTGCACACCCCCACATTGCCAACACGAACTAAACCTATTAACCCCTAAACAGCACACACCCCACATCGCCGACACAAACTAAACCTATTAACCCCTAAACCACACCCACCCCACATCACCAACACTAACAAAACCTATTAACCCCTAAACCGCCGTTCCGAAACATTTACCCCTAAACTGCAACCCCCCTATCGCCGCCACTAAATAAAGCTATTAACCCCTAAACCGGACCCCCCAACTCGCCAATACTAACTAAGCATATTAACACCTAAACCGCCGGCCCCCACATTGCAACAACCTAAACCTCACCTGCAAAAAAGCAGCGTAAAGCTCCTAATGCAGCCCCATTGATTCCTATGGGGAAAATACATTTTATGTCTACACCTAACACCCTAACATGAACCCCGAGTCTAAACACCCCTAATCTTACACTTATTAACCCCTAATCTGCCACCCCCGACATCGCCGACACCTGCATTATATTATTAACCCCTAATCTGCCGCTCTGGACACCGCCGCCACCTACATTATAAGTATTAACCCCTAATCTGCTGCCCCCAACATCGCCGACACCTACATTATATTTATTAACCCCTAATCTGCCACCCCCAATGTCGCTGCACCCTACCTACATTTATTAACCCCTAATCTGCCACCCCCATTGTCGCCACCACTATATTAAAATTATTAACCCCTAAATCTTAAGTCTAACCCTAACACCCCCCTAACTTAAATATAATTTAAATAAATCTAAATAAAATAATTACAATTAACTAAATTATTCCTATTTAAAACTAAATACTTACCTATAAAATAAACCCTAAGCTAGCTACAATATAACTAATAGTTACATTGTAGATAGCTTAGGATTTATTTTTATTTTACAGGCAACTTTGTATTTATTTTAACTAGGTAGAATAGTTATTAAATAGTTATTAACTATTTAATAGCTACCTAGTTAAAATAAAGACACATTTACCTGTAAAATAAAACCTAACCTATGTTACAATTACACCTAACACTACACTATAATTAAATTAATTCCCTAAACTAAATACAATTAGATACAATTAAATACAATTATCTAAAGTACGGAAAAAAACAAACACTAAATTACAGAAAATAATAAAATAATTACAAGTTTTTTAAACTAATTACACCTAATCTAATGCCCCTAATAAAATAAAAAGCCCCCCAAAATAATAAAACGCCCTACCCTATACTAAATTACAAATAGCCCTTAAAAGGGCCTTTTGCGGGGCATTGCCCCAAGTAATCAGCTCTTTTATCTGTAAAAAAGTACAATACCCCCCAATATTAAAACCCACCACCCACACACCCAACCCTACTCTAAAACCCACCCAATACCCCCTTAATAAAACCTAGCTCTAACCCCTTGAAGATCACCCTACCTTGAGAAGTCTTCACCCAACCGGGCAGAAGTCCTCAACGAAGCAGGGCAAAGTGGTCCTCCAGACGGGCAGAAGTCTTCATCCAAGCCGGGAAGAAGAGGTCCTCCAGATGGGCAGAAGTCTTCATCCAGGCGGCATCTTCTATCTTCATCCATCCGGCGTGGAGCGGGTCCATCTTCAAGACATCCGACGCGGAGCATCCTCTTCCATCGACATCCAACTGAAGAATGAAGGTTCCTTTAAATGATGTCATCCAAGATGGCGTCCCTTCAATTCCGATTGGCTGATAGAATTCTATCAGCCAATCTGAATTAAGGTAGAAAAAATCCTATTGGCTGATGCAATCAGCCAATAGGATTGAACTTCAATCCTATTGGCTGATTGCATCAGCCAATAGGATTTTTTCTACCTTAATTTCGATTAGCTGATAGAATTCTATCAGCCAATCGGAATTGAAGGGACGCCATCTTGGATGACGTCATTTAAAGGAACCTTCATTCTTCAGTTGGACGTCAATGGAAGAGGATGCTCCGCGTCGGATGCCTTGAAGATGGACCCGCTCCGCGCCGGATGGATGAAGATAGAAGATGCTGCCTGGATGAAGACTTCTGCACATCTGGAGGACCTCTTCTTCCCGGCTTGGATGAAGACTTCTGCCCATCTGGAGGACCACTTCGCCTGGCTTCGTTGAGGACTTCGGCCCGGCTGGGTGAAGACTTCTCAAGGTAGGGTGATCTTCAAGGGGTTAGTGTAAGCTTTTATTAAGGGGGTATTGGGTGGGTTTTAGAGTAGGGTTGGGTGTGTGGGTGGTGGGTTTTAATATTGGGGGGTATTGTACTTTTTTTACAGGGAAAAGAGCTGATTACTTTGGGGCAATGCCCCGCAAAAGGCCCTTTTAAGGGCTTTTTGTAATTTAGTATAGGGTAGGGCTTTTTATTATTTTGGGGGGCTTTTTTATTTTATTAGGGGGATTAGATTAGGTGTAATTAGTTTAAAAAACTAAATTTAGTGTTTGGTTTTTTTCGTACTTTAGATAATTGTATTTAATTGTATTTAGTTTAGGGAATTAATTTAATTATAGTGTAGTGTTAGGTGTAATTGTAACATAGCTTAGGTTTTATTTTACAGGTAAATGTGTCTTTATTTTAACTAGGTAGTTATTAAATAGTTAACTATTTAATAACTATTGTACCTAGTTAAAATAAATACAAAGTTGCCTGTAAAATAAAAATAAACCCTAAACTAGCTTCAATGCAATTATTAGTTATATTGTAGCTAGCTCAGGGTTTATTTTACAGGTAAGTATTTAGTTTTAAATATGAATAATTTAGTTAATGATAGTAATTTTATTTAGATTTATTTAAATTATATTTGTTAGGGGGGTGTTAGGGTTAGACTTAGGTTTAGGGGTTAATAACTTTATTATAGTGGCGGCGACGTTGGGGGCGGCAGATTAGGGGTTAATAAATGTAGGTAGGTGTCTGCGATGTTAGGGCAGGCAGATTAGGGGTTAATAATATTTAACTAGTGTTTGCGATGTGGGAGTGCGGCGGTTTAGGGGTTAATATATTTATTATAGTGGCGGCGATGTCCGGTTCGGCAGATTAGGGGTTACATTTATTTTTTAGTGTTTGCGATGTGGGGGGGGGGCCTCGGTTTAGGGGTTAATAGGTAGTTTATAGGTGTTAGTGTACTTTTTAACACTTTAGTTAAGAGTTTTATGCTACGGCGTTAGCCCATAAAACTCTTAACTACTGACTTTTAAATGCGGTACCAGGCTTGACAGGAGAGGGTCTACCGCTCACTTTTTGGAAGATTTGTAATACCAGCGTTATGTAAGTCCCATTGAAAATATAGGATACGCAATTGACGTAAGTGGATTTGCGTTATTTTCTAGTCTGACCAAAAAAGTGAGCGGTGAGCCTGTCATTTCAAGACTCGTAATACCAGTGGGACCTCTCAATGCTGCTTTTTAAGGCTAATGCAAGACTCGTAATGTAGGTGAAAGTAATTTACCTGTGAAATAAAACCTAAGCTAGCTACAATATAACTAATAGTTATATTGTAGCTAGCTTAGGTTTTATTTTTATTTCACAGGTAAGTTTGTATTTATTTTAACTAGGTAGACTAGTTAGTAAAAAATAGTTATTAACTATTTATTAACTACCTAGTTAAAATAAATAGAAACTTACCTGTGAAATAAAAATAAAACCTAAGCTGCCTTACACTAAAAGCTAACATTACAAAATAAAAAAAAGTTAACCTACCATTACAAAAAATAAAAAACCTACCATTACAAAAAAACAAACAAACAAAATGATCCAAAACAATAAAAATTATTCCTATTCTATTACTCCTTTTTAAAAAAAAACAAAAAAACACTGCAAAAAAAAAATAAAAAATCCCTAATTATAATAAACTACCAAGGGCCCTTAAAAGGGCCTTTTGTAGGGCATTGCCCTAAAGAAATCAGCTCTTTTCCTACAATAGAAAAACACAAAGACCCACTAACATTACAAACCCTCACCCACCCAGACCCACAAAATATAAATAAAGTTAAACCTAATCTTCCCATTGCCCTGAAAAGGGCATTTGTATAGGCATTGTCCTTAAAAACATAATTTATGTAAGAACTTACCTGATAAATTTATTTCTTTCATAGTGGCAAGAGTCCATGAGCTAGTGACATATGGGATATACATTCCTACCTGAAGGGGGCAAAGTTTCCCAAACCTCAAAATGCCTATAAATATACTTCCCACCTCACTCATACTTCAGTTTAACATATAGCCAAGAAGTGAGGTGTATAAAAAGGAGTAAAAAGCATACAAAAAGAGGAACTGGAAAAAATAATGTGCTTTATACAAAAAATCATAACCACAAAAAATAGGGTTGGGTCTCATGGACTCTTGCCACTATGAAATAAATGAATTTATCAGGTAAGTTCTTACATAAATTATGTTTTCTTTCATGTAAGTGGCAAGAGTCCATGAGCTAGTGACATATGGGATATATTACCCAAGATGTGGTCCACGAGTCACTAGAGAGGGAGAGAAAAAAATAAAAACAGCTATTTCCGCTGAGAAATTAAATCCCAAAAATAATAAGGTTTTCTTAAAAATTTCAAAAATACTCAAATCAAAGGCATTAGAATCAAGATAAAACAACTGCCTAAAAAAAAAACCTTTCCACCAAAGGCATTGCCCTAAATAAATCAGCTCTTTTCCTACCAAAGAAAAACACAAAGACCCACTAACATTACAAACCCCCAGCCCCCCAAACCCACAAAATAAAGTTAAACCTAATCTACCCATTGAAAAGAGCATTTGTAAGGGCATTCAGCTCTTTTGCTGCCAATTAAAAATAAAAAATGGCTATTCTTAAAAAAAAAAACACACACCACAAAACAAAAACAAAAAAAACATTACACAAAATAACAAACAAATTATCAAAAATAATAAAAATTATTCCTATTCTAATACCCATTAAAAAAAAAAAACAACCCAAAATAAAATACCAAATCTATAATAAACTACCAATAGCCCTTTAAAGTTTACAGCTCTTTTGCTCACAGATAAATACAAAGGGCCATTACAAACCCCAAACCCACAAAATAAAAAAAAATGATCTAATAAAAACCTAATCTACCCATTGCCCTGAAAAGGGCATTCAGCTCTTTTAAGAGTGCCCACCCTAATCTAAAAAAAAACCCCATCACAAAAAACCTTAAAAAACCCTAACACTAACCCCACTTTAGGTACTCACAGTTGTTGAACTCCCGCTTGAACGATCTTCATCCCGGCGGCTCCATCTTCATCCAGGCAGCTGCATCTTCTTTATCCCTGCGGAGGCGGAGTGACAATGCGCGGAGGCGGAGGTCCAGGCCAAAGTCTGGGAGGAGTTCCAGGCCAGAGGTCCATCAATCCTATGTGGAGGTCTTCTTCATGCGATCGGCCGCCGCACACTGAGGATTGAAATTCAAGGTACCCCTTTTATACTGGGGGTACCATTGCATTCCTATTGGATGAAATAATTGTATCAGCCAATAGGAATGAGAGCCTATAGGAGCCAATAGCATCACCCCTCCTTTTGCTCTCTGTTTTCATTTGTTACAGAAGGCTATGATATTTGCTTTTGTTTTTCTTATAAGCATTTTTTTCCCATTCCTGAAACTGCTATTTTGTGGAAATTGGATATTTTGTTTAAATGTTATTATTTTATTTTTTTGTTACATTTTTCAAGATGTCTCAAACTGATCCTGCCTCTGATGTTACTGTAGATCATATGCTGCCTGTACACAATTTCTACCAAAGGTAAGTGTGTATATTGTTTAATTAGCTGATTTTATCTCTTCAGCTCAAATATGTGGCACTTGTTATGTTTTATTTTTCATACTGATAATGTTTCTATAGTACATATATAATATATATCTACTGTTTTAAATATGCAAAACAGAAAGAGAAGCAGTCTGCCAGGAACGAACAGCAGCATCAATAGCTTGGTCTATGGCACGGTTGCCACCTGGGAGTAGCTTCTTTCTGCCCAATTGTGCTTTTCACAGAGGAAAACTTTCCTATAGTATATCAGTCTGATCCCGCCAGCATGGTCAGTCCAGCCCTGAAATACCAGGCAATTCTCATCTGAACAAGGAACATGACAACCACAAGATGATCGTTTCGGCCTCCTTTGGGCCTTGTCAGTGAGGTGCAGCCATATCCCTCTAAGCACATTGGCAAGGAGTCCACGTCTGACTTCCCCCATCACCCTTAGGGAGACTATCCCCAGGGTCATATTTACATATGCAAAACAGAGAGAGAAGCAGTCTGCCAGGAACGAACAGCAGCATCAATATCTTGTTCTTTGGCATAGTTGCCACCTGGGAGTAGCTTCTTTCTGCCCAATTGTGCTTTTCACAGAGGAAAACTTTCCTATAGTATATCAGTCTGATCCCGCCAGCATGGTCAGTCCAGCCCCAAAATACCAGGCAATTCTCCTCTGAACAAGGAACATGACAACCCCAGATAACTGTTTCGGCCTCCTTTGGGCCTCGTCAGTGAGGTGCAGACATATCCCTCTAAGCACATTGGGCAAGGAGTCCATGTCTGGTTTGCCCCATCACCCTAAGGGAGACTATCCCCAGGGTCATATTTACATATGCAAAACAGAAAGAGAAGAAGTCTGCCAGGAATGAACAGCAGCATCAATAGCTTGTTTTATGGCACGGTTGCCAACTGGGAGTAGCTTCTTTCTGCCCAATTGTGCTTTTCACAGAGGAAAACTTTCCTATAGTATATCTGTCTGATCCTGCCAGCATGGTCAGTACAGCCCCGAAATACCAGGCAATTCTCCTCTGAACAAGGAACATGACAACCCCAGACGATCGTTTCGGCCTCCTTTGGGCCTCGTCAGTGAGGTGCAGCCATATCCCTCTAAGCACATTGGGCAAGGAGTCCACGTCTGGTTTCCCCCATCACCCTTAGGGAGACTATCCCCAGGGTCATATTTACATATGCAAAACAGAAAGAGAAGCAGTCTGCCAGAAACGAACAGCAGCATCAATAGCTTGTTCTATGGCACGGTTGCCACCTGGGAGTAGCTTCTTTCTGCCCAATTGTGCTTTTGCATATATCTACTGTTTTACCTTCACAGTCTAATGTACATGATATTACTGTTGATATTAAGGATTATATTGCAAAAGATATAGAGAAGGCTATGACTGATATTACACCTTCAAATTAACCTAAATAATCTCTCCTAACTTCTCATAAACCTTTGAAGGTTGTATTGATTGATAGCATACTATAGTATTTATGCTGATGTGGTTTTCTCTGACTCAGAGGATCCTATTTCAGAGACTGATTTTGATAGATCAAACTTTCAATTGAATGTATTCATTCTTGATTAACGAAGTATTGTTTATTTTGAGGACTGAGGAATCTAGTCCTCTCGATAACAAGAATAGCAAATGAAATCTGTTTTTTTAAGCTTCTGAGGTAACTCTTGAAGTTTTTCTTATTCCAGATGCTATCTATCATATGTTTAGCAAGGAATTTAAACTTAGTGCTTCTTTTTACCTTTGTTCTAGGTTTAAAAAGCTATATCCTTTACCTATTGCTAATTTAGGCCTAGATTTAGAGTTTGGCGTTAGCCGTGAAAACCAGCGTTAGAGGCTCCTAACGCTGGTTTTAGGCTACCGCCGGTATTTGGAGTCACTCAAAATAGGGTCTAACGCTCACTTTTCAGCCGAGACTTTTCCATACCGCAGATCCCCTTACGTCAATTGCGTATCCTATCTTTTCAATGGGATTTCTCTAACTCCGGTATTTAGAGTCGTTTCTGAAGTGAGCGTTAGACATCTAACGACAAAACTCCAGCCGCAGGAAAAAAGTCAGTAGTTAAGAGCTTTCTGGGCTAACGCCGGTTTATAAAGCTCTTAACTGCTGTGCTCTAAAGTACACTAACACCCATAAACTACCTATGTACCCCTAAACCGAGGTCCCCCCACATCGCCGACACTCGAAAAAAATTTTTAAACCCCTGATCTGCCGACCGCCACCTACGTTATCCTTATGTACCCCTAATCTGCTGCCCCTAACACCGCCGACCCCTGTATTATATTTATTAACCCCTAATCTGCCCCCCTCAACGTCGCCTCCACCTGCCTACACTTATTAACCCCTAATCTGCCGACCGCAAAGCGCCGCCACCTACGTTATCCTTATGTACCCCTAATCTGCTGCCCCTAACACCGCCGACCCCTATATTATATTTATTAACCCCTAATCTGCCCCCCACAACGTCGCCTCCACCTGTCTACACTTATTAACCCCTAATCTGCCGACCGGACCTGAGCGCTACTATAATAAAGTTATTAACCCCTAATCCGCCTCACTAACCCTATCATAAATAGTATTAACCCCTAATCTGCCCTCCCTAACATCGCCGACACCTAACTTCAATTATTAACCCCTAATATGCCGACCGAATCTCGCCGCTATTCTAATAAATGTATTAACCCCTAAAGCTAAGTCTAACCCTAATACTAACACCCCCCTAAGTTAAATATAATTTAAATCTAACTAAATTAATTAACTCTTATTAAATAAATTATTCCAATTTAAAGCTAAATACTTACCTGTAAAATAAATCCTAATATAGCTACAATATAAATTATAATTATATTAGAGCTATTTTAGGATTTATATTTATTTTACAGGTAACTTTGTATTTATTTTAACCAGGTACAATAGCTATTAAATAGTTAAGAACTATTTAATAGCTAAAATAGTTAAAATAATTACAAATTTACCTGTAAAAGAAATCCTAACCTAAGTTACAAATAAACCTAACACTAGACTATCAATAAATTAATTAAATAAACTACCTACAATTACCTACAATTAACCTAACACTATCAATCAATTAATTAAATACAATTGCTACAAATAAATACAATTAAATAAACTAGCTAAAGTACAAAAAATAAAAAAGAACTAAGTTACAAAAAATAAAAAAATATTTACAAACATAAGAAAAATATTACAACAATTTTAAACTAATTACACCTACTCTAAGCCCCCTAATAAAATAACAAAGCCCCCCAAAATAAAAAAATGCCCTACCCTATTCTAAATTACTAAAGTTCAAAGCTCTTTTACCTTACCAGCCCTGAACAGGGCCCTTTGCGGGGCATGCCCCAAGAAATTCAGCTCTTTTGCCTGTAAAAAAAAAATACAATACCCCCCCCCAACATTACAACCCACCACCCACATACCCCTAATCTAACCCAAACCCCCCTTAAATAAACCTAACACTAAGCCCCTGAAGATCATCCTACCTTGTCTTCACCATACCAGGTTCACCGATCGGTCCAGAAGAGCTCCTCCGATGTCCTGATCCAAGCCCAAGCGGGGGGCTGAAGAGGTCCATGATCCGGCTGAAGTCTTCATCCAAGCGGGCCAGAAGAGGTCTTCCATCCGATTGAAGTCTTCATCCAAGCGGCATCCATCCGGAGCGAAGCGGCAGCATCCTGAAGACCTCCACCGCGGAACATCCATCCTGGCCGACGACTGAACGACGAATGACGGTTCCTTTAAATGACGTCACCCAAGATGGTGTCCCTCGAATTCCGATTGGCTGATAGGATTCTATCAGCCAATCGGAATTAAGGTAAGAATATTCTGATTGGCTGATGGAATCAGCCAATCAGAATCAAGTTCAATCCGATTGGCTGATCCAATCAGCCAATCAGATTGAGCTCACATTCTATTGGCTGATCGGAACAGCCAATAGAATACAAGCTCAATCTGATTGGCTGATCGGATCAGCCAATCGGATTGAACTTGATTCTGATTGGCTGATTCCATCAGCCAATCAGAATATTCCTACCTTAATTCCGATTGGCTGATAGAATCCTATCAGCCAATCGAAATTCGAGGGATGCCATCTTGGGTGACGTCATTTAAAGGAACCGTCATTCGTCGTTCAGTCGTCGGCCAGGATGGATGTTCCGCGGTGGAGGTCTTCAGGATGCTGCCGCTTCGCTCCGGATGGATGCCGCTTGGATGAAGACTTCAATCGGATGGAAGACCTCTTCTGGCCCGCTTGGATGAAGACTTCAGCCGGATCATGGACCTCTTCAGCCCCCCGCTTGGGCTTGGATCAGGACATCGGAGGAGCTCTTCTGGACCGATCGGTGAACCTGGTATGGTGAAGACAAGGTAGGATGATCTTCAGGGGCTTAGTGTTAGGTTTATTTAAGGGGGGCTTGGGTTAGATTAGGGGTATGTGGGTGGTGGGTTGTAATGTTGGGGTGGGGGGTATTGTATGTTTTTTTTTACAGGCAAAAGAGCTGAATTTCTTGGGGCATGCCCCGCAAAGGGCCCTGTTCAGGGCTGGTAAGGTAAAAGAGCTTTGAACTTTAGTAATTTAGAATAGGGTAGGGCATTTTTTTATTTTGGGGGACTTTGTTATTTTATTAGGGGGCTTAGAGTAGGTGTAATTAGTTTAAAATTGTTGTAATATTTTTCTTATGTTTGTAAATATTTTTTTATTTTTTGTAACTTAGTTCTTTTTTATTTTTTGTACTTTAGCTAGTTTATTTAATTGTATTTATTTGTAGCAATTGTATTTAATTAATTTATTGATAGTGTAGTGTTAGGTTAATTGTAGGTAGTTTATTTAATTAATTTATTGATAGTCTAGTGTTAGGTTTATTTGTAACTTAGGTTAGGATTTCTTTTACAGGTAAATTTGTAATTATTTTAACTATTTTAGCTATTAAATAGTTCTTAACTATTTAATAGCTATTGTACCTGGTTAAAATAAATACAAAGTTACCTGTAAAATAAATATAAATCCTAAAATAGCTCTAATATAATTATAATTTATATTGTAGCTATATTAGGATTTATTTTACAGGTAAGTATTTAGCTTTAAATAGGAATAATTTATTTAATAAGAGTTAATTAATTTCGTTAGATTTAAATTATATTTAATTTAGGGGGGTGTTAGTATTAGGGTTAGACTTAGCTTTAGGGGTTAATACATTTATTAGAATAGCGGCGAGATTCGGTCGGCAGATTAGGGGTTAATAATTGAAGTTAGGTGTCGGCGATGTTAGGGAGGGCAGATTAGGGGTTAATACTATTTATGATAGGGTTAGTGAGGCGGATTAGGGGTTAATAACTTTATTATAGTAGCGCTCAGGTCCGGTCGGCAGATTAGGGGTTAATAAGTGTAGGCAGGTGGAGGCGACGTTGTGGGGGGCAGATTAGGGGTTAATAAATATAATATAGGGGTCGGCGGTGTTAGGGGCAGCAGATTAGGGGTACATAGGGATAATGTAAGTAGCGGCAGTTTACGGAGCGGCAGATTAGGGGTTAATAATAATATGCAGGGGTCAGCGATAGCGGGGGCGGCATATTAGGGGTTAATAAGTGTAAGGTTAGGGGTGTTTAGACTCGGGGTACATGTTAGAATGTTAAGTGCAGACGTAGGAAGGGTTACCGCATAGCAAACAATGGGGCTGCGTTAGGAGCTGAACGCGGCTTTTTTGCAGGTGTTTGGATTTTTTTCAGCTCAAACAGCCCCATTGTTTCCTATGGGGGAATCGTCCACGAGCACGTTTTGGAGGCTGGCCGCGTCCGTAAGCAACTCTGGTATCGAGAGTTGAAGCTGCGTTAAAAATGCTCTACGCTCCTTTTTTGGAGCCTAACGCAGCCTTTATGTGGACTCTCGATACCAGAGTTATTTTTATGGTGCGGCCAGAAAAAAGCCGGCGTTAGTTTTTCGGGTCATTACCAACAAAACTCCAAATCTAGGCCTATGTGTTTTTAGGTAAAAGTCCGTTAAGGTGGGGCTTTTTCTTCTCTTGGCGAACGTACTTCTATCCTATGGAAGATATTTCTTCTTTTAAGGATCCTTTACATAGGAAGTTTGTTTCCTATCTTAAGAGAAGCATATTTACATTTTGGCCATCATTTTTAACCTGCCATTTCTATGGCTAATGTTGCTGCTGTTTTAACTTTTTGGTTAGACAGTTTAGTTATCAGATCTTGATTTGTCTAAGCATTGTTCTTTTACTTCAACATGCTAATCATTTCATTTATGATGCTATATCAGGTCATTTTATCTGATAATAAATATTTGTTTTTAGCCATTTTTACTAGAAAAGTGTTATGGCTTAAATTTCTGACATGGTGTTTAAATTTAGATTACTATCTTATTATTTTAGAATAGTAATTTTCAAAGGTTTTCTATTGGATTTTATCTCATCTATTACTGGGGGAAAGGGAGTCTTTTCTGCCCCAAGTTAAGAAATCTAGGGGTAATTTTTAAACTCCCAATTGTGTTTTCATTTCTCCTAAGGCCTCTGGCTCTGATTTTAGATTTTTTTTATGAATATGAATAATTCCAAGCCTTATAATTAAACTAATTTCAGCCCCTAAGACTGCATGAAGGTGCGGCCTTTTAACCAGTTCTACTGTTGGGGGGCAGATTGAATTTATTTCAACACATTTGGACAGTTTCTGTTCAAATCAGTGGATTCAGAATATTGTTTTCTCATGAGTATTGAATTGGTTTCAGAATAAAAACCTCCCATGGGAAGATTATTTTCCATGTTATAACAAACCCTGTGAAAGCTCAGGATTTTCTGAAATGTGTTTCAGATTTAGAGTTTTCAGGGGTGATGGTTCCAGTTCCTCTGCAGGAACGGGGTTTGGATTTCTATTCTAATCTATTCATTGTCCTAAAGAAAAAATTAATTCAGACTAATTCTGGATCTAATTTTTTTATATAGTTTTGTAAGAGTCCCAACTTTCAAGATGGTGACTATAGGGATTATTCTGCCTTTCTGTTTAGCAGGGTTACTTCATGTCCACAATAGACTTACAGGATGCTTATTTTCAATTAATTCCGACCACTATTGTTTTCTGAGATTCACTTTTCTAGATAAGCATTACCAATTTACTGCTTGTCCTTTTGGGCTAGCAGCAGCTCAGAGATTCTTTTCAAAGATTCTTGGTGTGCTTGTATCTGTATTCAGAGAGCAGGGTATTGCAGTGTTTTCTTATTTGGATGATATTTGGTACTAGCTTTAATCTTTTCATTCAGCAGAATCTCACTTGATACAACTAGTGTGGTTTCTTCAAGACATTGGGGCCTTTTTATCATATGTCTGTCGGACCTGATCCGACAATGCGGATCAGGTCCGACAGATATCGCTGAATGCGGAGAGCAATACGCTCTCCTTATTCAGCATTGCACCAGCAGCTCTTGTGAGCTGCTGGTGCAACGCCGCCCCCTGCAGAGTCGCGGCCATTTGGCCGCCAGCAGGGGGTGTCAATCAACCCGATTGTACTCGATCGGGTTGATTTCCGGCGATTCCTGTCTGCCTCATCAGAGCAGACGGACAGGGTTATGGAGCAGCGGTCTTTAGACCGCTGCTCCATAACTTGTGTTTCTGGCGAGTCTGAAGACTCGCCAGAAACACGGGCCTTCAAGCTCCGTTCGGAGCTTGATAGATAGGCCCCATTGTTGGAGGATCAATTTACAATAGTTTTACTTGATTCCTTAGACAAGAGTCACCTTTTTAGGTTTCCAGATAAATTATAGTATCTATGGTTCTTTCTCTGAAAGACTAGAGATGAATTAAGTTAATTTTAGTTTGTCTAAACCTATTTTTTCCTTCAGTGGTTATGTGCATGGAAGATTTTAGTCTCATAACTGTAGCATCAGGTACAATCCTCTTTGCTCGTTTTCGTTTGGGGCCTCTATAGCTTTGCATGTTGCACCATAGGTGCAGGGATTATTTTCAGTTATCACAACTGGTATACTTAAACCCCAACACTTTTTTCTCTCTGATTTGGTGATTCGACTATCACCTTATTGTTCAAGGGGCCTCATTTGGTCATCCTACCTGAGCTGTATTTTCAACAGATGCAAGTTTTTTTGGTGGGGGAGCTGTCTGAGAGTCTCTGACAGCACTTGGGGTTTGGAAATCTCAGGAGGCGAGGTTACCAATCCATATTTTAGAACTTCATGCTATTTTCAAGGCTCTTCAGGCGTGGCTTCTATTGAAGACACAACTTTTACATTTGTAAATATCACAATATCACAACAGTGGCATTTGTCAATCATCAAGGAGGAACTCGCAGTCCTTCAGTTATGGAGGAAGTATCTCAGATACTTTCTTGGACGGAATCCAAATCTTGTCTAAATTTCTGCGATTCATAACTCAGGTATAGACAATTGGGAAGGGGATTATCACAGCTGTCAGACTTTATATCTTGGGGAGTGCTCTCCATCCAGATGCATTATTTTTTCATCTTGTTCAGATGTAGGATCTTCCAGAAATAGATCTGATGGTCTCTCGTCTAAATAAGAAGCTTTCCAGATACCTTTTCAGGTCCTAGGATCCTCAGGCGGAAATGATGGATGCTCTAGCAGTTTCTTAGTTTTCACCAACCTGCTTATTTTTTTCCGTCTCTGGTTCTTTTTTCAAGGGTGATCTCCAAGATCATAATGGAACGATCTTATGTGTTTCTGATAGCACCAGCTTAGTCTCTCAGGTTTTGGTATGCAGACCTTGTCAGGATGTCCAGTTGTCAGCCTTGATTACTTCCTTTAAGGCCAGACCTTCTGTTTCAGGGGCTGTTTTTTTGCATCAGGATCTGAAATCTCTAATTTTGAAGGCATGGAAATTGAACGCTTAAGTGTTTAGTCATAGAGGTTTCTCTGACTCCGTTGTTAGCACTATGATACAGGCTTGTAAGTCTGTTTCTAGGACAATTTATTTTTGGGTTTGGAAAACCTATATTTCATGATGTTCTACTCATCCTTTTAGAATTCCTAGGATTTTACAGTTTCTTCAGAATGGTTTGGATAAACGTTTTGTCTGCAAATTCTTTGAAAAGACAAATTTCTGCTCTTTCTGTCTTATTTAATATAAAGATTGCTAAACTTCCTGATATTCACTGTTTTGTACAGGTTTTGATTCATATTAAACCTGTTTTTAAATCTTTTTCTCCAACTTGGAGTCTCAATTTTGGTTTTGAAAATTTCACAGGCTCCTCCTTTTGAGCCTATGCATCTTCCGGACATTAAATTAATTTCTTGGAAAGTGTTATTTCTTTTGGCTATCTCTTCTGCTAGAAGAGTTTCTGTATTGTCTGCTCACTCTTGCGAGTCTCTTTATCTAATTTTCCATCAAGATAAAGCTGTTTTGTGGACTTCATTTAAATTTTTGCCTAAAGTTGTGAATTCTAACTTCTGTAAGGAAATTGTTGTTCCTTTTTTTTGTCCTAATTTTATGAATTCTCTTGAAAGGTCTTTACATTCTTTGGATGAGGTAAGAGCTTTGAAATATTATGTTGAGGCTACTTAAGATTTCAGACAGACTTCTAGTCTATTTGTTATTTTTTCTGACTCCAGGAAAGGTCAGAAACCTCTGTTATTTCTCTGTTTTTTTTGGTTGAGGTTTTTAATTCACAAAGCCTAGAGAAATACAGCTCATTCTACTAGATCAGTTGCCACTTCTTGGGTTCTCAAGAATGAATCTTCAGTTGATCAAATTTGCAAAGCAGCAACTTGGTCTTCTTTGCATACTTTTTCTAATTTTACCTTTTTTATGTCTTTGCTTCTTTCGGAAGCAGCCTTTGGTGGAAAGGTTTTTCAGGCAGTTGTTTTAGCTTAATTCTAATGCTTTTGATTTGAGTTTTTTTGAAATTTTTGAGAAAACTTAATTATTTTTGGAATTTAATTTCTCAGCGGAAATAGCTGTTTTTATTTTTTCCCTCCCTCTCTAGTGACTCGTGGACTTCCACATCTTGGGTAATATATCCCATACGTCACTAGTTTATGGACTCTTGCCACTTACACAAAAGAAAACATAATTTATGTAAGAACTTACCTAAATTAATTTCTTTCGAAGTGGCAAGAGTCCATAAGACCCACCCTATTTTTAAGGGCAATGTTCATACAAATGCCCTTTTCAGGGCAATGGGAAAATTAGGTTTAACTTTATTTTTATTTTGTGGGTCTGGGGGGGTTGGGGTTTGTAATGTTAGTATGTCTTTGTGTTTTTCTTTTTGTAGGAAAAGAGCTGATTTCTTTAGGGCAATGCCCTACAAAAGGCCCTTTTAAGGGCCCTTGGTAGTTTATTATAGATTAGGGATTTAAAAAAAAAAAGGGGGGGTACTAGAATAGGAATAATTTTTCGGGGTGAATAACCTTATTTCGTTATTTAGTTAGTGTCGGCGATGTGGGGGGGGCGCGGTTTAGGGGTTAATAGGTTTAGGTAGTGTTAGTGTTGTGGGGGGAAGACAGTTTAGGGGTTAATAGCTTTATTTAGTGGTGGCGTTGGTGGCAGCTACGGTTTAACATAATTTTGTTTCGGCAATCGCTGGAACATTAGTTAGAAATAACGATTCGGTCAGTAATAAAGATTTGCTCTGACATTAATAATAATTCGGTAACAGTTTCGATTGCATCCGAATTTCAAAATTCAGAATGACACAAATACATTCCGAAACCGAATAATTACGAATGTCACAAACCAAATTATTTACGACCAGAATCGAAATGAGATGAAGCAAACTGAATTTTTCAATCGCGCACAAGTCTAAAAGGAAAATCCAACATCCACACACTTTTATTTTAACAAACAACACTACACTTTATTTTTGGGGCAATTGTGGCCATTTTTAGAATTAACCAGAGATCTGACCTCTGGTTCATTTTCAGGGTGCTAATTGCTATCGCGAGCTTGCAGTAGCATTAACCAGCCACTTGTAATGGCTGGTTATTTATCATGGGTGGTTATAAATAGTGTTTCTACTCGAAGCGCCAACTAACACCTGTAGGCCTGGAGAAGGTCAAACCTAGCTATCACCAGAAAAGAACTACAGAAAATGGGAATCCCAGGCGCCAACTGACGGAGGCTAGGTGTGAATAAAAGGGGTATTTATTTATATGAATCAACTATTACATATATGAGTACAAATAGCACAATTAGCTATAATATATACAATACAGTCTCATGGATCCATGGATAACAAATGGCAGTATAGTAATACACACGTAGATCTAATAAACAGATAAAAAACAGTAGGTCTAAATAGACAATATAAAAACAATCTAAAAGCAATAAGAGAATATTAAGCACAACAAATGCGATCTGGGATGTCAGTACTGCGTGAAGGCAAAGTGTTCACGAAGCAATATCCTAAAAAATGTTCATCAAAAGTTGATTATCCACTCGGGTGGAGAAATAGTGAAATGCAATCCAAATAGCAAACTTCAAATTAGGTGGCAAAAAGTGTGTGTCCTAGGTGAAAAAAATCCTAGTGATCCAAATCCAACAGGTGGGAAGTGTTATAAACTGAAAAAAATATATGATGCTGAAAAAAATGTATATAGTGCTGAAAAAAATAATAAAAATTGAATATATGCTGAAAAAATATATTGAAAAAAAGTATATTATTGGTAAAAAATCCAAATATGCGAAAAGATGACAATGAGATGGTGTTAAAAATAAGGTTAAAATAAAATAAATAGTAGAAAGTCTGTGCACAAAGTTAGTGTAGTGTGCAAAAAACAAAGTACTCCAAATAATAAGTGTCCAACGTAATTTGAGGATTGAGACGAATGTCTCCTTGGTGTGGGGGATTCACTTCAGATATGAAAAAATCACAAACAATACCTGTGAAAGAAACAAAACAAAACACAATGTGTAGCAGGTCTACAAATGTCAACCTCAAATGAAATCAGACTCACCAGTACAAGGTCTACGCGTTTCGGCCCTACTAGGCCTTTATCAAGACATTCGTCTCAATCCTCAAATTACGTTGGACACTTATTATTTGGAGTACTTTGTTTTTTTGCACACTACACTAACTTTATGCACAGACTTTCTACTATTTATTTTATTTTAACCTTATTTTTAACACCATCTCATTGTCATCTTTTCGCATATTTGGATTTTTTACCAATAATATACTTTTTTTCAATATATTTTTTCAGCATATATTCAATTTTTATTATTTTTTTCAGCACTATATACATTTTTTTCAGCATCACATTTTTTCAGCATCATATATTTTTTTCAGTTTATAACACTTCCCACCTGTTGGATTTGGATCACTAGGATTTTTTTCACCTAGGACACACACTTTTTGCCACCTAATTTGAAGTTTGCTATTTGGATTGCATTTCACTATTTCTCCACCCGAGTGGATAATCAACTTTTGATGAACATTTTTTAGGACATTGCTTCGTGAACACTTTGCCTTCACGCAGTACTGACATCCCAGATCGCATTTGTTGTGCTTAATATTCTCTTATTGCTTTTAGATTGTTTTTATATTGTCTATTTAGACCCACTGTTTTTTATCTGTTTATTAGATCTACGTGTGTATTACTATACTGCCATTTGTTATCCATGGATCCATGAGACTGTATTGTATATATTATAGCTAATTGTGCTATTTGTACTCATATATGTAATAGTTGATTCATATAAATAAATACCCCTTTTATTCACACCTAGCCTCCGTCAGTTGGCGCCTGGGATTCCCATTTTCTATTTATCATGGGTGGGCCCACGATAAATTAGCTCTCCACTTGTAGTGTATTTCATACATTTTTTATGATCAAAAACAATACCATTTATCTTCTGACTTTTATTTATCAATTGTTATTGAAAAATATAAATATAAAATCCTAAATTTGGTGTCTTTGGAAAGCAATCTGATGCTAAATGTAGCAATTTTTTATTGAAATATTTAGGAAATAATTACTCTTGTGCTGATATTTACTTTATATTCCATAGAAATTATCACAAAAATGTATTTATTTGTTTTAGGCATTTCAAAAGGTTGTGTTTTAAAAAAAAAAACAAAAAAAAAAAAAACGTTTAGAATGCCTGTAAGTCACAAAAGTATTTAAAATGATATAAAACTATGTATAAGCTGTATCTTATAAAAATCTGGCCAGTTAAAAAGTGCAAAATCACGTGACATCTGATTGTAAACCTGTTTTTCTAATGGATTAAAATTCCTCTGAATTTAAAGTGACAGTCAAGTCTCAAAAAAACTTTCATGTTTCAAATAGGGCATGTAATTTTAAACAACTTTTCATTTAACTTTTATCACCAATTTTGCTTTGTTTTTTTTGGTATTCTTAGTTGAAAGCTAAACCTAGGAAGGCTCATATGATAATTTCTAAGCCCTTAAAAGGCCACCTCTTATCACATGCTGTTATATTTGCTTTTCACAACAGGGGAGAGCTAGCTCATGTAAACCATATGGATAACATTGTGATCACGCCCGTGGCTTGTGGCAGACACTGCACTAATTGGCTTAAAAGCAAGTCAATAGATAACAAATAAAAAGTCATGTGATTAGGGGGCTGTCAGAAGATGCTAAGATACAAGTTAATCACAGAGGTAAAAAGTATATTAATATAACCATGTTGGCTGTGCAAAACTGGGGAATGGGTAAAAAAGGGAATATCTATCTTTTTAAACAACAAAAATTCTGGTGCTGACCGTCCCTTTAAATATTGCCTAAGCATGGCACCATTTTAACCTACTTGATAATTTCATCTAAAAGACTGAAATATAACCCAAAAAGATTAAAGGGGCAGTGAAGTCATTTTTACATGTATCAAAAATGAATCACTGCATTGCAAATATCTGCATACAAAATGATTATTATTATTATTCTTTATTTATAAAGCGCCAACAGATTGCGCAGTGCTGCCAATGGTTACAAGGATAACAGTACAATGGAGAAACAATACAATAAAAGACAAAATTTTACAGACAAATACAGGGGGAATTGAGGGCCCTATTCCCAGGGGGAAGTTACAATCTAGATGGAAAATAAATGATTAAATAGCATTTAAAATGTAATTTTTGTTAGCACAATGTCCATTGATACACCACTTAAAGTCCATGCTGCTTATCTTATCTAATTAGCTGTGGCCAATTAGAAACATTTATAATGGAACTCCTGAGCAGTCAATCACTGTGTTTCACATTCTGAATTCACATTGAACCGTATTTCAAGTAGCAAGAACCTCTATAATTATCAATGCCAATATACAAAGTCCCCATACACATGAAATTGATAGGAATGCAATACTCTACTGAAGTGGAAGGAATAAAAATGGGATAGGAGATGTCAAGCCTGCCTTTGTTACAAACTATAGTAACCAATTTGAAGAGATCTCAAATATTATTCAAAGATGCCTGCCAATCTTACAGGGAGATAAGGTACTCTACCCTTGGGTACAAAATGGATGCAAATGTGTGTCTAGAAGGAATAGAACAATGGGGAATATCCTGGCTCCTAGTGAGATTAAAATTATCAAACAGAGAGGTAGTAGTTACAATGCAAGGGGCATTATAGATGTGGAGCGGGTAGCTGCAAGGCTTGTGCATACACAATGACAGGTAAACAATTTCAGTCTGCTGTCACACAGAAAGTGTTTGACATAGACTCATGTACCAACTGTCGTACAACCTTTGTCATGTACCTGATCACAAGTACTTAGTGCAACATGCAATACGTGGGACTCACCACTAGGGAAGCCAGAGACAGAATTAAAGAGCATTTAAATGATCTGAAATCTATTTCCCCAGATTCGCAAGCGGCCCTACAGTTTAAATGTGTTCACAATGAAAAGGTTGATAACTTCAGATGGCAAATCATAGAACATGTTAAGAACCCATGGAGGGGAGGTAACAGGGAAAAATTGCTTTACAAACTTGAAGCTTTCTGGATATTTAATTTAAAAACAAGGGCCCCAGAAGGTCTTAACATTTATGCTGATCTAATCAATTTTGGGAATAAAGATACTAGAGTTTTTTGAAGAATAATAGCAACCAGAAACGTTTGGATATGTATACAGTTATCTCCAGACAATATATTTCCCTTGAATAATAATTATTTTTTTTCTTGATTTATAGAAGCATTATATAACAACTATACTTTGAAACTCCTTTAAATGTTATATGTAATACTCAATAGAGATATTGGGAGATGGCGAGGAGTCCATAGGGTGTGCTTCTGTGGCTGTATATGCGCAGAAAATGTCTGTCTGGACAGAGAACAAAGAGTCAAAACGGATGCAGTTTCTAAATAGAGTATAGGTGTAAGCACTTCATTAATTCATGTCTCCAGTCTTATGTCCAGTGTATAAATTACAAACTTTGAAACTTAGATGTAATATATATGTTTCAATTATTATCAGACATTCTAATGATGAAGACCTTATTTATAATGTTACACCTACTAATAGGTTGCTTGCTGCTGATGGCTATTGTGAGTGTCTCTTATATATAATGTTTGTACTGTCTATGCCAAGATTAGACTTTATTGTTTGGGCATATGTGATTGTGGTTAATCACATTAAGAGTACACATGCTTACTATTGCAATTTGTTAAGCTATTGTTTCTTTACTATAGAGACTAGCTATGTGTAGACTGTGTGGTTTAGATGAGAGGACAGCTGTGGTTCACAAAGGGTTAACATTTTTTCAGAGCGTTTACGTCACAGATGAACATATGTATTTAATTAGACTGTTTGGCTATGTGCAGCATGGTCTATGAGTAAGGCGCAAGCTGAAACGCGTAACACCGATGCTGGACCGGCCTTTGACTTTGTGATGTCATTTTAAGCTTTGGAATAAAAGTTATCTTTCAAATTTTCAATTCCCTGCCTCGCAAGTTTTGGTTTTGTTTGTGCACTTGCTCTATATAGTAATTATGTTACCTTAGTAAAATACTTTATGACATTAGGCCCACTAAAAGAGTCACACTTTGATTTATGCTGAGTAATCATTTTTGCAACATGTCACTGAAGCGTTTATCTACATGTATAGAAAGATCATCTCATCAACTGGAAACATTCCTCTGTAATATATGACACTTGCTGAAATTCTCCAACAGCTAATACTTAGGTTGAAATACCTGTTTTCACATCTGCTTAAACATGAATAAGCTTCAAAATATGATAACTAAACTTGTAAAACTACATATTAGCCTGGGATAAATATTTCAGTATCTAACATTATATATATATGTTTTCCACATAATCCATTAGCCATTTTCTAAAGGAATTACATAAACTGTTGAACGTGTTATGGCAAGTCAGTACTGGTATGTGTTTATATGTCTACATTAAATAGCTTGTACTTTATGTAAAAATATGAATGTAATTACAGAGATGAATTAGGTCACATTCAAATCAAATTAACGTGTAAATTACATTTGCAGTGTTGTTATTATATACAAGCATAACATTGAGCAGACAGGTGCTAATTGGTGAGCGAAGCTTTTAGATCTGCATTATTTTATATTATTGTTACTATCATTAGCATTTAGTTGTAGAGCACCAACAGATTCCACAGCACTATCTGCATTTTCAGCTTCTTACATATTTCACTGGATATGTGAAAAAAAATGTATGCACATTGCATGCTATATTATAATAAAATATACCACCTATGCTGGGCATGCACGGTTCCTAGCCTTAAAGGGACAGTCAACACCAGAATTATTGTTGTTGTAAAAGATAGATAATCCCTTTATTACCTATTCCCCAGTTTTGCATAACCAACACAGTTATAATAATACATGTTTTACCTCTGTAATTACCTTGTATCTAAGCCTCTGCAGACTGCACCCTTATTTCAGTTCTTTTAACAGACTTGCATTTTAGCCAATCAGTGCTCATCCCTCTGTAAATTCGCATGCATGAGCTCAATGTTATCTATCTGAAACACATGAACTAACGCCCTCTAGTGGTGAAAAACTGTCAAAATGCATTTAGATTAGAGGCAGCCTTCAAGGTCTATGAAATTGGCATATGAACCTTCTAGGTTTAGCTTTCAAATAAGAATACTAAGAGTACAAAGCAAAATTGGTGATAAAAGTAAATTGGAAAGTTGTTTAAAATTACATGCCCTATTTGAATCATTAACATTTTTTGGGACTTGACTGTCCCTTTAAAGCAGATGTATAATGCAGTGCTTTAAAGGGACATAATGGTAAAAAACCCCACATGCTTTAAAGTGAATGTAAACTTTCATGAATGAGTGCCCGTTTTTAAAAATACTATTAAAAACAGGGGCACTTTCATTCATGAAAGTTTACATTGCAGCATATTTTTACAAATACCTTTTTATTCAGCAAAGCCGGATCGCCTATCCCCCGCATACTTCTTATGCTGTGCTTAGCATAGCAAAGACAAAACCGGCTTCCTCCAATCATGGCGTGGCCTCACGAGAAGTACGCTCTGGGGTGCATGCCATGATTGGAGGAAGCCGGTTTCGGCATTGCTGACGTAGGTACAGAGGAGCTGCAGGCAGGGGATCGCCGATCCGGCTTTGCTGGCGAAAAAGGTAAGTATTTTTTAAAATACGCTGCAATGTAAAGTTTCATGAATAAAAGTGCCCCTGTTTTTAATAGTATGTTTAAAAACCGGGCACTTATTCATGAAATTTTACATTCACTTTAATTTAATGCAGTATGTAATTTGAAGACTATTGACACAGTTCTCCTGTGAGTTTAACCCCCCACAAAGGGGTTAAACACACAGTAGAAGTGTTGCTCAGGACACGTTGTGCACTGTGGGTCCCCAGTGGAACCTGCTGCAGATCCAATCTGCAGCACTAGTCGCACATCTGAGTTGCACGACTAGCGCTGCTTATTGGATGAGCTGCAGGTTCCGCTCTGGACCATCAAATAAGGCATTTGGTAGGTGAAGTCTGGTTATTGAAAAACAACTGCAGCAAACAAGGTGAAAATGCAATCAAAAGATTTTTAAACTCACCAAATTAGATAATGCTGTACATGAGTTTGTCCACTTATTTAAGCAACAACTGTGTAGTTTAGACAATTGAAAATTGAAAACACAATGGGATATGCACACTTTGAATGGGATAAGCACACTTTTTACACAAAATGTACATTGCAAGCTTCTTTTACTATATATAATTAAACTTTTTATATTCCAATCTCAAAGTATTTTATTCTTTCTAAGTAAGAATTTCTAGATATTAATATAAGTAACTATTTAAAGTAATTTAAATGTCTTTACCTAAGAGAATATTGCTGTCTAAGCATAAATGTTCTGTTTATCATTGGACAGCGCTAATATTGCTCCTTTAGTGGCTTAGCTATTCCTGGCACTTTCCATCAGACTCCTGTATAGGCTCTGGGTTATATGGGGAATGTCCACGCAAGCTTTACAGCAATTCACCTAGTCCTTACACTATAAGGGGATATGTTAAGCCTCAATCCTTATTTTCACCAACACGTTTAATCCACTTGCTTGTCTGCTGTATTTGGGATAGACAATACAGGTATACCCCGCTCATACAGCGCGTTAGGGACCGGAGCCCCGCTGTAAAGTGAGGTATACCTGTATATCATCCTTGCAAGTGCGTAGAAAAAGGTTACAGTCCATATTCCGATTTAAGAAAATTAAAAAAATAATGCACATGATTTTGCCTATGTTTTCAATTTTCCCAATTCACACATATGATGCCATAAGAGAAGAGTGAGGGATAAATGGTGAATTTTTAAACAGCAAGCTATGTTATCCATTTAAAATGTTTTCTTTCTTTCATACAGCTGGTGAGACTCCACGACTAATTACTCCTGGGAATTACCCTTCCCTACCACTACCTACCACTAGGAGGCAAAGATTCCCTGGACTGGGTACACATCCCAAGTCACTGTAAAACAGGCCTGAATACTTACAGACAGCTGTACAATTTCTAGCAACTCGGTAGTTAACCCCCGACTAGCCTGGGTGGCATGACAAGCCCACAGACAAAATTACAAATATGTACTGTGTATGTATATATATATATATATATATATATATATATGGGACAAAAAGCGGAAAAAGTGGTAGAGGGCGCTAGACTGAGGGGGTGGAAAAGAGATATAGGAGTGAATCTAATCTCAATCTAGAAAGTAGAATCCCCCTGGAGCAAAAAACCAACCCTATAGCAGCTATCCCTTAGTGAGCAGAGAAGCAATTGTGCTGGCCAGGAAGAACTGGGAATCCCCGGCTGGCACAGTGCTTATCCCCCTGTGTGTCCCCCGGTAAGCTGTGTGTCTGTCGCTGGCTGAAGCACAGTGGAATTGCTGCGTGCTGAGTTCCTGACATTGCCAAAGGATGTACCAGGGAATGTGAGCTGCAGATCGTTTACACCACCATCCTGAGAGGACCCATACTAAAAGAGGCCGAGGAAAAAAGGTTCCAACTCCCTGAAGTTTCACCTATAACCGGGAAAGCAGAAGGGAAAAAGACAAGCTCGTTGTTTGGAAGTTTCCCCTATACCCTAAGGGGCCAAGCCTACTAAGAGTGACTTCCTGATGTGCTGTTGCCTTACCTCATACGATTGAGGTTCTTTTCTGTAAGTTTGCATTTCACCCACATCCCAAGTCTCGAATTCTACAATTGTATATATATATACAACATACAAGTTCTCCATTATTTAGGACATTTTATATTCAACTCTCCACTCTATGTTATAGCGTTTTTTTTTTTCCACATTGTGTTTGATTTGCTGTGTATTCTGTATTACATTTGGCATTGAGTCACACATATTAATTGTGTTTAACATTGTCTCCTAACAACCAGCGCTATTATATCCCTTATCACGACCTCTTAAGAAACATATATATATATATATATATATATATATAAATATATATATATATATATATATATATATATATATATATATATATATATATATATATATATATATATATATATAAACAAGACTCCTGGCATATTTTTTTCTTTTTCTTTTTTCTTTTTTTTTTGCATTACCTCCAGCTTCCGTATAAATCATTTGAAAGTGTTACATTAGTGTTCATCTCTCACTAGCTTCATTAAAAAACTAGTCACCTTGGTTCCCCATATAGGACTTCTATGAGAACAATCTATATTTGAGTTTCTGAAGATGGTTGTTATTTGTTTGCATTTATAGAAACACATCTCAATATGGCATCATGCAAAAACAGATGCTACATCTGAGCCTGTGGCTGCTACTCACTGCCTGCTCCTTCTTTTAGGGTTGTGAATTTAGTTTTTCAATGAAACAAAATATTTCAAATCCCACTCTTTATGGCTCATCACTCATGGACCCAGGAGTAATGGATTGTGGACTCTCTCATTACCTGTATGAAAGAAAACATCATTTATGCTTACATGATAAACTCATTTCTTTCATGGTTGTGAGAGTCCACGACACCCCACCCTATGTTTTTGGTGTTGTTTTTTTACTTAAGCACATCTTTTTTTCTCTGCTCCTTTTATTGCTCTTATTGCTTTTTCCTACCTCATTTTGCTTGACTGTTTGTTAGACAGGTACCTGTGTGGTGGGAGGGGTTTTATACAGCTCTTGGGGTTTGGTAATCTTTTCCTCCTCCTAGTGGAAGGGAAGGGTGATTCCCAGGAGTAATGGATTGTGGACTCTCACCACTATGGAAGAAATAAATTTATCAGGTAAGCATAAAGTATGTTTTTCATGCCACCCCTTGTCTTTTATCTGACTGCTTTTTCTACTGTTTGCTGTAGTTAAAAAAGTGAGATGCCAATCAATGGGAGGGATTTAAAGGCAATCTCTGAAGAAGACATGGGAAATGCAGCAGCATCTATCTGCAATACATATAAATAGTGGTACAGGGAGAAAGAAACAATTTTCCTAAAACTTTACAGAAAGAACTTCAGAGGAACCCAACACAGACCAAAGCCAGATTAACTGCATACCCAATAGACTATGTGATTAACCTATTGATCCCATAATACTAAAGACAGAGTTGTGTATAAATATCACCAGAACATTAGTTTATACTTACTCATATTTACAGACTGCAGGGGAAGGCCATATGCTTTACTAGAAATGTTGCTGGTTTTTTATAATTAGTTGCTATTATACAATGTGATATTTAATTAATCTATCTCATCACATGCTGTTTTGTATTGTAAAAAAATATTGATAACTGAAGACTTACAGGATTTGTCTTTAACGGCCTCAATTTATGTAGAAGGAGTTTTGAAGCTCCTCATCATGTTCATGTTTAGCACTTGGGGAGCAAGTGGAGTGTGATTGGTGTAAGTCTTGTACTCATGGATATGTAAAGGCTTTGGAGAGCATCTGGCAGTCAATGAGCATGAGTCATTTAGGAGATATTGTAGCTTTAATTCATGCAAGATGGTTGTTTACACAATGCACTAGGTCTTATTTATTAAAGATGCAATGCTCTGTCAGGTTAAGTGATAGCACTATGGAGCTCAGCTCTTGGGGTTTTAGTATCCTGGTCCTTGTGTGGAATTACTATATTACTGTAGTTTACCATCCGGAAGATAACCATTACTAATTTACTCAGGGTTATAAATAGACAAATCTGCATGTTTTACTTGTCAACTGCAATGCATTACTATCCCAGAAATTGTGGACTAGTTCATTTTCCATTTAAAACAAAAGATAACTTAAATATTTTAGCCATTTAAATCTCCTGGTTTTCTGTTTTTTAAAGATATGTGATCAAGATTTCCATAATCATTTAAAACCCATAACCTTCTGATATATAGTCAAAAAACGAAAACAAAACAGGTGCCTTTGTGTCATTTAAACAAATCAGCAGCTTTATGGTCAAGCTGACCAAGTTCTGTATAAGCACTTTTAATATTGACTTACAATGATGTCCATATTTGACAGATAAGGTAAGATGTTCATAAGCTAGATCTTTATGCAAGTGATCTTCCCTAAAGATTTGATTGTGAATAACATATACACAAAAAATGTATACTTACTCCTTTGACTGGCAACTTGCTGAGAATTTTTGGTTCCTTTTCTGGCTGGAAAGGCCACTATTGATTTGCTGTGATTATAATAGAGCATTTCCAGTTCTTTCTGATACCCCAAAATGTGTTTTCATATCCTAAAAGCCCTATTTTTACCATTGGTTTCAGAAAGTTCTTGAGGACCACAATTTATTTTTTAGATGATTTTCAACAATTCATTGATGCCAATTATGACTTTTCGAATTCAACATGGCATTTTGGACATTTCTGCAAGTATTTCAAGTCTGATTGGAAACAGTGTATTATCTTACACATGTGCACAACACTATGCAATGGCCACAGGAGACATTTTAGAGGTGTATTAACATACATGGTATTGATTCATTAAAGATCTATTCATCACTATTGCATAGGCATCTTCAGTGGACAGGGCAAACATTTGCATATGTATAGGTATATTTGCATAGATATATGTGTTGAGTATGTGATATTCTGTACAGCTAAAGGAATATGTAGGAAAGACCACATCAGGACCCCAACATCTACAAATGGTGTGTAGTAATCTCTTAATGTGAATGCTTGTCACACTTGAATTGAAAAATTGTGCCAAGTATGCCCATCATACCAATATACAGATGGCATTCATCCTGGAGCAAGCTGTGATTGGAGGAAGCCGGATTCGTCATTTCTGACGTCTGCAGACGCTTCTGACAGCCTGGGGAATCACTGGAGTGGCTGCCAGGATTAAAAGGTAAGTTTTTGAAGAAAACAAGGGAAATGTCAATTTTGATTAATTAAAGTGCCCTTGTTTTTAATAGGATTATTAAAAACCGGGCACTAATTCATCAAAATTTACCTTCACTTTAAATATGTTTTGTTTTACCATGAAAAAATATATTGAGATTTCTTTCGATTTCAAGTATGGGATATGCTAGCAATACATTGCATATTGTACAGATAGTTACATTTTTACATAGCTAAATACAGACACAAGGTAGGTATTTTTATAATTTACAGTCTTTACAAGATTTATTTGTTTCTAAAGATAGAAAGATTTATCTTTTCAAGGATCTCAGGTCTCCAGCCTACAGTTTGATAATGTAATTATGATTAACTCTGCATTATTTGATTTTTTATTTTTTTTTATTTGTCTTAAAAACCATGGTTACTATTTTGTCCGTGTTTCTTTCGACCACTAAAATATCCTGATGCAACACAGCCTCAAGCTGTGATATGTTTGATTTTGTTGCATATTTTATAGTGTCACCTGCATACACGTGTACAGTTAAGGTTTTTCAAACTAAGCAAAGATCATTTATGAGTATAGAGAACAAGAGGGCCCGAAAATGGAACTCTGGGGTACTCTGGACATTACTTTGACAGAGCTGGAGACATTGATAGAAATAGACAAAAATTTAGATCTGTCTGATAAGTAAGAGCAGAACAGATTTAACGATTTGTCATTTAACCCAGAGGCTTTGAGCTTGCGTATTAACATTTTGTGATTAATGGTGTAAAAGGCCTTTGCAAAATCAAGGAAAATAGCTCCAGTCAGTTTGACTCATTCCAGTCTGTACATCATTGGTAACTTTTAAGAGAGTTGTTAGAGTAGAGAGGTTTGGGCGAAAGCCAGATTGGAACTGGGTGGAGAAGTCCATCTCCTGGTAAAACCTGCACACTTGGCTATAGGTGAATTATTCCAATATTTTGGACAACACCGGGAGTAAAGATATAGGCCTATAGTTTGAGAATAGGGGTTTATCTGCACTTTTGTGGCCCAGAGTAACCCTGGCCGTTTCCCAAGCCTTGGGGACATAGCCAGACTTCAGGGAGGTGTTAATTAAGGATGCAATTGGAATGACAGTAGCCGGTGCACTGAGCTTTAGGAGCATAGCGGGTAAGTGGTCGGGGCCAGACTGAGATCTTATTTCTATATTTTGCAGATGATCCATTATTTAATTAGTGAACACAGTAATGAAACTAAATTTATTTGTACTGTTGGTTGGGAGGAGAGTTGCTGGCTCTACGATATTAACCTCTTAAAAAGGTCCTCTTTTACATCCTCCCTTTAGCAATCAGAGAGGTGGCACATTCAACAAAATTGTTATTAAATGAGTTACCGATGGCTATGAGTAGGGTGACCATATTGCAGCTTTAAAAAGGGACACATATGAAAAATACATATGTCAGGGCTGTTTTCAGGGCTGTTTAAAGAAATGTTTTGTATAAGAACCCTGACATATGTATTTTTCATATGTGTCCCTTCTTAAAGCAGCAATATGGTCAGCCTAGCTATGGGGCACTTTAGTATCACAGTGTCTGGTTTTAAGCTTGTGGGTGGAGTGCGGTTAGGGGGTTATAGAGGTTTTTGATCACACTCCAGAAGTTGGCAGGGTTGGACAGATTGCTATTCACCTGGTCTTAAAAATAGAGGGTTTTTGGCTAGCCTGGTTTGCCTAGTTCAGGTGTTAAGCAGTTGTTTATATATTATGGGCTAGATTACAAGTGGAGCAGTATTTTGTGTTTTCTCTATAGTGAAAACTCCGCTAGGATTTTCATATTTGCGCTAGTCGGGTTGCGCTGGGTATTACAAGTTGAAAGTAAACAGTTTTTTTCTCCAGCGGTAACCCGACTAGCGCAAAAGGTTGAAAATCAAAAATCTCTTACCCATTCCCCCATAGAAGTCAATAGAGAAAAAAAGTTGAAAAGAAACCTCACTCTCTCACGCAAACACCATAACATATTCGCAATAGTGCTAACCCGACATGAAAATATGAATATTTCATATTCCAATGTTCTTCTATATGTTTGTTTATAATATACGCATACCCGATTGCATACTGTAATATGCGCAAACATAATTGCATATTGAAATATGCGCAAACATAATCGCATACTGTAATATGCGCATACCCAACATGAAAATATTTCATATTTCAATGTTATTTATGTATCGGAAATATGTTCTTTTTATTCATAAATAAATATTTCTACATATATCCAGTGACGTAATTAGGTTTTGTGCTGCCCTAGGCACTCAAAATTCTGCTGCCCCCCCAAATCCCCCCCCCCCCAAAAAAAAATGGGCTAGCAAAACACTTGCATACAGGTGGGTTTAATTGCATGCATCTCATACCATTTTCTCCCTGAGAAAAGGGAGAGAAAAGGAGGAGAGGGGAGAAAAGGAAAGGAAAGAAGGGAGGGAGGGAGGGAGAGAGAAGAGAAAAGTGGGGAGGGAGAAGAGAAAAGGGGGAGAGAAAGAATGGAGTGAAAGAAGGGAGCAAGGGAGGGAGTTGAGAGAAAGAAGGGAGGGAGTTGAGGGAGGAAGGGAGTTGAGGGAGGAAGGGAATTGAGGAAGGGAGGGAGAAAGGGAAAGAAGAGAGAGAAGAGGACAGGTGGGAAGAATACACTTTGAAACAATCACTGCCCTTCACATACAGTAATTACCATCATTCAAGTAATTAAACTTTTTAAGTGTCTGTTTACTATTTACTCTGAGGGTTCATGAATGCAGAGAAAGCTATCTAGCTATTAGAGTTTATGATCTTACATCACAAGCTGATCTAAGCAGTGCACAGATGCATCCAGTCTGTTAGTTACTAAGACCTGCAATAAGCACTGCGCTCGCAGACCCACCACAGCTGACAAGGGGAGGCAGCATATCGGCACACAGTCTTCTCCTCCAACCTCACCTTGTAAGCATATCCCCGGGCAAGTTTTTACCAAGAATGCTTCCACTGCAAAAATGCTCCCGGCTCTAAATGAAGCAATGGTTTAAAGGAGCACTGCCTGTGAAGAGCGACCTTAATCAGCGCAGTGCCTTGTCTTCTCTGTAAAAGCCTGCACTTTATCGCTCACTGTACTGTGTGCTGACTTTTAGAGAGAGGATAGGGCAGATGTGCGCCCCTCCCAAATCTGCTGCCCTAAGCACCAGCCTTGTTGGCCTAGGCCATATTACACCCCTGCATATATTTGATGTTTTTTTAAACAAATATATATATATATATATATATATATATATATATATAATTATATATCGGTATAGATATATATTACAGATATACATAGGAATATCTATTTATGAATACATAGAACATATTTTGCTATGTTCAGAACATTGGAATGTTAAATATTTACAGTAAATACATAGTTAAAACCAATATTAAATAGAATAGTGCATAAATATGCTTTTACATGTTTTCATCTACTTAACGGGAAAAGGCTTCAAAACACTTTTATATATGTCTATGTACGTATACGTGTATATTAATGTTTGTATATGTGTATATATGTCTGTAAATACATATATACACATATAAATACATTAATATATGTATACATAGACATATATACAGTATATAAATATATATATGCATACATACAGTACATATCCATCATTAGACATGTATTCATATGTAACTCAATGGTAAAGCCTTTTAGATCTCATATCTTTGAGCCCTTATAACTTTTGTGTGAAATTTTTTTTCAATAATTTTTATTAGACAGTGTTATTATGAGTGTAAGTGTACTTTGTAATGTGTTTTTGATGTGTTTTGTGACACTTTATTTTCAGAAAACAGTTAACCACAGCTCTGAGATTGCGGTAAAGATTTCGCTCAACTTGTAATATGAGCGCAATTTAAACTAGTAATCTAGCCCTATATGTTTTATTAATATATTCAATTTGTTTTCAACAATATTGTTTGAGCGCTGTCTATTGTTTCTATTTCTGGTTATGAAGATGCCAGTATTGTTAGTCATGACAAAACTGAATCGGTGCTTTAACAAACAATCACCGAGATTATGAGTCTTGTGTTAAAAAGCAGCGTTGAGGACACGACCAAGATGGCGCTGTTCGAGGAGACTGCTAGTTCATGTGGGCCTTATAGATAAGTGTGCTCAAGTCCAAGAAGTTATTTAAAAGTCAGCACAACACGGGGGGGCGGAGCTTGGCCGCAGCTAAGATGGCTGCTTAAACCCAGAGCTCCGGTGTGTCAGGGACTTTCAAAGTATAAATACGTATGTTACTGTGACCGATAACTGGAAGAAACCGGAGGGAACAACTGTTTAAAGTGCCAGGAATGAAGCGGTAACTTTATTTCATACAGGGACCGTGACTTTGGCGGTGCGGGACACAGAAGAGAGAGAGAGGAGACTGCCTAATTTAGGCTTATCAGTAAAAACAGCACACACACGAGAGCGATAAGCCCTATAATACCAGTCACTCACCCGCTACTCTCACCTCCATCCCGGATGCGACTCCAGCTTACAGATAGAGGTGCGTCATAACCCCAGGCCAGAAAAAATCCCAGGATGAAGCCGTTTGTGTGCACGCACTTATAACACTCAAGGACACGCTGAGCCACGCTGGGCCTTATAACTTTAATGCGGGACTAATGCACAAATACCAGCTCTCTGCCTCATCTCCCTCAGATTTACAGTTGAGAACCGGTGAGACTTATTTATAATTATATATGTAAAAAGCGCAGAGGGCGAACTCTAATATAAAGAGTAATTGGATATCATTTGTGTGTTGCCTTGTACCCGGAATATAACAACAAACACTTCCAAGACACATTGTCACACATAAAACTGTCTCACTATGGCTGCAAGGAAGGGCATTAAGCCTCATAAACAACTAAAGTCACTGGGGAAGGAGCACTCTGTGAGTTCCTTTTTCTCAGCCTCAGAACACAAAAGATCCTCACCGACAAAACACCTCAGAGAGCAATCATCCCCCAGTTCACTGCTGGAGGATGAAATTTCACAAGACCAAGAAACATCTACAAATGTGCCTATGTCTCTACTGTCTTCTCTGGCATCAAAGCAGGATATAGCAGACATTGTCAGGACCTGCATGAGAGAGGAAATGGCGGAAATTAAGCAGGACATACACACTCTGGGTTTTAGAGTGGAAGCCATTGAAGACCAGTCAGAACTGGTTAAGGAGGAGATTGCAAGCATACAGGATCAAGTAACCTCTCAAGCTGACATTATTGAAGATCTTAGTGACAAACTTGAAGACCTTGAAAACAGGGGTCGGAGAAAGAACCTTAGAATCAGGGGAATTCCCGAGTCAGTGCCACCAAAAGATTTCTATACTTATTTTGCAGCCTTGTTTGCCCACCTAAAAGGATCACAACAGCCGGTTGATATGCCTTGGGACAGAGCCCACAGAGCTTTAAGGCCAAGACCCCCAGACACAGCGCCGCCCAGAGATGTCATTATAAAATTTAAATGCTTTATGAATAAAGAAGAAATCTTGACATTATCTAGAAAGAATCAACCTATACGCTTCAGAGGGACTGTTCTGCAATTCTACGCCGATCTGTCCCCGAGGACTTTACAAAGACGCAGAGAGCTGGCGCCTCTAACTAAGCTGTTGAGAGATAAGAAAATCTTATACCGTTGGGGATTCCCCTTTCATCTGTATGTGTTGCGAGATACAAGGAAACTAATATGCAGGAAAGTCTCAGAAGTCCCAGAATTCTGCAAGGCCTTAGACCTGGATCCACCAGACTTTTCATCAGATGATAATCAGCAACACACACCACCAAGAAGAGAGAAAAGGCTACAAACAGAGAGATGGCAGCAAACATCCTCGAGGGCAAGCAAGAAACTTTCCTCACAAGGCGCCCCACCAGAAAAAAGACGGGCGAACAATGCAGTTATTGAAGACGGGACTTGATTAAATCCCACACAGGATTACAGACTTTGAGGAACTGTCCAAAAAGGATGGGTAACTAATTATAGACTCTGTCTGGGTTATCCCAGCATGAATAAGTTTTGTGTGGTGGGTTTTGAATGTTTACTTAAACTTATATAGAGTTAGTTTAACATAATGTTATAATACGGTTCTACACAAACTTCACCCCTGGCTCCTTGTAGGGTATTATATTTAATTTTGTCCCTCATTTCATCTATTATAAACACTATACGGAGGGATGAAATGACGTTCCTACATTGCAGTTAGATACGAAATGGGATCACTGTAATTTATATCATCGACCCTGACCCCCCTCTAGAGTAAGGTCCCGTGGTTAAACATGGTTCCAATGCCTGCCCCCAGATATAGGGTAGGCATCAACTCTTTTTTTTGGTTAGCTATATATTTGTTAAGTTTCAGTTTGTTATATTATTTTATTTCTCTAATGTGTTCATATTGTCTGCAAATTAGATACCGAAGTAAGGTAATAACAATGCATATGGTAAGATATTGTACATGGTGTGTCTCATCGAAACCTAATATACTACTTGTCAATGGATACTCCTAACAAAACACTTAAATTTATCACGCAAAATGTAAAGGGTCTTAACTCCCCGGCCAAAAGATCTGTGGCAATGTCTGATTTTCATAAAAGAAAAGGGGATATTTTATTCCTACAAGAGACGCATTTTAAGCGCTCTCACGAGCCAAAATATATGAGCTCTAACTATAATCGGCATTTCCACAGCTCCGGCACTTCAAAAAAGTGTGGTGTAAGTATCTTGATACACAAGGTCATATCTTTTCAACATATCCAAACATACACTGATTTAGAAGGCCGATTTCTGGCAGTCTTCGGATTATTATATGGTAGACCGGTTACATTAATTAATCTCTATGCACCTAACACCCAACAACTTCCCTATTTTAGGAAAACATTTAGACGCATACTGGATATAGCTAAAGGATTAATCTTTATAGGGGGGGATCTTAACATTCCCATAAACCCAGGGATGGACAGCTCTAACCCAAACCCCAGCACATCTAAACGTACACTTAAACACTTATGGAAAATAATGAGAGATTACAATTTCTATGACATTTGGAGATTTATTAATCCAGACAAAAGGGAATACACTTTTTTTTCTTCCCCAAATAAGACATATAGCCGATTAGACTACCTGATCACCAATCAAATAGGGCTGGAACATATAAAAAACTCTGGGATCACTCATACAGTATGGTCGGATCACTCGGCCGTATATTTTGATATTGCATGGCCTAATACCCCTGTTACCCCATACATATGGAAGCTAGATGATTCCTTATTAAAAGGAGAGGTACAACTCACTAAGACTCAGAAAGCACTACAGGAATATTTTCTCTTTAATTCTACGGGGGATACCGACCCAATTACAGTTTGGGAAGCACATAAGTGTTTTATGAGAGGGGAATTCATGAAGAGAAAAGCCCAATTCAGAAGATTAGATAGGCAGAAATACTTAGACCTCACCTCAAGATTATCGGATTTAGAGCATAAACACAGATTAAATCAGGACGACCCAGACGTGACCCAATCACTCCAGGACACTAGAAAAGCACTTCATGATATGTTATTACAGGAATATACAGATACCAGATCCAAAGTTAGACAGAGATTTTATTATGAAGGCAATAGGGCAGGTAAACTCCTAGCTAGGGCACTAAAAATTAAAAAATTAAAAACATTTATACATGAGATAAAAACACCTAAAAACACTAAAGTTTATTCCACCAAAGATATCCTCCTACAATTCGAGGACTATTACACACAACTATACAATATTAAGCAAGAAACAGACAGCTTGTTTGCTGCCATAGACATGCAAACTTACCTGCAAGCACTTCCCATTCCCACACTAAACAAAGAACAAACAACAGACCTAGAAGCACCCATCACCTCAGAAGAGATAAAACTGGCAATACACGATCTTAACCCTGGAAAAAGCCCGGGCCCAGATGGCTTTTCCACCCAATACTATAAAGCCCTTGCCCCAATACTGATACCCCATTTGTTAGACATTTTCAATAGAGTGAATGACCAGAACCCTTTTCCACAGACTATGCTGGAGGCACACATTACGGTGCTCCCAAAGCCTGGGAAACCTCCCGATACGCCCCAAAATTTTAGACCCATCTCACTGTTAAATGTCGATGTGAAATTGTTCGCAAAGATCCTGGCACTACGCATCAATAAAATCCTCCCGAATCTAATTCATACGAATCAAGTAGGTTTTACACCCCACAGAGAGGCAAGGGACAATACTATTAAAATATTGAATCTGCTTGAATATGCTCATATATATAATATACCAACAATCTTCCTTGCTATGGATGCCGAAAAGGCTTTTGATAGATTGAACTGGGCCTTTTTAAGAGGTTCATTGGAGAGATTTGGAATGGGGGAGGGCTTTATTAATAAAATCTTTACACTATATAATGCACCTACGGCCAAAATCAAATTAAATGATTCCCTCTCAGGCAAGGTTCTGATTAACAATGGAACCAGACAGGGATGCCCCTTATCACCCATTTTGTTTGTACTGACAATTGAAATTTTAGCTGCAGCAATCCGATACAACATCAATATAAAAGGCATTCAGATCCAAAACGATCAATACAAACAGGCATTGTATGCCGATGACGTTATACTGACGCTCACAACCCCACAACAATCCTTAGAGGCACTAAAAGTAGAATTAGATATATATGGTGCACTCTCCGGTTTCAAAATTAACCCCACTAAATCAGAGATGCTAGGGATCCACATCACTAAACCAGAATTACAGGAGATTGCGAATAAATATCACTTTCACATACAAAATTCCTCTATCAAATATCTAGGGGTCCAAATATCACACAACCAGGAAACTCTATTCAAACAGAACTACCAAACCCTCTTAGATGAAATACAGCGAGAATTAAGCAATTGGGAACACAAAAATTTGTCCTGGGTGGGAAGAATGGAGGCATTCAAGATGTCAGGCCTACCTAAGATCTTATACAAATTTCAAACTGTACCTATCCCATTACCTCAGTCCTATCTGACCACACTACAAAATAGGGTTAACTCATATATATGGCAAAACAAACGGCCACGGGTAGCCAAAAAAATTATGTATAGAAATAGGAAGAATGGAGGACTGGGAGTACCCAATTTGGCGTACTACAGACAAGCGGCTATTCTCAACCGAGTTATAGATTGGTGCAAGCATGGAGAGAATAAAGAATGGGTTAGACTGGAACAACAACTAATTAATTGCCCTAATGTGGGAGGTATGTGTTGGATCAATAAAATACATAGAAACATGAGTAAAACACCCCCCAGAATTATACAGGAAACATTCAAGACGTGGGACTTTATCTCTAATAAATCTATGGGCATTTCTTCAAACCCCTCCCCACTAACACCGATCCTCCATAACCCAGAGATTCCGATAAGAAGGCAACCTGCTACTATAGCACTGTTCAATATTAATACATTGATCCCTATTCACACACTCACAAGTGAGGGCAAATTGAAATCTGAAGAAGAGATAGAGAAACTGGCACCAATACTTGCAAATGATTGGTACACACGTCAACAGCTATTACATTACATCACCCATAACACGCAGAAACCTAACCTATTGAGATCCCTCACACTATTTGAAACTATATGTTACTCACAAATCCCCACTAGAGGAGGTCTATCACTACTGTATAAATTGCTATTGGGTCACCACTCTAGATCCCTACCTGCATACTGTAGGAAATGGGAGGCTGAACTGCAAAGAGAAATCTCACAGAAAGAATGGGATATAATTTTTGTTAATATGGGAAAATCATCCTCCTCAATAAGCATAACGGAAACTAATCTAAAACTTTTATATAGATGGTACCTCACACCGCTTAGACTTTCAAAGATATACACTAACATAAATAATTTGTGCTGGCGGGGATGTGGTGAGGTGGGATCAATGACTCATATATGGTGGGAGTGTATATATATCCGACAATACTGGTCGGCAATCAAAGAAGAGATAGAGAAATGTTTATCACACAGGATTCTCCTCAATCCTCTATTACTGCTTTTTAACTATCCTCCCAAACTGAAATGTAAGCTTAGATTAAAATTATTACATATAATGACAAATGGAGCTAAACAGCTATTACCACGACTGTGGAAAAGCCAGAGAGTACCCACGGTCAATGAGTGGAAGGATCATGTTTCACAATTACTGACCCTAGAAAGATATCACTATACCCAGACCCAACAAATGGAGTTCTACTGTAATCTGAAGTTTTTATGGGAGGACTATATGGCAAATACGTAAGCAAATGTTTTATTGCATTAAGCACAAATACAAATTGTATCAATAATGATGATATTTGACACATTCATGTACTTACTACTTCGAGAATTGTTTTGTTACTTTTTTTTTTTTTTTTTTTTTTTCTATTTCTTTTCTTTATCTTGATTGTAATGTTATATTATCGATTGTTATGTAATAACTTTTGTTTCATCAATAAAAGAAATTTAAAACTTAAAAAAAAAAAAAAAAAAAAAAAAAAAAAAAAAAAAAAAAAAGCAGCGTTGAGAGGTCCCAATGCTGCTTTTTAACGCCCGCTGGTATTACGAGTCTGGCAGGTACAGGTGTACCGCTCACTTTTTTTCTGTGACTCGAGCTTACCTCAAATCCCCTTACGTCAATTGCATATCCTATCTTTTCAATGGGACTTGCATAATGCCGGTATTACGAGTCTTGAAAAAGTGAGTGGTACACCCTCTCCTGTCAAGAGTCAGTAGTTAAGAGTTTTATGGGCTAACGCTGTAACATAAAACTCTTAACTAAAGTGCTAAAAATAACACTAACACCCATAAACTACCTATTAACCCCTAAACCGAGCCCCCCCCCCCACATTGCAAGCACTTAAATAAAGTTTTTAACCCCTAATCTGCCGACCGGACATCGCCGCCACTATAATAAATATATTAACCCCTAAACCGCCGCACTCCCGCCTCGCAAACACTAGTTAAATTTTATTAACCCCTAATCTGCCGTCCCTAACATCACCGACACCTACCTACAATTATTAACCCCTAATCTGCTGCCCCCAACATCGCCGCTACTATATTAAATTTATTAACCCCTAAACCTAAGTCTAACCCTAACACCCCCCTAACTTAAATAGAATTTAAATAAAACAAAATAAAATAACTACAATTAAATAAATTATTCCTATTTAAAACTAAATACTTACCTATAAAATAAACCCTAAGCTAGCTATAATATAACTAATAGTTACATTTGTATATATCTTAGGGTTTATTTTTATTTTACAGGCAAGTTTATATTTATTTTAACTATGTAGAATAGTTAACTATTTAATAACTACCTAGCTAAAATAAGTACAAATTTACCTGTAAAATAAAACCTAACCTAAATTACAATTACACCTAACACTACACTATAATTAAATTAATTACCTAAACTAACTACAATTAATTACAATAAAATTAAATAAACTAAAGTACGAAAAAAAAGCACTAAATTACAGGAAAAAAAAACAATTACAAGAATTTTAAACTAATTACACCTAATCTAATCCCCCTAATAAAATAAAAAAGCCCCCCAAAATAATAAAAATCCCTACCCTATACTAAATTACAAATAGACCTTAAAACGGCCTTTTGCGGGGCATTGCCCCAAAGTAATCGGCTCTTTTACCTGTAAAAAAAAATACCCCCCCAACATTAAAACCCACCACCCACACAACCAACCCTACTCTAAAATCCACCCAATCCCCCCTTAATAAAACCTAACACTAACTCCTTGAGCCGTCTTCACCCAGCCGGCAGAAGTGGTCCTCCAGAGGGGCAGAAGTCTTCATCCGATCCGGGCAGAAGAGGACCTCCAGACAGCCAGAAGTCTTCATCCAGACGGCATCTTCTATCTTCATCCATCTGGAGCGGAGCAGGTCCATCTTGAAGCCAGCTGACGCGGAGCATCCATCCAGACCGGCGACTACACGACGAATGACGGTTCCTTTAAATGACGTCATCCAAGATGGTGTCCCTTGAATTCCGATTGGCTGATAGGATTCTATCAGCCAATCGGAATTAAGGTAGGAAAAATCCTATTGGCTGATGCAATCAGCCAATAGGATTGAAGTTCAATCCTATTGGCTAATCCAATCAGCCAATAGGATTGAGCTTGCATTCTATTGGCTGATTGGAACAGTCAATAGAATGCGAGCTCAATCCTATTGGCTGATTGCATCAGCCAATATGATTATTCCTACCTTAATTCCGATTGGCTGATAGACTCCTATCAGCCAATCGGAATTCAACGGATGCTATCTTAGATGACGTCATTTAAGGGAAACGTCATTCATCGTGTAGTCGTCGGTCTGGATGGATGCTCCGCGTCGGCTGGCTTCAAGATGGACCCGCTCCGCTCCGGATGGATGAAGATAGAAGATGCCGCCTGGAATAACACTTCTGGCTGTCTGGAGGTCCTCTTCTGCCCGGATCGGATGAAGACTTCTGCCCCTCTGGAGGACCATTTCTGCCCGGCTGGGTGAAGACGGCTCAAGGTAGGGTGATCATCAAGGGGTTAGTGTTAGGTTTTATTAAGGGGGGATTGTGTGGGTTTTAGAGTAGGGTTGGGTGTGTGGGTGCTGGGTTTTAATGTTGGGGGTATTGTATTTTTTTTTACAGGTAAAAGAGCTGATTACTTTGGGGCAAAGCCCAGCAAAAGGCCTTTTTAAGGGCTATTTGTAATTTAGTATAGGGTAGGGATTTTTTTTATTTTGGGGGGCTTTTTTATTTTATTAGGGGGATTAGAGTAGGTGTAATTAGTTTAAAATTCTTGTAATTATTTTATTATTTTTTGTAATTTAGTGGTTTTTTTTCGTACTTTAGTTTATTTAATTTAATTGTATTTAATTGTAGTTAGTTTAGGGAATTTATTTAATTATAGTGTAGTGTTAGGTGTAATTGTAACTTAGGTTAGGGTTTATTTTACAGTTAAATTTGTCTTTATTTTAACTAGATAGTTATTAAATAGTTAATAACTATTTAGTAACTATTCTACCTAGTTAAAATAAATACAAAGTTGCCTGTAAAATAAAATAAATCCTAAAATAGCTACAATGTAACTATTAGTTATATTGTAGCTAGCTTAGGGTTTATTTTATAGGTAAGTATTTAGTTTTTAATAGGAATAATTTATTAAATTATAGTAATTTTATTTAGATTATTTTAAATTATATTTAAGTTAGGGGGGTTAGATTTAGGGTTAGACTTAGGTTTAGGGGTCAATACATTTATATTTAATATAGTGGCGGCAACGTTGTGGGCGGCAGATTAGGGGTTAATAAATGTAGGTAGGTGGCGGCGATGTTAGGGACGGCAGATTAAGGGTTAATAAATATAATGTAGGGTTCGGCGATGTTGGGGGCAGCAGATTAGGGGTTCATAAGTATAATGTAGGTGGCGACGGTGTCCGGAGCGGCAGATTAGGGGTTAATAATATAATGCAGGTGGCGCTGATGTTGGGGATGGCAGATTAGGGGTTAATAAGTGTAAGATTAGGGGTGTTTAGACTCGGGGTTCATGTTAGGGTGTTAGGTGTAGACATAAACTGTATTTCCCCATAGGAATAGATGGGGCTGTGTTAGGAGCTGAACGCTGCTTTTTTGCAGGTGTTAGGGTTTTTTTTTTCAGCCGGCTCAGCCCCATTGATTCCTTTGGGGAAATCGTGTACGAGCACGTTCAGCCAGCTCACTGCTACCGTAAGCAGCGCTGGTATTACAGTGAGATGTGGAGCAAAATTTTGCTCTTCGCTCACTTTTTTGAGGCTAACGCCGGGTTGAAAAAAACCTGTAATACCAGCGTAGTCTTAAGTGAGCGGTGAGAAAAAACTGAGCGTTAGCACCGCACACCATTACTGACAAAAACTCGTACTCTATCCGATTAAAAATAAATATTGTAAAAAACAATGGCCCAGATTACGAGTTTTGTGTTAGAGATTATGCGGTGCTAGCAAGCAGTTTTTACTCACCGCTCACTTATCTGCAGCACTGGTATTACGAGTTTTCAGAAACCCGTCGTTAAAAGACAAGAAGTGAACGTTGAGCAAAATTTTACTCATTACCATACTCCAATACCAGTGCTGCTTAAGTCAGCAGTGAGCTGGTCGTATGTGCTCGTGCACGATTTCCCCATAGGAATGAACGGGGAGAGCCGGCTGAGAAAAAGTCTAACACCTGCAAAAAAGCAGCATAAAGCTCCTTAACGCAGCCCCATTGATTCCTATGGGGAAATAAAAGTTATGTCTACACCTAACACCCTAACATGAACCCCGAGTCTAAACACCCCTAATCTTACACTTATTAACCCATAATCTGCTGCCCCCGACATCGCCGACACCTACATTATACTTATTAACCCCTAATCTGCCGCTCTGGACACCGCCGCCACTTACATTATATGTATTAACCCCTAATCTGCTGCCCCCAATATCGCCGACACCTACATACTATTTATTAACCTTTAATATGCCGCCCCCAATGTCGCCGCAACCTACCTACACTTATTAACCCCTAATCTGCCGCCCCCAACGTCGCCGCCACTATAATAAACATATTAACCACTAAACCGCTGCACTCCCGCCTCGCAAACATTAGTTAAATATTATTAACCCCTAATCTGCCGTCCCTGACATCGCCGCCACCTACCTACATTTATTAACCCCTAATCTGCCGCCCCTAACGTCGCCGCCACTATACTAAATGTATTAACCCCTAAATCTAAGTCTAACCCTAACACCCCCTAACTTAAATATAATTTAAATAAGTCTAAATAAAATAAAATTACTATCATTAACTAAATAATTCCTATTTAAAACTAAATATCTATAAAATAAACCCTAAAATATCTACAATATAACTAATAGTTACATTGTAGCTAACTTAGGGTTTATTTTTATTTTACAGGCAAGTTTGTATTTATTTTAACTAGGTAGAATAGTTATTAAATAGTTATTAACTGTTTAATAACTACCTAGCTAAAATAAATACAAAGGTACCTGTAAAATAAAACCTAACCTAAGTTACACTAACACCTAACACTACACTACAATTAAATAAATTAACTAAATTAAGTACAACCCCCCCACTAAATTACAGAAAATAATAGACAAATTACAGATATTTAAACTAATTACACCTAATCTAATAGCCCTATCAAAATAAAAAAGCCCCCCAAAATAAAAAATCCCCTAGCCTAAACTAAACTACCAATAGCCCTTAAAAGGGCCTTTTGCGGGGCATTGCCCCAAAGTAATCAGTTTTTTTACCTGAAAAAAAATACTAACAACCCCCCCAACAGTAAAACCCACCACTGCCACAACCAACCCCCCAAATAAAATACTATCTAAAAAAACCTAAGCTCCCCATTGCCCCAAAAAGGGCATTTGGATGGGCATTGCCCTTAAAAGGGCAGTTAGCTCTTTTGCAGGCCCAAAGTCCCTAACCTAAAAATAAAACCCACCCAATACACCCTTAAAAAAACCTAACACTAACCCCCTGAAGATCGACTTACCGGGAGAAGTCTTCAACCAAGCCGGGCGAAGTGGTCCTCCAGACGGGCAGAAGTCTTCATCCAGACGGCATCTTCTATCTTCATCCATCCGGCGCGGAGCGGGTCCATCTTCAAGACATCCGACGTGGAGCATCCTCTTCATCCGACGACTAAAGATGAATGAAGGTACCTTTAAGTGACGTCATCCAAGTTGGTGTCCCTTAGATTCCGATTGGCTGATAGAATTCTATTAGCCAATCGGAATTAAGGTAGAAAAAATCCTATTTGCTGATGCAATCAGCCAATAGGATTGAAGTTCAATCCTATTGGCTGATCAAATCAGCCAATAGGATTGAGCTCGCATTCTATTGGCTGATTGGAACAGTCAATAGAAAGGTACCTTCATATATCTTTAGTCGTCGGATGAAGTGGATGCTCCGCGTCGGATGTCTTGAAGATGGACCCGCACCACGCCGGATGGATGAAGATAGAAGATGCCGTCTGGATGAAGACTTCTGCCCGTCTGGAGGACCACTTCGCCCGGCTTGGATGAAGACTTCTCCCGGCTTCGTTGAGGACTTCGGCCCTGCTTGGATGAAGACTTCTCCCGGTAAGAAGATCTTCAGGGGGTTAGTGTTAGGTTTTTTTAAGGGTGTATTGGGTCGGTTTTATTTTTAGGTTAGGGACTTTGGGCCTGCAAAAGGGCTAACTGCCCTTTTAAGGGCAATGCCCATCCAAATGCCCTTTTCAGGGCAATGGGGAGCTTAGGTTTTTTTACATAGTATTTTATTTGTGGGGTTGGTTGTGTGGGTGGTGGGTTTTACTGTTGGGGGTTGTTTGTATTATTTTTTTTTCAGGTAAAAGAGCTGATTACTTTAGGGCAATACCCCACAAAATGCCCTTTTAAGGGCTATTGGTAGTTTAGTTTAGGCTAGGGTTTTTTTTTTATTTTGGGGGGACTTTTTATTTTGATAGGACTATAAGATTAGGTGTAATTAGTTTTAATATCTGTAATTTTTTTATTATTTTCTGTAATTTAAAGGTTTTTTTGTACTTTAGCTAATTTAATTTAGGTAATTGTATTTAATTTAGTTAATTTATTTAATTGTAGTGTAGAGTTAGGTGTTATTATAACTTAGGTTAGGTTTTATTTTACAGGTACTTTTGTATTTATTTTAGCTAGGTAGTTATTAAATAGTTAATAACTATTTAATAACTATTCTACCTAGTTAAAATAAATACAAACTTGCCTGTAAAATAAAAATAAACCCTAAGCTAGCTACAATGTAACTATTATTTATATTGTAGCTAGCTTAGGGTTTATTTTATAGGTAAGTATTTAGTTTTAAATAGGAATTATTTAGTTAATGATAGGAATATTTATTTAGATTTATTTAATTTATATTTAAGTTAGGGGGTGTTAGGGTTAGGGCTAGACTTAGGTTTAGGGGTTAATAACTTTAATATAGCTGCAGCGACGTTGGACGGCAGATTAGGGGTTAATAAATGTAGATAGGTGGCGTCAATGTTAGGGACGGCAGATTAGGGGTTAATAATATTTAACTAATGTTTGCGAGGTGGGAGTGCGGCGGTTTAGGGGTTAATATGTTTATTATAGTGGCGGCGACGTTGGGGGCGGCAGATTAGGGGTTAATAAGTGTAGGTAGGTTGCGGCGACATTGGGGGCGGCAGATTAGGGGTTAATAAATAGTATGTAGGTGTCGGCGATGTTGGGGGCAGCAGATTAGGGGTTAATAAATATAATGTAGGTGGCGGCGGTTTAGGGGTTAAAAAATTTATTATAGTGTTTGCGATGCGGGAGGGCCTAGGTTTAGGGGTTAATAGGTAGTTTATGGGTGTACTTTTTAGCACTTTAGTTATGTTTTATGTTACGGCGTTGTACCATAAAACTCTCAACTACTGACTGTTAAATGCGTTAGGGATCTTGACGGGGTAGGGTGTACCGCTCACTTTTTGGCCTCCCAGGACAGACTCGTAATACTGGCGCTATGGAAGTCCCATAGAAAAAAGAATTTACGAAGTTTACGTAAGTCGCTTAGTGGTAAGGCCAAAGAAGTGTGCGGTGACCCTAAACCGTCAAGACTCGTAATACCAGCGGGCGTAAAAAAGCAGGGTTAGGACCTCTTAACGCTGCTTTTTTACCCTAACGCACAACTCGTAATCTAGCTGAATATTTGTCAAATATTAAAAGTGACACTATAGTAACTGAGCAATAGTGCCCATTATGCACATCATGCCAAGATACAAAGGGCATTCATATGATTAATCAGTGGTGCAGATGGAATGGGACTGCAATAGGCTAATCTCAGACATGCAAATTAATATTTTCCTTCCACAGTGAACAAAGGGGTTAATTGTATATATCCTTACCGTAACCTTTAGAGGTGTGGATGGGCTGTTATATCTGTCATTTTCGGGTGACCTCACAGTTTGTATTTCAAAAGGAGATACTTAAAGGGACAGCATACTTGAACATTTTTATTGTTTAAAGTAATAGTTAAGTCAAAATTAAACTTTCATGATTCTGATAGAGCATGCAATTTTAAGCAGCTTTCGAATGTACTCCTATTATCAATTTTTCTTTATTCTCTTGCTATCTATATTTGAAAAAGCAGGAATGTAAGCATAGGAGCCATCCCATTTTTGGTTCAGCCCCTAGGTAGCAATTTCTGATTGGTGTCTTTTATTTCCCCAGTTTTTCATAATCAATACTGTTATATTAATACACTTGTATCTAAGCCTCTGCAGACTGCCCTTTTATCTCAGTTTTTTTGACAGTTTTGCATTTTAGCCAGTCAGTACTGACTCAAAAATAAAGCCACGGATCTTAGCACAATGTTATATATATGGCACACATGAACAAGCACGGTCTAACTGTGAAAAACAAGCCTGCCTTCAACGGCTTAGAAATCAGTTTTTGAACCTAATTGAGTTTAGCTTTCAACAAAGAATGCAAAGAGAACAAAGCACATTTGATGATAAAAGTAAATTGGAAAGTTTTTTAAAATTGCATGCCCTATCTGAATCATGAAAGTTAAATTTTGACTTGACTATCCCTTTAACACACATAAAGGCCTTTTCGTGAGCTTTTCTGTTGAAAAGTTGTTCCTGGCTGCAGGCTTTTAACAAACAAATCCATTTTACATTGTGATCACTCAATGACCTGTTCAAACAGAAGTTAAACACCAATTTTGGGAGCAAATAATTAATAGATTGTATTCGACCCCACAATTAACCAGGAACATTTGTGTAATAATAAAATGCTCTCACTAATTAGATCATTTTAATATTGCATTAGATTGTTCCTTTGACTTTTCCATAAAACTATTGACTGTAAATGTGAACTTAAATGTAATAATTATGAAGACATTATATCTTATCATCACATGCAGATAAAAATGGAGCAGTGTCAGCAAAGGAGAGACACGCAGATTTCAGTCCAATCTTGGCTACAAGTAAAGTCTCTTGAGAGAGGGAAAGAAATCGCTTCTTCTTCCAGCTAACATTTTATTCATTGTGATCTTGGAACAGAACATTAAGATTTCATTCTTTCACTTGCCTAGTTTTCCCATAACTTAAAAAAATGATTGATAGTAATGTGTTTTAGTATATATTAAAATTATAACATGAAAAGACATAAATCAAAATTACATTTAAAATGTATATTGTTTTTAGTCTGCAAGTTCTATTTTCATTAAATACATATTTTTCCATTGACATTACAGTAAACTTTTTTTGACCTAGGTGAAGTATTTATTTTGGACATAACTATATTTCATGGAAGCCAGAAGTCCTGCGGTTTCTTTATATTCGCTATTTTCTTTAGAATAGTAGATAAAAGAAGTATTATAATGTATTTTTAAAGATAAATGCATCCCTTAATCATGCTGAAAAAGACTTGAAAAGATAGTGTTTTAAAGTACATCATTAATTTACTAAAATGTGTTTGAAAGCTTGCCTTTAATTATGTGTTACCTCTGGGTAACAACTACAAATGCACAATAACAATCAATGCAAAAGCACTTTGAATTTCAAATTATCAGTAGTTTTTTTTTGAGAAATTTCAAAGATTGCTTCCATAATCCTGCCTCCTGTTTCATGTTGCAGCCATCAGCCAATTACAGACTCACATACTTAAAGGAACATGAAACCCAAATTCTTTCTTTCATGATTTAGAAAGAGCATACAATTATAAACAACTTTCTAATTTACTTCTATTATCTATTTTGCTTCATTCTCTTTGCTGAAAAAGCATATCTAGATATGCTTAGTAGCTGCTGATTGGTAGCTGCACATAGATGCCTCCTGTGATTGGTTCACAGTGTGCATCGCTATTTCTTCATTAAAGTATATCTAAAGAATGAAGCAAATTAGGTAATAGAAGTAAATTGGAATGTTGTTTAAAATTATATTCTCTACCTTAATCATGAAAGAAAATGTTCGGGTATAGTGTCCCTTTAAACAGTGTGAACTCTTGCACATGTCCTGTAGCTGGTGTCTCAGTGCCTATAAAAACACTGAGCACAAATTGATATTGGGAGTAAATTGTAAAGTTGTTTAAAATTGTGTGCTTCATTTGAACCATGAAACTTTAATTTTGACTTTAGTGTTCCTTTAAAGGGACGTTAATCTAAATAAATGCTAGATAGAATGATGCAGTAAAAGAAAAGATTAGTCTGAGAATAACATGTAGATGTATTTTTTAAAGTTTAATTATCTGTTTAAACATTGACAAAACAAGAGTAAAGTTTTAGTGTCTATAAAACAATCGGAGCTGCCATGTTGTAACTTAGGTTACCTTCTCTGCTGTGGCCAATCAGGGACAGTTTTAAATAGGTCACTAGAATGTGCAGCCAATGGCTGTGTGCAATATAACAATGTTCTGCCCTTCCATTTCTAACAGCAACTGAAAAGCTCACAATTTCAAAAAGGAATTATTGAAAAAGGGGACAAAATAAATAATTCAAGTATATTGTAGAGTTTTTTATATATATGATTTATCATTTTATATTACCATCTCATAGTGTTTAATGTCCCTTTAATGTCTACTCAGGGACCACAATGCATTGCAGCTGATAAGCAGGATTCAGCTGGTTGGAAAATCATGAGTGACATGTATACATGACTGCCCATCTCCAACAATGCAATGACTGAACTTTAACTATATGTATAAACCCTTTGCATGGGGTTAAACGCATAATTAGAGGCAAACATAAGAGCATTTTAGTATTACACCATTATACCCCTTTAAAAAAAAGCCTGCTTTTTATTGTAAAAGGAGTAAAAAAGACATCTGCTATATTGGTGTCTATTTTTTAAAAACAGAATGTGCTTTTCTCAATTGTGCCTGTATAATCTTTTGATGACTACACTTGGGTGAACTGTTCTTCCACATCAGTGGTCTTAATAAAAAAAATCCAGTACATGTGTAGAACCAAATGCATTAAAATGAGGACATTACATAGGATTTATAGTAAAAATATATTTTCTATTTAGATAAATTTTCTGAAATGACGGTTGACTTTGATGTCAAACATCAAAGGTAAAGTTGTTTAACTTACAAATGAACGTGGTGAATTATAGTACTGCGCTCTCTATCAAAAATGTAATCAGTCTAGAATTCCATCTGCTTACAATATATACTCAGTATATTTAATGCAGTCTAATAGCTATTTTAATTGTATGCAGACATATTAGAAAGACTAGTATTTTTGTAGAACCATATATTATCAGAAATGCTGCCTGTGTTCTAGCTATGGTGATATTTCTTTGCTAGCTGGATATGCCGCTGATGGGAACAGAATGCATTATTCACAGGAAGATTATTGCCAGTAAATATCCGTACACCAAGCTAAAATAATGCAGGTGCTTTGTCTCATTAAAGGGACATGGAACTGCTGTGCACAACTACAAAAGAATAGTAACTACTCACTATGTTATTGAATTTCATCCTGTTCCTGTAGATCTTTTCAAATCCTTCTTCCTGTTTTCATAGCTTAAAGGTGCCAGAGACTGAAGATCCGCCTCTTCATATTGGGCGCCGCCATCTTGGAGCTCAAGTATTCTCACAGCCTATGACAGAAGCATTGCACACTCACAGATCAGTAATATTGCTCACTTTTTTACAGCTGTATCATTTGTTTGGAGTAGTGTACATGACACATTGTGTGAGCTTTGCATTTTTTACACACTGTTACAGTTTCACAAAATATATTTTAAAAAGCACTAAACAATAATATAGAGCAATGCAGCTGCTGCAAAAATGTACAGCTCCTGTTTTATATCATGCACCCTTACCTGAAGTACAATATACATTTGTAAAAATAGTTAACAACCTCATTGATATGTAAATGCACACAGCTTCTGTCACAGGCTGTGAGAATACTTGAGCTCCAAGATGGCGGAGCTTCAGTATCTGGCACCTTAAAGTGAAGGTCAAGTCCAACGCTCTTGTTTACAGTTTGAGACTTTACATGTGAAATCAGTATGATGTTCATTCATCAATAGCTTGAAAAATATTCTTGTCATTTAAATTTTTAATTTACAATTACCCTCCGTATTACCGTAATTGTCCGCCCGATATTTTCCCTCAATTGATTGACAGGTTTTCTACATCCTAGAGCCAATTACTTTTCTTCCCCCGGGGCGTCCTGCCCCTTTTTACCCGCGTCATCAATCACTATTGCGCATGCGTGTAACCGGGGCTATCGTCATCGTCTTCATGCTCGTGCATGATATGCGCATGCGTATTGCGCTGTATGTCTTCATTCGTTACATTGATTTAGTCATTAGACAGAGAAAAATTAGAATTAGACAGAGAAAGCGATTTACACTATTGCGTTCCAAAGTATGGATCCAAGTTTACATTTGTGTAAATACAATCTAACAGTGCTACGTACTGAAAATTTCTACGCATGCGCAAATGCGGTTAAAATACGCATGCGCATTCTGAACCCGGTGTTGTGCACGAGCTTTGAAGTGACGCGGTGAGCTTGTTGATATGCTCGCTACGTCATTAGATGCAAAGAAGGAAGTGGAGCGGGGGAGGAGTACAAATAAGAAACGGCGGTATTATATATATATATTTTACTATAAATTCATATACTTTTTAAAAAAAATATGTTAGCGACTTTAATAGTTATTTGATAATGTTTACATGGGTGCTGTGCAGTTAGTTAAAATTGACCTTCACTTTAAAGCTATTAAACAGGAAAAATGATTTGAAAATAGCTACAGGAACAGGATTAAATGCAATAACATAGTGAGTTGTTCCTATTCTTTTGTTGCTGTGCACAGCAGTTTAATGTCCCTTTACGGCCCCAATGTTAAAAGCATTGGGATTCTAGTGATATTTTCTAAAGGTATCCATTTTAGGATTTAGATTGACTGTGAGAGCAGTTTAATAACTATGGTTACCGATCAGGGGGTCGATCCGATAAAAATCGTCGCCCGCAAAAGCCGGCGACGCCAATAATTGCGCGGATTTGGTATCCTATATACGGCGTAAGCTAGAAGTTACGCGCGTATATTTCTGCCGTCGCCCGCAGTTTTTTGGGCCATAGGCAGGTATACCAAACCCGCGCAGTTTGGTATCCAATATGCAGCGTAAGGACTTACGTGGCGAAAATGGAGAAAACTTACTCCATTTTCACCTCGCCACAAAAAGCAGCCGTAAGAAGCCTTACGCTGACTATTGGAGCCCCGTAACTTCCTAAACTGGCTGCTAAAATAAACCTAACACCTAACGCATGCGCAATGTCTATCTCCCTGTCAACCGCGATCTGCTAAAATAAACCTAACACCTAACGCATGCGCAATGTCTATCTCCCTGTCAACCGCGATCCCCCCCCCCCCGAAATCCCTAATAAAGTTATTACCCCCTAAAACGCCGCTCCCGGACCCCGCCGCCATCTACATAAACTAACCCCCTACTGTGAGCCTCTAAAACCGCCGCCATCTACCTTATCTATCCCCTAATCTGACCCCTTACACCGCCGCCACCTATATAAAAATTATTAACCCCTAATGTAAGCCCCTTACACCGCCGCCATCTCTATTAAAATGATTAACCCCTAATTTAATCTACCTACCCCGCCGCCAGCTATATTATCTATATTAACCCTAAGTATATTATAGTTAATATAGGTATTACATTATATATATTAACTATATTAACCCTAATTATATTAGGGTTAATATAGTTACTATAGTATTTATATTAACTATATTAACTCTATCTAACCCTAACTAAATTTATATTAAATTAATCTAATTCATTTATAAACTAAAATATTCCTATTTAAATCTAAATACTTACCTATAAAATAAACCCTAAGATAGCTACAATATAATTAATAATTACATTGTAGCTATGTTAGGGTTAATATTTATTTTACAGGTAAATTGTTAATTATTTTAACTAGGTATAATAGATATTAAATAGTTATTAACTATTTAATATCTACCTAGTTAAAATAATTACCCAATTACCTGTAAAATAAATCCTAACCTAAGTTACAAATACACCTACACTATCAATAAATTTAATAAACTACTAACATCTATCTAAAAATACAATTAAATTAACTAAACTAAATTACAAAAAAAAACAAACACTAAATTACAAAAAATAAAAAAAAGATTACAAGATATTTAAGCTAATTACACCTATTCTAAGCCCCCTAATAAAATAATAAACCCCCAAAATAAAAAAAATTCCCTGCCCTATTCTAAATTCAACAAATTTCAAAGCTCTTTACCTTACCAGCCCTTAAAAGGGCCTTTTGTGGGGCATGCCCCAAAGAATTCAGCTCTTTTGCATACAAGAAATACAATACCCCCCCCCCATTACAACCCACCACCCACATACCCCTATTCTAAACCCACCCAAACCCCCCTTAAAAAAGCCTAACACTACCCCCCTGAAGATCTCCCTACCTTGTCTTCACCACACCGGGCCGAACTCCTGATCCGATCCGGGCGATGTCTTCCTCCAAGCGGCAAAGAAGAATTCTTCCTCCGGCGATGTCTTCCTCCAAGCGGCAAAGAAGAATTCTTCCTCCGGCGACGTCTTCCTCCAAGCAGCAGCAAAGTCTTCATTCTTCCGGCGGCATCTTCAATCTTCTTTCTTCGCTCCGCCGCCGCGGAGCATCCATCCCGGCCGACTGCTGAACTTGGAATGATGTACCTTTAAATGACGTCATCCAAGATGGCGTCCGCCGAATTCCGATTGGCTGATAGGATTCTATCAGCCAATCGGAATTAAGTTAAAAAAATCTGATTGGCTGATTGAATCAGCCAATCAGATTCAAGTTCAATCCGATTGGCTGATCCAATCAGCCAATCAGATTGAGCTCGCATTCTATTGGCTGATCGGAACAGCCAATAGAATGCGAGCTCAATCTGATTGGCTGATTGGATCAGCCAATCGGATTGAACTTGAATCTGATTGGCTGATTCAATCAGCCAATCAGATTTTTTTAACTTAATTCCGATTGGCTGATAGAATCCTATCAGCCAATCGGAATTCGGCGGACGCCATCTTGGATGACGTCATTTAAAGGTACATCATTCCAAGTTCAGCAGTCGGCCGGGATGGATGCTCCGCGGCGGCGGAGCGAAGAAAGAAGATTGAAGATGCCGCCGGAAGAATGAAGACTTTGCTGCCGCTTGGAGGAAGACGTCGCCGGAGGAAGAATTCTTCTTTGCCGCTTGGAGGAAGACATCGCCGGAGGAAGAATTCTTCTTTGCCGCTTGGAGGAAGACATCGCCCGGATCGGATCAGGAGTTCGGCCCGGTGTGGTGAAGACAAGGTAGGGAGATCTTCAGGGGGGTAGTGTTAGGCTTTTTTAAGGGGGGTTTGGGTGGGTTTAGAATAGGGGTATGTGGGTGGTGGGTTGTAATGGGGGGGGGGTATTGTATTTCTTGTATGCAAAAGAGCTGAATACTTTGGGGCATGCCCCACAAAAGGCCCTTTTAAGGGCTGGTAAGGTAAAGAGCTTTGAAATTTGTTGAATTTAGAATAGGGCAGGGAATTTTTTTTATTTTGGGGGTTTATTATTTTATTAGGGGGCTTAGAATAGGTGTAATTAGCTTAAATATCTTGTAATCTTTTTTTATTTTTTGTAATTTAGTGTTTGTTTTTTTTTGTAATTTAGTTTAGTTAATTTAATTGTATTTTTAGATAGATGTTAGTAGTTTATTAAATTTATTGATAGTGTAGGTGTATTTGTAACTTAGGTTAGGATTTATTTTACAGGTAATTGGGTAATTATTTTAACTAGGTAGATATTAAATAGTTAATAACTATTTAATATATATTATACCTAGTTAAAATAATTAACAATTTACCTGTAAAATAAATATTAACCCTAACATAGCTACAATGTAATTATTAATTATATTGTAGCTATCTTAGGGTTTATTTTATAGGTAAGTATTTAGATTTAAATAGGAATATTTTAGTTTATAAATGAATTAGATTAATTTAATATAAATTTAGTTAGGGTTAGATAGAGTTAATATAGTTAATATAAATACTATAGTAACTATATTAACTATATTAACCCTAATATAATTAGGGTTAATATAGTTAATATATATAATGTAATACCTATATTAACTATAATATACTTAGGGTTAATATAGATAATATAGCTGGCGGCGGGGTAGGTAGATTAAATAAGGGATTAATCATTTTAATAGAGATGACGGCGGTGTAAGGGGCTTACATTAGGGGTTAATAATATTAATATAGATGGCGGCGGTGTTAGGGGCTCACTTTAGGGGGTTATAGATATAATATAGCTGGCGGCGAGGTACAGGAGCGGCGGTTTAGGGGTTAATAACTTTATTAGGTTGCGGCGGGGTACGGGAGCGGCGGTTTAGGGGTTAATAGCTTTTTTATTGTTAGGCTAGTGAGGGGGGATAGCGGATAGAGGGTTAGACAGTGCGGGCTATGTTAGGGAGGCGTGTTAGACAGTGCGGGTGTTTTAGACTTTAGTCAGTTTTTATAGGCGCCGGCAGATTCTAACGTGGCGCAAGTCACTGGCGACGCCAGAAATTTGTACTTGCGCAGATTTCTGGACATCGCTGGTTTGTGAGACTTACGGCACGTTAGCATCTGACGGCGACCTATATGGGATGGCTCGAGTTGCGAGCTGAAACTGCGGGCGACGCCGGTCTCCTCGCTTGCGCCGCAAACTGCGATCGATATCGGATCGCGCCCCAGATGATTATTTCACCTGTGGTGTAGTTAAGATATCAAATCTGGCCTGTCAGGATTACTTGAGGACTGGAGTTGAGAAACACTATGGTAGACCATAGCCTTTGGAAGTACAAAAAGATGTATACTGGTGGGATCTCATCTTCTACCACCAATGCCATATCTCCCAACTGTCCTTGATATTGTGAGATTGTCACAGGTTAAAAGGTCTAACTGCAGTCCCTCCAACAGTTTTCCTCATAATTGCAGCTTTCCCTACCAAACTCTGGTGGGTCACTGCCCACAAACAATCACATAGCTCTGTCTAACTATATATCTAGCTATCTGCCTGTCTTTGTCTGTATGTCTGCCTGTTGGTCTTTCTGTCTGTCTGTCTCTGTCTGTCTTTCTATATCTATCTGTCTATCTAGCTATCCATCTGTCTGTCTATCTGCCTGTCTATCTATCCGTCTGTCTGTCTATTTGCCTGTCTATCTATCTATCTATCTATCTGTCTGTCTGCCTGTCTGTCTGTATTTATCTAGCTGCCTTTCTATATCTATCTATCTGTCTGTCTATCTATTTTGTGCATAGTAAATGTCTCTCCCTTTGACACATGCCATAATATATTTCTGCTATAAAATCCTTAGTTTACATAATTTCTTATAGTCCTTTTCATCTGTTTGCAGTGTGTCAATAGTTCTGCATTGGTTTGATGGAGAACAGATTGAGAGCTAGAATCAGAGGAAAAACTGATTGGCCAATACAATCCCATCTTCCTTAGTTCCTCCCTTTTGTTTCCCCATATTAGCGTTCAGTTACAAAGCATGTAAAGCACATACAGCTGACAGCTCTGTAATTTATGGATCTGCATAAAACATGTAGAAATAATGATGCTGTCACATCCATGAGCAGTTATAATGAGTGATTCAATAACTTCACCAAAAGGAACATTTACAGAGTACAGAAATAAAATAAACAGAAAATGTTCCTGGCATATTTAATGGTGCACAAGCAAAGCCTTGCTTATGATAGTCATCTGCTGTCAATAGTCATGATAGTCCATCTTAGCACTCACATTAAAGGGACAGTCTAGTCAATATTAAACTTTAATGATTCAGCTAGACAGTGCTAATTCATGTGTGTCATATAGATAACATTGTACTCACTCCCATGGGGCTACCTAGGAGTCAGCACTAACTGGCTGAAATGCAAGTCTGTCAAAAGAACTTAAATAAGGGGGCAGTCGGCTTAGATATAAGGTAATCACAGAGATAAAAAAGTAGATTAATGTAGCCGTGTTGGTTGTGCAAAACTGGGGAATGGGTAATAAAATGATTATCTATCTTTTTAAACAATAAAAACTCTGGAGTAGACTGTCCCTTTAAAAATGAATGGGAGAAGTTGTAAAATACATAGACAAAGTCATGCTCCCATTCTACTCCTGATGGAAATACAGCTGCTGAGCAAATGAGAAGCAGGTATACATGTGCACGTGCCACTAACTGCCATTATCCTCATCTCACACAAAATGGAAGGGTGTTCCATAAGTGCAACGCTGATTACCTGTTTAACCCTAACAAATAGTAAAATAAGGGATTCGGTTTAAAAATAAAATGCTCTAATGAAGTGCGTTTCATTTTTACACTTGTCATGAAACCCACAATTTTTATTTCATGATTCAGATGCATGCATAAAATTGCATAACATTTTATTTTTTTTTCCAATTTATTTCTGTTTTAAAATTTGCTTCATTCTCTCTGTATTCTTTGTTGAAGGACCTGCAATGCACTACTGGGAGCTAGCTGAACACATAGGGGTCAATTTACTAAGCAGCGGATGCTGCATTGAAGCCCCATCATTTCAGGTCCTCCTGAAACGGAAGTTAAGAAGCAGCGGTCATAAGATGGCGGACTGAAATCATCCCGATCCGATCCAATTGGGATGATTGATGACCCCTGCTAGCGGCCGATTGGCTGTGAGTGAGCAGGGGGCGGCATTGCACGAGCATTTCATGCTGTCGGCATTTAGTGAGGTTGCCTCTTCATAAATCTAGCCCATAGGGTGAGCCATTGACAAGAGTCATATATGTGCAGCCACCAATTGGCAATTAGCTCCCAGTAGTGCACTCTTGCTCCTGTGCTTACCCAAGTATGCTCTTCAACAAAGGATAGCAAAAGAACAATGCAAATGAGATAGTAGAAGTATATGGAAAGTTGTTTGAAATTGCATACCCTATCCCTTTAAGTACAATCACTCAGGGTACATCAGTTTCCCTTTAAGTAAGCATCCTCACTGACTGCTAAGGTAGTTGTTGTAGATTGTTTGGTTTATAATAGAAGTAAAAAAGAAATGAACACAAGAAAAATAAAATAGCTATTGATGTGCAAATAGTCCTTAAGAAATGGAATATGTTAGAGACAGTGGACTGTTTTATAAAGGATTTCTTTAGTTATGTGTTTAGTGAGGTTTTTAACATATTATTGTGATGCTGGTATCCTTGACAGTGTGAGAAGGTAACAGCTTGCAGCTATTACGAGGGGCAGTTACAAATCTCTTTCACATTTTTTGTTGGGATGTTGCACCATGTTTTTTCAGCAACATTTTAGTTTTTCAAGAGTTTTATTGAATCTAGACAATTGCCTAGGTGATTTATTACCCACCATTGTTTATCAAGCATGTGAGATTTATACATTCTCTCATGAGTGTATACATTTGTTTTTGTCTTTAGATTTATTTTTGTCATTTGTAGAGCCCTCTCACAGTCATGAATCTAAACCTGATCCTGATATTTAATTTGCACTGACCACAAAAGGCCACACAGTTAAGAAGTCACATAACCCACTATGTTATATGGGGGCTGAGCAAAGGGCACTTTTGATGCCTATGTCCAGGATCAGATTCTAGATGTGCCAAGTCACGGGGACATTTTTACTCTCTTTATCAGCTGTGGATGCCCATGGCTCTGTTGATTTATAGAACACAACTATATGGGATTATATTATATTTTTAATTATTTATTTTTTAATTCTTCTGCAAATAAATGAATAAATGTCTGGAAACTTTGCCTATGATATTGCTGCACTGTGATTACCTAGCTCAACATTTGGAGCACATTTTCCAAGCATGAGAGCAACAGAAAATCAAATAGTGAGAAAAACAACATCCAAATAATGACTCTAGCTGGTGTAAAGGAACAGATTATCTTAAACGTGCTATCAAATACTTAAAAAAGTGCAAGAAAAATTTGAATATTCTACTTAACTGGATAAAAGATGTGCCTAGCTTTGTTCCTGTCCTATTTATACACAAATATAGGGGATGGATAAAAGTCAGCAGAGTAATTATTATTCTTTGGGGTTTTATTATATTGCATACATTTTGTTCTTGTAAAGATTAAGCGCTAGGTTGCAAGTGGAGCGCTATATTATCACTCACCCGCAAACGGGCAAATTCTCCCCATTTGCAGGCACACAATTAACCAGTCATTATTAGTGGATCTGATCTCTGGTTCATTTTATAAATGTCCCCCAATTGGCTTTAAAATTAGGAATACAGATACTCGTCGACTTACAACCTATGCGACTTATGACCATCCATACTTACGACCATGTGTCGTACTGCAGACAGCAGTGCTTGTGTGCAGGCCATACGAGAGTGACTGTCGTAAGCAGCAGCAGCAGCCTTCACATGTGTCGCAGCCTCTCACCATGTCGCAGTACAAAATACCTGTGATGTGTAGCGGCAGACCTATCTGCCTACACCCTACATTAGACCAATTTATTAGACCTAACTGCCTACACCCTAAATTAGACCAATTTATTTACATGCCGTAGATATATCGGCCGACTTACGTCCAAATCGTCGGTCAGAACCTAATGCGGTCGTAAGTCGACGACTATCTGTAGTGTTGTTTTATTAATACAAAAAAGAAGCATCTTTATTTTTTAATAGCGGCACTAAGCAGTTTTTGGGGGCTGAAGTTGTCTGGTGAGGGTTGTTGAAAAATAACGGCACTGAAAAGTGCCTTTACATTGCAGTCTATTGGAGCTGTGTCTCCCCAGTAAATATATATGTTTCACGGCATGAGAACAAGGCTCCCATTGGAGCCTATGGAAACGCGCTCTATTGAGTGCATAGCTTCATTCGCACAGTGCTGCACTGCAAATACCAGCATGCAAATTTGCGCTCCATTCGTAATCTGGCCCTAAATCTTTATATATATTTTTCCATTACTAAATGGGCCACCCTTGCAGAGACAACACATTTACCACCTGCAGAGCAAGCCACCTGTCAGGCATGGCAACAGTCCTCATGTTTTATTGCTTTGTGACACACCAAGTCACATCTTTCCTTCTATGGTACATACTGTGGAAGAAAGAAAAAAAGTAAAGCATGTTTATCTTATTGGTCTCTTTATACTTTCAATGACTTGCCAGTCTAGCTGAGTTATCCCATGGTCAGCTTCTAGACAGTGAGAGGATACAGGAGCATATTTATTCCTGCATCTAATATTTGGTTTATGCTAATGTATTCTGTTTCTCACCCTTCTAGTTATATTGCCAATATAGATCTTAGAACAAGGGCACATAATTAGGTAAATCACATTTCTAGGGTGCAAAACACTGGATCTTATAATTATTGAATTACGATATTAGATAAAAAAAATCTTGGGTATTTTCCATGTTTAAATTGCAATAACTGTTATTCAATAATTAAATAATTCATTGTTTGCACCCTAGGTATAGTCAAAAATATGACATTAGGGACTTTTATACATGTGATTCTATCTATGTGATTTACCTAATTAAGTGCATGTATTCTAAAGTCTATATTGGCGAGACGACTAGAAGGGTGAGAGACAAAATAAATGAGCATAAATCAAATATTAGATGCAGGAATAAAGATGCTCCTGTATCATCTCACTTTCTAGAAGCTGGGCATGGGATAAGTCAGCTACACTGGCAGGTAATTGAAAGTATAAGAGACCAAGAATGGGAGGTGATTGGGAAAATTGTTTGGATTTTTCAGCTAGAAGCCAAGTATCCTAGAGGCATGAATAGGGGAAAGATATGACAGTCTTTTTATAATACACTCAGAATTCCAGATATAATACATACCGGCAAATAGTATTTGTTTTTATTGCAGTATTGGATGTTGGCCACAAGGTGGCACTATGAAAATGCTACTTTGTTTTTTAAATGTGATAGATTGACTGATACATGTTATTATCGTTGAACACTTTGTAATTATTTAAACACAGCGTGGGGTGTGCATTTTATGGCATGAGTAAGGGTTTGGAGTAGAGTTGCCACCTCAGCCATGTTTTCCTGGACACTTATGAGTTACACATGCTGCAGGGTGTGCAGGGAGGAAGATGTATTGTGTTTCTGGACAGCACTATTCATCTGCCTCCCTGCACACCCTGCAGCATGTGTAACTTATAAGTGTTCTGTATTTTAAGGGACGGGTGGTAACCCTAGTTTGGAGCCCGAAATGTCATCATGATGACCTTGACCTTTATGTCATAAAGCCAAGAGGAGACAGATATTGTGCTGCTGGATTGTATTTATTCAAGATTTATGTGGCAAATTAGGGACAGTTGCTACAGATTTTTGCAGGGGCAGTGGAAAACCACAAATTTCAGAGTTAAATTACAGGAAAATTATGCAAAATAAATAATGAATGTATATTGCATATTAAATGACATTTAAAGCCAACATTAGTCTTTCATGATTTAGATAGAGCGTGCAATTTTATACAACTTTCTGATTTGCTTCTGTTATCTAATTTGCTTCATTCACTTGGTAACCATTGTTGGAAATCTTACCTAGGAAGCTTCGGAAGCAGCAATGCACTACTGGGATCTAGCTGCTAATTAATCGCTACACATATATACCTCTTGTCATTGGCTCACCCAACATGTTCAGCAGTTCCCAGTGCATTCCTGCTTCTTAAAAAAAATTATACCAAGAGAATAAAAAAAATGTGATAATATAATGAATTGGAAAGTTGTTTAAAAGTGCATGCGCTATCAAAATCATGACAGAAAAATGTCCCTGTAAACATTTTATGGGGAAATATATATTGAAATGACTGACCCTTTAATAAAAGGGACATGAAACTCAAACACTTTATTTCATGATTAAGATAGAGCCTGCAGTTTTAAACAACTTTCTAATTTACCTCATATCAAGTTTTCTTTGTTCTCTTGTTATCTTTTTGATGAAAAGCAGGGACGAAATCTCAGTAGCATGAACGTGTCTGGAGCACTATATTGCAGCAGTGTAGCAGGAATGTTATACATTTTGCAAGAGCACTAGATGCGACACTATTTGTTGTCATGTTGCTTCTCTCCCATGGTATTCTTTGTTGAAGAGATTCTTAGGTAGGTGTCTCATCAACAAAAAATACCATGGGCAAGAAGCAAATTTGATAACACAAGAAAATTGTAAACTTTTTAATCACAAAATAAAATGTATGGGTTTCATATCCCTTTAACTGTAACAAATATAACAGTTTTAATACACTCATAACTTAGCTACTTTTTTTTAACCATTTCATCAACTAGCTGTTGCATGGCCACCTACTCATTAACTGCAGCTCTCATTTCCAGTTCATGCTTTAAAGGGACACTGATCCCAAATTTTTTTCTTTAGTGATTCAGATAGAGCATGCAATTTTAAGCCAACTTTCTAATTTACTTCTATTATCAAATTCTTCATTCTCTTGGTATGTTTATTTGAATAGCAAGAATGTAAGTTTAGATGCCGGCCCATTTTTGGTGAACAACCTGGGTTGTCCTTGCTGATTGGACAGCACCAATAAACAAGTGCTGTCCATTGGTCTGAACCAAAAATTGCTGGCTCCTTAGCTGAGATGCCTTCTTTTTCAAATAAAGATAGCAAGAGAATAAAGAAAAATTGATAATAGAAGTATATTTAAAAGTTGCTTAAAATTGCATGCTCTATCTGAATCATGAAAGAAAAAAAAATTGGGTTCAGTGTCCCTTTAAGGCAGATTCTGTGAGGCATCTGTGTCTAATTGACTGCTCTGTAGAATTGCAGAATCACTAGTGCACAAGCAACTCCCTTATCACATGCTGACACAGTGTTAATAATAGTATATAAAACATTATTGTGTGGTTGTATTAGATGTGAGCTTCAGAATATTATGATCATACAGTTCCATTATAATATAAATGTGTACAGATTGTATTAACTTGGTGTAAATTATAATCAAGACAGATGAGTAGATACAGTGTTAAATGTATTTAATGGAATTCAACGTCAGTGTCAAGATTCTGTAGACAAAGCAAAAATGTTTCCAATTACTGGTGATGTAACATGTGCTGCTTTGCAATAACTATTTGTAAAATAACATAATGACAGCATTGTGGTGAGATTGATATCTGTGGGCATTTGCTGAGTATTCACTGCCAGAGCCCTATCAATCTTGTCTTCCACCTCCACAGCAGAGATTCACAAGAGCAGCTCTGGGCAGGGGCTGAAATCCCTCTTTTCTTGTGGTGTGTGAACCTTACAAAAGGCTGGCTGCCTGTTAAATGGGGTCTGCTGTTTAACACAGGGAACATCAGACTAAAGGAGGCGGAACTACGTGGCTTACATTCAGAAGGAGATCTCAGTTTTCTTGCTAAAGCACCAGCACTTTCAGTGAAAAGAGAGAAAAAGAGATTGTTTTACAGGTTCAGCTTTACTTGTAGTGAGGAGCGAGTTAGGACTCGCATCAGGGGGGCGCAGAGCCAGGCTGGGAAGCTGCACAGGGATGATGGGCTGCCCACCTGCCACACACACAGCATTGCCAGGCTCTTCACAGACCACCGTGCTATGAAATAGCTCTCAGGGTCACTTCTGGATACGTTTGTGGATTGGTGAAATCTGAAGATGTGAAGCTCAGGGCTTGCTGACCTTACCATGAGAATTTATGCTCTCAAATGGCTGAGGTTCAGGATCTTGAAGAAAAGCACTTTGCTTATTTTGCTGCTATGGATATTGTGCTGGATGTTTGTGAACACACTGTTTTTTGTCCATAGAAGGGTGTTTTCAGATTATTGCACAGATGAAGAAAGTAAAAACATCCTTGCTGGGTTGGTATGTATGGAACTCCATCCAGTCTTTATAAAGACAGTTTTATTTAATAGTGTAGCAGGAGGAATTCACTTCTCTTTATACAACTCTAGTCAGATCTATTTGAATTTCTGTCAATTGAGCTAATGTATAATCTTTTAGAAAAAAAAAACTTATTATAGGGTTTAGCTGCAAACATTCCCTATGAAAAATGTTATAATAAAAAAGTCAACATATTTTCTTAAAGGAAACAGACCATCTAGTAAGATTGAATTTTTTTAATATAGAACATTTTGTGCAAATTTGTAAGTTTAAGAAATCCGTATTATGGAATTTTACTTTAACATTATTTTACTTTAACATCATATTTTAACATATATGTTAAAAGGCAAATTATTGTTTGAGCAATTATACTGAAAGATATACAGATCGCCCAAGCATGCAGTAAGCACAGGAGATTACGCATCATTCCAATAGTTTCTATGTGCTCATCATCCTGTGAATGCTGAAACAGTTTGAGTCATAAAAAACCTCTGTGTTTATGTGGGAAATAATGACTGAGTATATAGCAAAATGCAAACAGTAAAATATTATGGAAATTCTGACATTCTTGTTTCATTTTATAACATTTGGTTTACCAGTATATAACTGATAATTGCCCTAGATGTAATAACAATCAAAAGTCCCTAATGAGAATGATTTCACCGATTCCCTTGTTATCCTATAAAATGACTATGTTGCATTAGTAACATTGACAGTGATGTCAGTGAACATGTCAGATATGATTTCATCCACAAACCCTGGGGCAGAGAACATTAGTTAACTTTTTCTTTCTTGACTTTTGTATATTTTAGTAAGAGCTTGTATGTGATGACAGTCACAATCTAATATGACTACTTGAGGTTCTCAAATGGCCACTGTAAATTCTTGTCTATGAATATGCATCTGTTGAAGAAGAGCATTTACAGGGGACTCTAAATTATTTTTTCTTGTACCTCAATGCTGGTGGTTTTTAATGTATTATAGTTTATGTTTCTTGAACAATGCATGTTGCTCTCCTTAATAAAACTATTTTTTCATATTGGTGCTTACCTTATTTATCAGTGAGCAATTTAAAATAGAGAACATTTTCTCTTTGCTTAAGTTTGTTCCTTTAAAATAAAAATTAAAAAAAATCTTGATGCATATAAAAGGACAGTTGAGTTTGTGCATGGGGTATAAGCTTTTTGACTGGAAAAGAAAAGCCCCACATCTTTATTGATAAACTGTGACACAAACCTCAAGGATAAAAACAAAACATATTTGTTTCTCAGCACAAAATCATCCACTTGTCATAAACTGTAATACATTACAAAAATGTTTAAGCTATAACAAATACATTGTAGCCCTTTTCAGTCAAATACCTAGTCATACACCTTTTAAAATGAAATGTTTGTTTTTTTTTTTAGAAATGATATATATGAGTGTAATAGATTATTTTAATGTTTTTATGTTGTGTTTGGTTAACATTTTATTTTAACCCTTACTCCTTACACTAGGTTTTCAGGCATGTTAATCCATTGAGCGCAAATTTTGTTTACACTCAAGCGCAACCATTTACTTTCAACTTTTTAATATGTGCTCTAGTTAGCGCGTCACTTGTAATCTAGCTCCATGTAATTAAAACATTTTTTAATAGTTACAACACCTTGTTTTTTTGCAAATTGTTTTCAGTCACCAAACTCTTTCCAGGGAATAGAATATATAGATAGGGACCCTCAGGGAGGAGATAGAGTAAAAACATTACTCAAGAGGGAAGTTTATTGGATCTTTACATTAGCAACAAGATCACCCACAGGCATCAACAGGAGATATGATGTAGACTTATTTATTGAGTAACATATCCAAACCAACAATATAACCAACAATATAACCAGTAGCACTATCTTAAGTACATCCATTAATTCAACTGTTGAATCAACTCATATACCTCATATACATATACCCACAAGTATCATTGTGAGCTCTAATATATCTTCTATCTGTTCTATAATGAATCATATATCTGTGAATTGATCATCTTATCACAATTTAAAACACTAATAAGAATAATTGCATTAGAACTAGACATGTGCGATTCGTTTCGTTTCGATTCGGAAATTTGGAAAATTCGGCAAATTCGGCGATTCGGATCGAACCGAATTTACGAATTAAAATTCTGCCGAATTTTCCGAATCGAATCGATTCGTAAATTCGGATGGCCATTGGGATTACACTAGTATTGTACAGTATGTTAGGTTAACACCTAATATACAGTATAATACTAGTCTAATCCCACCTAACACTTACCGAAATGCCGAATTTACGAACCGAATCGAACCAAATCAAACCGAATCGAACCGAATTTCTTCGAATCCGAATGAATCCGAAACGAATCCGAAATGAATCGATTCAGAATTTTCCGAATTCTAATCGATCCGAACCGAACTTCAAAAAATTCCGAATCGATCCGAACCGAACCGAATTTTTTCGCCATGCACATGTCTAATTAGAACTAACTCCCCTCAGTCCCACCAATGGAATCTCCTTGTACTCCTCAACAAAGAAAACACCAAGGGATACATTTATCCTGCTTTTTACATAGGTATTATACTAAGGTCTAGAATAATATATATTTTTTTTATTATCCAGACAATCATATACTATAAATTAAAGCAGTCCACCTTTGTGAAGAAACCTGTAGATAGTTTTTATTATTGAATTACAATATCTTTTTAGCATTAGGATGTGACTTAGTAAGGTTTCCTTTGTTTTTCTTTCTTTTCTTATTATTTTCATATTTGTATTTTTATATTTCTATTTTCATATATACATTTTTTTCTGTTATATTGATAAATGTTTCTACTAAATGTAACTATATATCATTTGAACTATATGCATTTCAATATTTCAGTGTATCATCCCAAAGAGTTAGATTATTTCACTCACAGCTGAGCCCATTAGATTTACCTTGTACTTAGAGACCTATTGATCTCTTCCCATTGGTTAACACATTCTATTAAAGCTCACCTGTGACATCTAATTACCAATCTCTGAGGAAGCGCATGTGCGCGCATGCGGGAAACATGTCAGATAGTCAGAGCTGCACCTCTTGTCTATCACCTGCATGAATAAACTCTGTTGAAGCACTGGCATCCAGTCCGGTTTTGTCCTCTTTTTTTCTGTCTATATATATGAGTGTAATAGATTATTTTAATGTTTTTATGTTGTGTTTGGTTAACATTTTATTTTAACCCTTACTCTTTACACTAGGTTTTCAGGCATGTTAATCCATTGAGCGCAAATTTTGTTTACACTTGAGCGTAACCATTTACTTTCAATGTTTTAATATGTGCTCTAGTTAGCGTGTCACTTGTAATCTAGCTCCATGTAATTAAAACATTTTTTAATAGTTACAACACCTTGTTTTTTTGCAAATTGTTTTCAGTCACCAAACTTATTCCCCAACACCACTTGCAGTATTTGGAGGAATCAATCTGAACTAACCACTGAGTAGACAAAACTGGCCAATATCATCCATAATTTTCAGAGTTAAAGGGACACTGAACTCTATTTTTTCTTTCGTGGTTCAGATAGAGCATGCAATTTTAAGCAACTTTTTAATTTACTCCTACTATCACATTTTCTTCATTCTCTTGGTATCGTTATTTGAAAAGCAAGAAGGTAAGTTTAGATGCCGGCCCATTTTTTCTTATTGGTGGATAAATTCAGCCACCAATAAACAAGTGCTGTCCAGAGTCTGAACAAAAAATTGGCTGTCTCCTTAGCTTTGATGCCTTCTTTTTCAAATAAGGTTAGCAAGAGAACGATAATAGGAGTAAATTAGAAAGTTACTTAAAATTGCATGCTCTATCTGAATCATGAAATAAACAAATTGGGTTCAGTATCCCTTTAATTTACAGAAAAATGAGAAAAATAAATAATGATAGCATATTACAAAGTTACCATTCATAACAAAACATTTTATATTACTATATAAGATTTTTCATGTCTCTGTAAGACATTTTTGGATTTAAAGCTATCACAATCTATATGAAAATGTGAATAATTTAAATCACATTAACCCTTTGTGGTTAAGAATAGTTTTATGTATAATATATCTTTGAAAAAACATAAAAACACAAAAGCGGCAGCCCCAAGCTTTCAGAAAATCTATCTGTGTATATTTTCCTAATGTTTTGGGGCTCAGTAAGGCACTGATGATCAAAAGTGCCCAGAGGCGGTGAGATATTCAAAAGGCATCACAGCAATTTGGAGTAAGCTGGTGAAGTAAGCCGGCGAACGCGTGATATCATTGTTTAAAGACAGCATCGCAAGAGGCATTTTACTATACATTGCAATGGGTGGCGAAGGTGGCAAAATATTCCAAGCAGCATTGCCACCTACATTGACAATGTAAATAAAGGATCCCCTTTAAATGTATCACCAAACCTAATAAACATACCTATTAACCCCTAAACTGACATAACTCCCTGCCTCAAACTATCCCTACACTACTTAACCCCCTAACTGCTAATACCCCACCACAAAACTACCCCTGACCTATTAATCTCCTAACCACCAATACCCCACTGCAAACTTACCCTAACCTATTAACACCCTAACTGCCAATACCCCACTGCAAACTTACCCTAACCTATTAACACCCTAACTGCCAATACCCCACTGCAAACTTACCCTAACCTATTAACACCCTAACTGCCAATACCCCACTGCAAACTTACCCTAACCTATTAACACCCTAACTGCCAATACCCCACTGCAAACTTACCCTAACCTATTAACACCCTAACTGCCAATACCCCACTGCAAACTTACCCTAACCTATTAACACCCTAACTGCCAATGCCCCACTGCAAACGTACCCTAACCTATTAACACCCTAACTGCCAATACCCCACTGCAAACTTACCCTAACCTATTAACACCCTAACTGCCAATGCCCCACTGCAAACTTACCCTAACCTATTAACACCCTAACTGCCAATACCAATCTATCTACTATCTACTATTAATGCACTATCTACCAATACCCTACTGCAAACTACTATCTTTAAAAATCCCTATCCTAAAAAAAATTTCCCTTAAAAGAGCAAAAGTGATTCCGCTCTTTATCTAAAAAATAAAAAATCTTATCCTAAAAAAAGATGCCCTGAAAAGGGGGCTTCAGTGATTCAGATCTTTTGCTAAAAATTAAAAAAAAACTCTCCTAAAAAAAGATTCCCTGAAAAGGGCATCTGCGATAAAGCTCTTTTGCTAACCCTAACGCTAAACCCAAAGTTTCTCCTCACCAAACTTGATTCCAGCTCCTAGGTGGACTGATGCTTCTGTAAGGCGGCGCCCTTATTATTATTATCAATTATTTGTAGAGCGCCAACAGATTCCGCAGCCCTTCTTACATCTCCATGCATGGTGGTGCTCTGCTGGGACTTTCGTCTTCTATTCTTCAGTCTTCTTCCTTCTTCCACCCAATGCTTCTTCTTTTTTTCTTATCTTCCATCTGACGTCCTCTTCATGTGGTCGCCGCCGCACACTGACGCTTGAATGTCTTTAGTACTCTATAGCAGCAGTGTTTTGCAATATTGTATAACAAAGCTACAAATAATGCTGCAAAACACTGCTGCCAAAGAGTACTAAAGACACGTGCACACTTGAGCGCTTATGAGCCTATCTAGTTTTACTCTTCAACAAAAGATACCAAGAGAACAAAGCAAATTTGATAACAGAAGTAAATTGAAAAGTTGTTAAAACTGGCATGCTCTATTTAATCATTAAAGTTTAATTTTGGCTTTATTGTCCCTTTAATACTTAAGCTAAGGAATTAATTTGTCCCTTAACACTTCTCTTCCCACTCTAATATGACCTTTGGATACGGTAGACCCAGGTTGCATATTTATTTCTAAAATGCATTTTGGGGTGGAACTGGAGTAAAATGTTATGTATTGGGCCATTTCAGAAAAAGTGATGTAGATGGCAGATGAGGTATTAAATAACTTACAAATTAAACATAAAGAAAAAAACATATTTACATTGTTTTTAAACTTCATTTGTGTTAAAGGGACAGTATACATCAATTTTCATATAACTGCATGTAATAGACACTATAAAGAAGAATATGCAAAGATACTGATCTAAAAATCCAGTATAAAGCTCCAAGTTTAGCACTGTTGATGAGGTTAGCTAGAACACCCAGTTAAAGGGGCTGGGAGCAGACACTTCCTCCTCCCCTGCATATAAAAAGACAGATTAGTCAAACAGAAGCCAGTAGTAGTCTGTAAACGCACATATAAATCTGAAATTTTGGGGCTTGGTTAGGAGTCTAAAAAGCAGCACAATTTTATAAAAAAATAAGCAAAACTATAGATTGTTACAAAATCATTCCCAGATGGGCTATATAAATGGATCATCTACAAAACATTTATGCAAAGAAAAATCTAGTGTACAATGTCCCTTTAAAGCATTGAATTTCAGACTCCTAACCAAGCCCCAAAGTTTTAGGAGAATACTGATGTATACCTACTCCAGCTTACTCATATTTGTGTAAACTTTGAGTCTTTTCATATGGGGAGGGGGGGAGTGTCTGTTTTTGCCCACTTAAAGTGGGTGTTCTAGCTTCCTTTTTAACAGAGCTAAACTGGAAGCTTCTAAGTAAGTTTTTAAATGGTTTTATACTGGATTTTTTTATCAGTATCTGTGCATATTATACTTTATAGTGTATATTACATGCAGTTATATAAAAACTGGTGTACACTGTCCCTTTAAGTAATCCTTCGTTTTATTGTACAGTAGAATACTCTGGTTCAAATGATTACCTGTGTATACCATTTCCCTTGAGGGGTCTGTGGCTGAACTAGGTGTTGCAGGGGAAGAAATTACAGCTTTGATGCAACCTCTTGCACTTTTGTTTTTTTAAGGAAGGGATCACATGTTACTTTAACCCCTTAAGGACCAAGGCCATTTTTCAATTTCTTTCCCTTAAGGACCAGGGCTATTTTTACATTTCTGTGGTGTTTGTGTTTAGCTGTAATTTTCTTCTTACTCATTTATTGTACCCACACATATTATATACCGTTTTTCTCGCCATTAAATGGACTTTCTAAAGATACCATTATTTTCATCATATCTTATAATTTACTATAAATTTTTTTATAAAATATGAGGAAAAAATGGAAAAAAACACACTTTTTCTAACTTTGGCCCCCAAAATCTGTTACACATCTACAACCACCAAAAAACACCCATGGTAAATAGTTTCTAAATTTTGTCCTGAGTTTAGAAATACCCAATGTTTACATGATCTTTGCTTTTTTTGCAAGTTATAGGGCAATAAGTACAAGTAGCACTTGGCTATTTCCAAACCAATTTTTTTCAAAATTAGCGCTAGTTATATTGGAACACTGATATCTTTCAGGAATTCTTGAATATCCCTTGACGTGTATATATTTTTTTTTAGAAGACATCCCAAAGTATTGATCTAGGCCCATTTTGGTATATTTCAAGCCACCATTTCACTGCCAAATGCGATCAAATAAAAAAAATTGTTCACTTTTTCACAAATTTTTTCACAAACTTTAGGTTTGTCACTGAAATTATTTACAAACAACTTGTGCAATTATGGCATATATGGTTGTAAATGCTTCTCTGGGATCCTCTTTGTTCAGAAATAACAGACATATATGGCTTTGGCGTTGCTTTTTGGTAATTAGAAGGCCGCTAAATACCACTGCGCATTACACGTGTATTATGCCCAGCAGTGAAGGGGTTAATTAGGGAGCATGTAGGGAACTTCTAGGGTTAATTTTAGCTTTAGTGTAGTGTAGTAGACAACCTCAAGTATTGATCAAGGCCCATCTTGGTATATTTCATGCCACCATTTCACCGCCAAATGCCATCAAATTAAAAAAATCGTAACATTTTTCACAATTTTAGGTTTCTCACTGAAATTATTTACTAACAGCTTGTGCAATTATGGCACACATGGTTGTAAATGCTTCTCTGGGATCCCATTTGTTCAGAAATAGCAGACATATATGGCTTTGGAGTTTCTTTTTGGTAATTACAAGGCGGCAAAATGCCGCTGCGCATCACACGTGTATTATGTCTAGCAGTGAAGGGGTTAATTAGGTAGCTTGTAGGGAGCTTGCAGGGTTAATTTTAGCTTTAGTGTAGAGATCAGCCTCCCACCTGACACATCCCACCCCTGATCCCTCCCAAACAGTTCTCTTCCCTCCCTCACCCCAAAATTGTCCCCGCCATCTTAAGTACTGGCAGAAAGTCTGCCAGTACTAAAATAAAAGCTCTCTTTAAATTTTTTTAAAAATTTTCCCAGCATATTTACATATGCTGCTGTGTAGGAGCCCCCCATAGCACCCAACCTCCCTGAGCCCCCCCACACAGCTCTCTAATCTCCCCCCTCTCACTATTTGGTGCCATTTTGGGTACTGGCAGCTGTCTGCCAGTACCCACTTTTCAAACTTTAGTGCACTTTTTTTTAATATTTTTTTTTTCTGTAGTGTAGCTGGCCCCCCCTCAATACCCCCCACCCCCCTCTCCCAGATCCTTTTTATAAATAGAAATTTAGCCCTCATCACCCGCTCCCACCACAGATCACCTCCCGCTCCCACCACAACCGGACCGTTTATGTGGCATGCTTTGTTAAGATCGGGGGCGCGCAGGCGCGCGCACATGCGCGCGCACGCACCCCCGCCCCCGTGCACGCGCCCGCACGCACCGGTACTAATTCCGGGACCAAGATTCCCAGCGATGGGCCACCTCCTCCCTGTAACTGCTCCCACCCACCAACGATCGGCACCATCGCTGGCCGATGCAGAGAGGGCCACAGAGTGGCCCTCTCTGCATCGGTGTGCCAGAAAAGGTATTGCCATGATGCCTCAATATCGAGGCATCACGGCAATACCTTGAAAGCGGCTGGAAGCGATCAGGATCGCTTCCAGCCGCTTTAAACACTTAGGTCGTACAGGGTACGTCGCTGGTCTTTAAAGACCAGGTTGTGTGCGACGTACCCTGTACGACTCGTGTCGTTAAGGGGTTAAGATCTTCAGGCACTGAAATTGCAACTGTCTACGACTCCCGAATCACAATAGCAAGATCACTGAGGAAGTGAATCTGCCTCTAGTCATTTACCCATTGAATGTTGAGTCATCACATGCACACTCAATAGCATCAATTTACACACTGTGCCATTTTATGGACAGACGTTTTAAAATAAATTAGTATATTTAAAATAAAGGCATTTTCATCAACAATTTTTAAATGTATTTTGATTTTTAAATTTTGTGCTGAAGCCATACAATAAAGTTTGCAGTTAACTGTATTTAGAGCAATAAACGAACATGATACCCAAATGTTGAAGCACTTGAAAGAGATGCAGCATAGCTCTAAGAAGCTGACTAGAAATTTCTATGTAAAAAAGGAAAATGTTGTACCTCAAAATTTTCCTCATTAACCACATCCCATTGTAAAGGGTTTTTAAACAGCCAATCAGTATGCTAGTCCTGGGACTTGCAAAGGAGTATGTATCTGCCATGTGCAGACACAGTCATGTTATTTCCCTCTTTAGTTCCAGGAAGGTTAATGTGAGAGATTTCAGTAAAATCTCATGAGGTCACAATAAATAAAAGTGTGACAACAGCATTGATGAAGCTGATTGGCTGTTGTGTTTATTTTTTCGCAGTAGCTGAATGCTAATTGTTCATGGAGCACTTGCTATTGTGAGCTGAAGAAATGTTGAGGTAAATCATCTTACTTTTTTGCATAAAGATGTTCATGTGATATTTTCTTGTCATATTTTTACAGTTATTCAGCATAATTTTCAAGTGATTTGGCATATGGATATGATGCCCATTTAAAGGGACAGTATACACCAATTGTCATATAACTGCATGTAACAGACACTACTATAAAGAATAATATGCACAGATACTGATCTAAAATTCAGTATAAAACTGTTTAAAAACATACTTAGAAGCTCCCAGTTTAGCTCTGCAAAAAATGTAGCTGGAACACCCACTGCAAGTGGTAAATAGCAGACACTCCCCCCTCCACCTTCCTTTGCATATGAAAAGACCCTTTACACAAACAGGAGCAAGCTGGAGTAGGTATACATCAGTATTCTCCTAAAACTTTGGGGCTTGACTAAGAGTCTGAAAATCAGAGCAATGTTATTTAAAAATAAGCAAAATATAAACATTTTTAAGAAAAAACTGTATGTTCTATATAAATAGATAATCTACAAAACATTTATGCAAAGAAAAATCTAGTGTATAATGTCCCTTTAAAGGGACATTAAACTGATGTGCACACACAAAAGAATAGTAACTATGTCATTGCAATTCATCCTGTTTATGCAGCTCTTTTCAAATAAGTTTTTCTGTTATAATATCTTAAAGGTGCCAGATACTGAAGCTCCGCCTCTTCATACTGGGCACCACCATCTTGGAGCTCAAGTATTCTAATAGTCTGTGACAGAAGCTGTGTGCATTTACATTTCAATTAGGTTGTCAACTTTTTGACAACTGTATAAAGTCCTTCAGGTTAATGTGCATGATGCAAACAGGAGCTGTACATTTTTGCAGTTATTATTATTAAGTGTTTTTTAAATATATTTTGTGTAACTGTAAAACTGTAAAAAATAAATAAATTGTATCATGCACACACTAAAGTGGCCAGTATTACTGATCTGTGAGTGTGCAGTGCTTCTGTCACAGGCTGCTAGAATACCTGAGCTCCAAGATGGCAGCTCCCAGTATGAATAGGTGAAGCTTCAGTATCTGGCACCTTTTAAGGGACAGTAAACACTAAAATTGTTATTGTTTAAAAAGATTGATAACACCTTTAGTAACCATTCCCCAGATATGCACAACCAACATTGTTATATTAATATACTTTATAGCATTTAAACCTCTAAATTCCTGCCTGTTTCTAAGCCATTAAAGACACCCTCTTATCACATGCTTTTTTATTTGCTTTTCACAATAGGGGACTGCTAGTTCATGTGAGCCATATAGATAAGTGCTCACGACCGTGAAGTTGTGCACAACACAGCACTAATTGGCTAAAATGCAAGTCAATAGATAATAAATAAAAAGTCATGTGATCAGAGGGCTGTCAGTGTCAGAAGATGCTTAGATACAAGGTAATCACAGAGGTAAAAAGTATATTAATATAACCATGTTTTCTGTGCAAAACTGGGGAATGGGTAATAAAGGAATTATCTATCTTTTAAAACAATAACAATTCTATGGTAGACTGTCCATTTAAGCTATAAAAAACAGCAAAACTGATCTGAAAAGAGCTGCAGGAACAGGATGAAATGCAAAACCACAGTGATCAGTTACTATTCTTTTGTAGATGTGCACAACAATTGAATGCCCCTTTAAGGATGAGGTATACAAAACCCATTTGTTTCTATAAACCAAACTTGTAGCTCACTTTTAAAATTCAAACTCTTTTCTTTATGAATCTTACAATAATGGGGATTTGTATGTTTAGCAAGTCTCATTAAGCTTTATTCTAAGACGTCATCTTTAATGAATCTATGCCGTATAATTAGAATGCATATTTTCTTAAATGTAAAACTATTATAACTTCCCTGTTCTGCAATACCCAGTTTTTTAATTGGCTTCTAGCCTTGGAAATTGTTGCAGCTTTCACTGGCAGCCAAACATCTAATACCCTTTTGAGCTTTAATATTTGAGGATATTATATAAGTGGACTGGTGAACCTGAATTCAGCTATTTGCTTTTACTATCAGTTTATAATCTAGTTTTGCATAAACAAAAACAAAAACAAAAATCTAGTAATCAAAATGCAGTAAAATAGTTTACTTTATCTGTAAGTAGGTTAACTGATAAATTACAATGTGTTATTGAAATATAAATTAACTAGAGGAGAGGTAATCATTAGAAGAAGGGAGATTGCTTAGAGAATAAATGCAAAGTATTCTTAATGTCAGCTGTATTGAATTTTAATTATTTTGCACACTAAGAATAAATATATGTCTCACCTCTGCCATTCCTGGTGTTGAGCATTGAGCAAACATGAAAAATGTATTGCCTGAGGCCTTGTAGGTAAACTAAGGCACGAATTCAGGCTTAGCAGGGTCAAGAGTGTCACTTAAACTGCCTGCCAGATATTCTTATGCATTTTTTGTTCATTTGTGTCAAATTTCAGGAAATGGGAACATAATTGGCACCTTGATGCTAAGGCACCGGCTATGTTTAGATTCACTGGTTTGGAAGCACAAATATTTCTTTCATAACAAATTTCTTTTAACACAAATCCAGAGACATGGAAGTAAAAACTACAATGTCATGATTTAGATGCATACAATTTAATGGGATATTAAACTCAAACCTGAATTTCCCATAAACATGTTTGTATGCAAAATTAAAAAAAATATTGCAATGCACATTATTATTATTATCATTTATTTGTATAGCGCTGCAAACTTCCGTAGCATTATTTATTTGTTTTGCCTGCTTTTACTGTAATTAACTTAGGAAATTACAGTGTTTTCACTGCCAAAGAGAGGCTGATGTGCATTCCTTAGTAACTTGACACCCGTGGTGTGCTGGTGTGTGGTTGGTTAATATGTGCAGGAACTTGTTTATTGTATTATTCAGTATACTTCATGTATTCTATTTTGATATTGGTTCAAAGTTCATATTAGCGTAGGAAGCATTGCTAGCAACTACATATATCTCTTTCATTGAGCTATTTAAAGGGCTAGATTACAAGTGGAGCAGTATTTTGCGTTTTCGCTACAGCGAAAACTCTGCTAAGATTTTAATTTTTGCGCTAGTCGGGGTACGCTGGTATTTCAAGTTGAAAGTAAACTGTTTTTTCTTTAGCAGTAACCAAAATCACGAATAAAGTCGAAACATGAAAATCGTGAACGCGTTACACATTCACCCATAACTTATCACCTCAATATTGCGCAAACACTATCGCATATTCGCATTACCCCTAGAATTCAATAGAGAAAAAAAACAACATAGCATATTCTCATTAGCACTAACCCGACATGAATATAGAAATATTTATTTTCTAATGTTTTTTACATAACAGAATATCTTCTATTTATTCATAAATAAATATCTCTACATATATCTGATGGTTTATAAAACAAATATATATATTTATACCTATATATATAGATGATCATATATAGGTATATATATATATATATATATATATATATATACACATACATATAGGAATATCTATTTATAAATACTTAAACCATATTTCTCTATGTACATAACATTGGAATGTGAAATATTTACAGTAAGTACATAGTTAAAACCTTTATTAAATATGAATATTGCATAAATAAGTTTTTAAAAGTTTTTATCTACTTAACAGTAAAGGGCTACAATGCACAATACATATTTAGAGACATGTATATGTATGTATCTCAATGGTAAAGCTCTTTTGCGCCTTTTTTTTCTTACACCAGAGATCTCATATCTTATAACTTTTGTGTGCAATATTTTTTGGAAATAATTTTTATCAGTGTTAATATGAGTGTAACTGTACTTTGTAATGTATTTTGGATGTGTTTTGTGATACCTTTTTGTTTTGGAAAACAGTAAACCACAGCTTTGAGATCGTTGTAAGAATGGAAGCGTAGATTTCAGTCAACTTGCAATATCAACGCAATTAAAAATGCTTGCGGAAACACAATATCACTTGCGCAAAAAATTTGCGCCTCGCTTGTAATCTAGTCCCAAATGTTTTAAATATGATATTACCCTTGTGAAAATAAAGATTGTAAATAGATATATGAGATACGATAGTTACAATACTTCTTAAGATCTTCAGCTTATGAAGTTAATTCATGTTTGGTTGCTAATTATAGCCATAAAGGTATAAATATGATACAGGAAGTAGGTGATACACTTACGTCATTGACAAAGGCAGCAGCCGAAATGCGTTTGATGTGAGCGTTACCGGTACTGTGTGCCATGGCTCTATTTTTAATGTTGTTTCCAAATAATTTTTGTCTTTAACCTGTACTTAATAAATGTGGATGTGTGTTACCAAAGGTACGGACCCATTGTTGAATTTGTTTCAGGAGCTTGTTTAAATCTGCTGCTAATTGGCCACAGCAAAGGGATTAAGCTAAACAGTGTTCAAGGGTGTCCAGAGCCTGTAAAACAATGTACTGTATATGTTTTTAACAAAATTACAGTTTTAAATCGTTTTAAAATATATATTTTGTGTTGCAGTGAATAGATAAAAAATAAACTGAATACATAAAAAAAATTGACTTTAATGCATTCCAGCCATCTTGCACTATATATGCAAAAATGCTTCTAGTAAAAGCTATAGTTGTTTCAAGAGTGTACATAAGTATGCTCCGTGAACCAGCATTTCAGAGAGCCTAAACTGGTTGCATCATCTGGTAATGACTCACTTTGCATTATTACTTATATGATACAAGCCCTTCTGGGTCTCTGAGCAGCTGCAGTATTTAAAATGCTGGTGCACGGAGAATATCTAGCTATGCTTCACATGCACGTGCAGAGAAAAATACTAACTCTAAAACAGTGATAACTTTTACTAGAAGCATTTTGCAAACATATGTATATTATAAATATGTTTCGTTTTAAAGATGTTATTCAAATTTTGACTGGAATTATTTCAGTTTTTTAAATTTTGACTGGAATGTCCCTTTAATAAAGGATAAAGATACTAATTTACATAATGATAATAGATGTAAATTAGAAAGTGTTATACAATTATATTCTCTATCTGAATCATGATAGCTGATTTTTTACTTCCATGTCCCTTAAAGGGACATGAAACCCAAAACATTTCTTTCAAGATTCAGATAAAGAATACAATTTTAAACAACTTTCTAATTTACTTCTATGATCTAATCTGTTTCATTCTCTTGGTATCATTTGTTGAAGGAGCAGCAATGCACTAATGGTTTCTAACTGAACACATGGGTGAGCCAATCACAATCAATATATATATATGCAGCCACCTAGAACCTATGTTCTCTGCTGCCCCTGAGCTTTCCTAGATACACCTTTCAGCAAAGGACAACAAGTAAAGGAACCAAATTAAATAATAGAAGTAAATTGGAAAGTTGTTTAAAATTGTATTCTCTATCTGAATCATGAAAGAAAAATTTTGGGTTTCATGTCCCTTTAAGGTTGTTTTAATAGTGGGATAATGTATGCTCTCACATTGGCTAATCAGCAGTAGCTGGTCTTACAGAGGAAATCTAAATATGAGGGCTGAAGTTACCTGTCTGAAACTATTGTTTTTTTATTCCATTGAGCAGATATTCATCATGTTAACATTTCAGTTGCTTTGATAGTCATCATAAAAACTTAATCCAGCCTTAAAAAGCACAGAGACTCTGGCTTGATATATGTTTGCTAAATCAATATAACTTTTTATAAAGCTGTTATTAGCGTCTCACTTACAGTAATTCCATGCCAAACAGAGCTACAATTATCTTGGTAAAAAAGATCCATTATAAGGGAGTAGATAAAGAGAGAAAAAGAGCCAAACACTAGTGTTGGGAGAGATCAAGAAATTATGTATTTGCAGTTTGTATGTATGTGTGTGTCTCTCTCTCTCTGTGTCTGTCTGTCTAGCTAATCTATCTATCTATCGATCTATCTATCTATCATGTTCAATTACGGAAAAAAATATATATATTTTTAAAGGAACTTTCTAAAATGGCATGCTCTAATTTGTAAGTGCTATTAAATTTTGCATAACTGATTCTAGCATTATTGATCTGGATAGAGGTTTAACACATTACTAGAGGGCTGCTTGAAAACAGCCATTGAGCCAATCAGAAGGGCCAAGTAGCTGCCGATTACCAACAATATTCTTCTGTGTAGCTGCAATACTTAGGGCCTTTACCTATGTATTTAACCCTTTTTGCAAAGGTTAAATACATATGAAGCTAGAGTCAGTAATACAAAAATTATATTCTCTAATGAATTAGAGCATCCAAACTTCCTTTAGAATGCCCATTTAAAGTTAATGTTTTCTTTTTACGCTGTGATTGGCTGCCTACGAGACAAGCTTATTTACATCTGTCCCTAATTGTCCACAGAAAAATAGATGAGGCATATGAATTCCACCATACATTTTAAAAGGTGTATCCCTGAACTGGTCTTGATTTGTGTTAAAGGATATTAAACATTTCTTTGGCAGTGCTTATTTACTGATATATGCTGTAAATTGGATTGCCCCTTTAAAAGGACAGTAAACACATAGCATGTCTGCTAGTTTTAAACAAAGGGGATCTCAGAGTACCTTTTACAAAAGAGTTTTTTCTTATGACTGCACAAACTGTGTGAAAATATTTTCAGTGAGAAACCTAAAGTATTTGAAAAAGTTAACAATTTTCTTTATAATATGATCGCATTTGGTGGAAAAATGGTGGCATTAAATATACCAAACTGAATTTCTCACTGAAATTATTTACACACAACTACTGCAGTCATAAAACAAATGGTTGTTAATAAATGCAAGTGTTGAATCTTTTTATTTCGCTATATGCTAAACCAAAGAGTTGTATTTGGTGATTTTTCTGTTTTTCTTCTTTTAGTTAAAGAAGGATTAGATTAAGTGGGCTGGCTCTCTTTTTGTTTATAAATTTGTTAATTTATTATGATTTGTTTAGAGTCTTTGGCACCCTGCGAGGTGATTTATCAATGCTTTATGTGTCTACCTTAAATTGTATTCGCTGTTGAACCATAAATAAAATATAAAAAAAACAAAACAAAAAAACAAATGGTTGTAAAAGTTTCTCTGTGATCCTCTATGTTCAGAAACAGCAGACATGCATGGCTTTGCCATTGCTTTTGGCAGTTAGAAGGCTGCTCATTACAGCTGTACACCACACTTCTGAAATCCCTGGTAGTGAAGGTGTTAATGATGTAGGGTTAATTTCAGCTGTAGTGTTGAAATTACCTTCCCACCTGACACCTCCCACCCCCTGATTTCTCCCAAACAGCTCTCTTCCTTCCCTCACCCCCCACTGGTCACCACCATCTTAGATATTGGCAGATAGTCTGTCAGAATGCAGTTTAGGGAGGGCATTTCTTTCTTTCTTTTTTTTTTTTCTTTCTTTCTTTTTGTTAAATTTCTGTAGTGTAGGGAACCATCCTCAACCACCCACCACACTGATCCCTCCCAAAAAACTCTCTAAACCTCCCCCTCTTACTAGGTGCCACCTGGCTGTCTGCCAATACCCAGTTTGTAGGGTTTTAAGTTATTTATTTTGTTTATTATTTATATAAAAACAATTCTGTAGTGTATATATCCCCCCTCCCCCTCCCATTTAGCCACTAATCAGCAAGCGCTACCCAGGTGCTGAACAAAAAATGGGCCTGCTCCTAAGCTTACAATTTTGCTGTTTCAAATAAAGATACCAAGAGAACGAAGAAAACTGATATTAGGAGTAAATGAGAAAGTTGCTTAAAATTGCATGCTCTTCATGAAATAAAAAATTTGGGTTTCATATAGGGTTGCCACCCGTCCCTTAAAATACAGAACACTTATAAGTTACACATGCTGCAGGGTGTGCAGGGAGGAATATGAATAGTGCTGTCCAGAAACACAATACATGTTCCATGTATTGAAAACATGGCTGAGGTGGCAACCCTAGTTTCATATCCCTTTAAGGTTTCTGCTAGAATGTAAACTAGCCCTATTTTGGTATGCATATTATTCAGATGTGTATATTCAGGGCTGATTGCTGAGTCTGTGCCTCTACTTCAAAATAATTATTTATGTTTTAAATAGTTATCCTCTATTAGAGAGAGAGATTGAGATTTAACTATTTCCTGCGATGTAGAGCTCCAGACCCCTACCTAGGTATCTCTTCAACAAAGAATACCATATGAATGAAGCAAATTTGATAGTAGAAGTAAATTGGAAACTTTTTTTAAATGGCATGCTTGGCCTGAATCACAAAAGAAAGTTTTGGGATTTCATATCCCTTTAACAATTTTTATCCTTGGAAAAGCCATTATTTATTAGGCAAAATACTGCTTTCAGAGCTCATTGCAGCCCCATTCACCCTTACCCCCAAATTGCTGGTGGTCCCTTTGGCCAGCATCGATAGGGGAATCCAGAGATGTTGGTGATATCACCATGCCCATGCATGATAAAGTCACAAGGCTTTGGAACTGCAAAGTGAAACTGCAGCTCAATAGGACTTAAGGGAGCTGGGTGGGGTAGTAAGTATTTAAAGCCCTAGAACCCCTAATACCCAACATTAGGTAGGAAATTGTCTGCTCTTTCTATTATTATTTTTAACATCTTTGTTTATTAAAATGTTATATATAAAAATATACATTTTGTTTACACATTTTGTTGTTCAGCTCTAACGTGCTATGAATTATACAGAAAATAATTGCATAGACGTTAGAGCAATTCAGTCTGAGGATCTATAAGGAAAAAGAGATTCATCGCTTTTTCCAGAAATGGGAGAAATTGAACTTATCTCTTCCTATAAAGGTTCAAACCCAAGTGGTCTCATTTTTCAAGAGTTCAGAATGGTTCAAACGACAGATTGATAGAGGTATTTTCTCAGGTGTTTGTCATAGTGCATGTGGAATTTTATTTACCTTTTCATATTTATTTTAGTAGTTCAATAGAGCCTTACATATACACAATTCAAGTTTAAGTCTTGTTAGAGGATAGTACCTATTGTGTTTAAGTATCAAAAGATGAGGCCATTTTTTCATTTTCCTTTTTTCGCACTATTTTTTGGATAGGGCATGTAGCTATTTTATGTTATTCGCCTTGATGTTAGGTTTTATGTAATTATCCTCATCTCTATAACCTAAGTATACTTAATGTATAATTTAATCTGTGTTTTTTCTCATGATATGACATCACTAATGCCCTACAATGGCTATTTATGCTGTTACATATTTTAGTTTATTAATATTTTTGTATGACAATTTTTCCTTTCGGGATTAAGAATTTTTATTGTATTGTGGAATTTTTTTTTCTGTTTATTTGTCTTCTTTTGCATCAATATGTCATTGTATTGAGCTATTAATGTATTATTGCAAAGTTTCAATAAAAATTATATAAAAAAAATAAAAAAATGATTGCATAGTGCAACAACATATAATATGTGTGGGTTTCTCACTAAAAAATACCATAGAGCGGGGCTTAAATGTGAGTAGCATTTAAAACCCCCAAAACAGCTCCACACAGGGGTTAAATGGATATGATACCCAGATGTTGAAGCCCTGGAAAGTGATGCAATATATCTGTAAAAAGCTGACAAGAAAATATCTCCTCAACATCTCTATGTAAAAAATGAAGATATTTTGTGCAGTCACATCCCATTGTAAAGAGACTTTTAGCAGCAAATCAGGATGCTAGTCCCAGGACATGCAAGGGAGCATGTATCTGGCAGCTATCTTATTTTCCTCAGATTACAGTAAAGCAAAGTATGACCTCAGCAGTGATGAAACTGATTAGCTGCTGTTTTTTTTTTTCAACATGCAGCTGACAGTATAACTGCTCACAGTCCACTTAGGGACAGATTACAAGTTGAGTGCAAAATATCGCTTTTGCTGGGAAGCATTATGCTCACGAGTGCAATGTTCCATAGGCTCCTATGGGAGCCTTGTTCTGAAGCCCTTATACACGGCATCAGAATCTCGCGCAGCGGAGAGGTAATAGCGTAGCGATGGGCAGCACATAGTAAATATATATGTATATGCTGATATACATATATATTTATGTGTTAATATGTGTATATACACATATTAACACATAAATATATATGTATATAAGCATTTACATATATATTTACATTGCAGTCTATAAGAACACACAGTTCCCATAGACCGCAATGAGTTCCCATAGACCGCAATGTAAAGGCACTTTTCAGTGCCATTTTTTTCTGACACCCCACATCCACCAACGAGTGCAGTTTTTTTTATTTTAAAAAAAACTAAAATTTTTTAAATAAAAAAACTATAATGCCCTCTATTTTGAGGGCATTTGGGGCACTTTAAGACATTTCCGTAGTGCTAATTGCTACTGCGAGATCACGGTAGCAATAACCAGCCACTTGTAATGGCTGGTTAATTATTGCGCTCCCGTAAAGTATCTTCCTTTTTTATATAGAGATGTTCAGGTGATATTTTCTAGTCAGCTGTTTACAGTTATGATGCATCAGTTTCAAGTGATTTAGCATTAGGGTATTATGTCTCTTTAAAGACTTTGGACTGGTAATGTGTACATATATATAATACCTGATTCCCAAGCTAAGCACTCAGTGCTGTGTATGCGGATGGGCTATTTTGCTGTATTTAGCCCTTAGAAACTGTGTTTCACTTAATAAATTGTGCCTGCAGTGCTTTTTATGTGTTATTAATAAATTCATTTTGATTATCTGTAGTGGGGTTAAGTATAAACTATTGAATCTTAAAGGGACATGCCACCCACATTTTTTATTTTATGATTTAGAAAGAGAATAACATTTTAAACATCTTTCTAATTTACTTATATTATCTAATTTGTTTTATTCTCTTGATATTCTTTGATGAAAAGCATATCTAGATATGCTCACTAGCTGCTGATTGGTTGCTGCACATAGAAGCCTTGTGTAATTGGCTCACCATGTGCATTGCTTTTTCTTCAACTAAGGATATTTAAAAAATGAAGCAAAATAAATAACGGAAGTAAATTGTAATGTTGTTTAAATTTCTATTCTCTATCTGAATCATGAAAGAAAGATTTTGGGTTTAGTGGCCCTTTAATGAAAGTGCTTATCCGATAGAGCTTGTGGCAGCTGTATCCCATGTGAGTAATTTTCCTATGATTCTAACACTATTTCCTTTTGGCTAGATTTAGATTTCTGCGGCCAAAGGGGTGCGTTAGCTACGCATGCTTTTCCCCCCCCGCACCTTTTAAATACCGCTGGTATTTAGAGTTCACAGAATGGCTGCGTTTTCAGTGCGTTAGGCTCCAAAAAGGGAGCGTAGAGCATAATTTAATCCCACTGCAACTCTAAATTCCAGCGGTGCTTACGGACGCGGCCAGCTTCAAAAACGTGCTTGTGCACGATTCCCCCATAGAAAACAATGGGGCCATTTGAGCTGAAAAAAAAACCTAACACCTGCAAAAAAGCAGCGTTCAGCTCCTAACGCAGCCCCATTGTTTTCTATGGGGAAACACTTCCTACGTCTGCACCTAACACTCTAACATGTACCCCGAGTCTAAACACCCCTAACCTTACACTTATTAACCCCTATTCTGCCGCCCCCACTATCGCTGACACCTGCATATTTTTTTTAACCCCTAATCTGCCGCTCCGTAAACCGCCGCTACCTACATTATCCCTATGTATCCCTAATCTGCTGCCCCTAACACCGCCGACCCCTATATTATATTTATTAACCCCTAATCTGCCCCCCACAACGTTGCCTCCACCTACCTACAATAATTAACCCCTAATCTGCCGACCGAACCGCACCGCTACTATAATAAATGTATTAACCCCTAATCCGCCTCACTCCCGCCTCAATAACCCTGTAATAAATAGTATTAACCCCTAATCTGCCCTCCCTAACATCGCCGACACCTAACTTCAAACATTAACCCCTAATCTGCCGACCGGAGCTCACCGCTATTCTAATACATTTTTTAACCCCTAAAGCTAAGTCTAACCCTAACACCCCCCTAAGTTAAATATAATTTAAATCTAACGAAATAAATTAACTATTATTAAATAACTTATTCCTATTTAAAGCTAAATACTTACCTGTAAAATAAACCCTAATATAGCTACAATATAAATTATAATTATATTGTAGCTATTTTAGGATTAATATTTATTTTACAGGCAACTTTGTAATTATATTAACCAGGTACAATAGCTATTAAATAGTTAATAACTATTTAATAGTTACCTAGTTAAAATAATTACAAAATTACCTGGAAAATAAATCCTAACCTAAGTTACAATTAAACCTAACACTACACTATCAATAAATTAATTAAATAAAATACCTACAATTATCTACAATTAAACCTAACACTACACTATCAATAAATTAATTAAATAAAATACCTACAATTATCTACAATTAAACCTAACACTACACTATCAATAAATTAATTAAATACAATACCTACAAATAACTACAATTAAATAAACTAACTAAAGTACAAAAAATAAAAAAGAACTAAGTTACAAAAAATAAAAAAATATTTACAAACATTAGAAAAATATTACAACAATTTTAAACTAATTACACCTACTCTAAGCCCCCTAATAAAATAACAAAAAATAAAAAAATGCCCTACCCTATTCTAAATTAAAAAAGTTTAAAGCTCTTTTACCTTACCAGCCCATAAAAGAACCTTTTGAGGGGCATGCCCCAAATAATTCAGCTCTTTTGCCTGTTAAAAAAAAACATACAATACCCCCCCCAACATTACAACCCACCACCCACATACCCCTAATCTAACCCAAACCCCCCTTAAATAAACCTAACACTAAGCCCCTGAAGATCTCCCTACCTTGTCTTCACCTCACCGGGTTCAGCAATCGGTCTAGAAGAGGGTCCGAAGTCTTGATCCAAGCGGCGGCTGAAGAACTCCATCATCGGGCTGAAGTTGGAAGTCCATCATCAGGATGAAGTCTTCTATCAAGCGGCATCTTCAATCTTCTTTCTTCTGGAGCGGAGCGGAGCCATCTTCTTCCCAACCGACGCGGATCCATCCTCTTCAACCAACGCCTACTAGCCGAATGACGGTTCCTTTAAATTACATCATCCAAGATGGCGTCCCTCGAATTCCGATTGGCTGATAGGATTCTATCAGCCAATCGGAATTAAGGTAGGAATATTCTGATTGGCTGATGGAATTCTGATCAGAACAGCCAATAGAATGCAAGCTCAATCTGATTGGCTGATTGGATCAGCCAATCGGATTGAACTTGAATCTGATTGGCTGATTCCATCAGCCAATCAGAATATTCCTACCTTAATTCCGATTGGCTGATAGAATCCTATCAGCCAATCGGAAATTCGAGGGACACCATCTTGGATGACGTCATTTAAAGGAACCGTCATTCTGCGAGTAGGCGTCGCTTGAAGAGGTTGGATCCGCGTCGGCTGGGAAGAAGATGGCTCTGCTCCGCTCCGGAAGAAAGAAGATTGAAGATGTGGCTTGATAGAAGACTTCATCCCGATGATGGACTTCCGACTTCAGCCCGATGATGGAGTTCTTCAGTCGCCGCTTGGATCAAGACTTCTGACCCTCTTCTGGATCGATCGCTGAACCCGGTGAGGTGAAGACAAGGTAGGGAGATCTTCAGGGGCTTAGTGTTAGGTTTATTTAAGGGGGGTTTGGGTTATATTAGTGGTATGTGGGTGGTGGGTTGTAATGTTGGGGGGGTATTGTATGTTTTTTTTTTACAGGCAAAAGAGCTGAATTCTTTGGGGCATGCCCCGCAAAGGGCCCTTTTGAGGGCTGGTAAGGTAAAAGAGCTTTGAACTTTTTTAATTTAGAATAGGGTAGGGCATTTTTTATTTTGGGGGGCTTTGTTATCTTATTAGGGGCTTAGAGTAGGTGTAATTAGTTTAAAATTGTTGTAATATTTTTCTAATGTTTGTAAATATTTTTTTATTTTTTGTAACTTAGTTCTTTTTTATTTTTTGTACTTTAGTTAGTTTATTTAATTGTATTTATTTGTAGGTATTGTATTTAATTAATTTATTGATAGTGTAGTGTTAGGTTTAATTGTAGATAATTGTAGGTATTTTATTTAATTAATTTATTGATAGTGTAGTGTTAGGTTTAATTGTAGATAATTGTAGGTATTGTATTTAATTAATTTATTGATAGTGTAGTGTTAGGTTTAATTGTAACTTAGGTTAGGATTTATTTTACAGGTAATTTTGTAATTATTTTAACTAGGTAACTATTAAATAGTTATTAACTATTTAATAGCTATTGTACCTGGTTAATATAATTACAAAGTTGCCTGTAAAATAAATATTAATCCTAAAATAGCTACAATATAATTATAATTTATATTGTAGCTATATTAGGGTTTATTTTACAGGTAAGTATTTAGCTTTAAATAGGAATAATTTATTTAATAAGAGTTAATTTATTTAGTTAGATTTAAATTATATTTAACTTAGGGGGGTGTTAGTGTTAGGGTTAGACTTAGCTTTAGGGGTTAATTTTTTTTTATTATAGTAGTGGTGAGCTCTGGTCGGCAGATTAGGGGTTAATGCTTGAAGTTAGGTGTCGGCGATGTTAGGGAGGGCAGATTAGGGGTTAATACTATTTATTATAGTGTTATTGAGGCGGGAGTGAGGTGGATTAGGGGTTAATAACTTTATTATAGTAGCGGTGAGGTCCGCTCGGCAGATTAGGGGTTAATAAGTGTAGGTAGGTGGCGGCGACGTTGGGGGGGCAGATTAGGGGTTAATAAATATAATATAGGTGTCGGCGGTATTAGGGGCAGCAGATTAGGGGTACATAGGGATAACTTAGCTGGCGGCGGTGTACAGAGCGGCAGATTAGGGGTTAAAAAATTTAATAGAGAGGCGGCGATGTGGGGGGACCTCGGTTTACGGGTACATAGGTAGTTTATGGGTGTTAGTGTACTTTAGAGCACAGTAGTTAAGAGCTTTATAAACCGCCGTTAGCCCAGAATGCTCTTAACTCCTGTTTTTTTTCTGCGTCTGGAGTTTTGACGTTAGATTTTTAACGCTCACTTCAGCCACGACTCTAAATACCGGCGTTAGAAAGATCCCATTGAAAAGATAGGATACGCAATTGACGTAAGGGGATCTGCGGTATGGAAAAGTCGCGGCTGCAAAGTGAGCGTTAGACCCTTTCCTGACTGACTCCAAATACCAGAGGTCGGTAAAAACCAGCGTTAGGAGCCTCTAACGCTGGTTTTGACGGCTACCGCCCAATTCTAAATCTAGCCGTTTGTTTGTTAACTGCTGCAATTTATTCCTCTCTTACGATGAGTTTCAAAGAATATTTGGGGGCCTATTTATCAAGCTCCATATGGAGCTTGATGGCCCGTGGTTCTTGCGAGCCTTCAGATTCACCAGAAACACCAGTTATGAAGCAGCAGTCTAAAGACCGCTGCTCCATAACCTGTCCGCCTGCTCTGAGAAGGCGGACAGAGATCGCCGAAATTCAACCCAATCGAATACGACCGGGTTGATTGACACCCCCCTGCTAGCGGCTGATTGGCCACGAATCTGCAGGGGGCGTCGTTGCACCAGCAGTTCACAAGAGCTGCTGGTGCAATGCTAAATGCGGAGAGCGTATTGCTCTCCGCATTCAGCGAGGTCTGTCGGACATGATCCGCAATGTCGGATCATGTCCGACAGGCCTTTCATAAATAGGCCCCTTGGAGAAGATTCTTGTGTGGTACAGTATGAACCAATACGTCATATTACAGCTACATGAGAGAGCTTATATCAGCTCTAATTCATGTAATACTCCATATAAAGGCTAATATTATTGGTATCTCCCTATAATATTGTACTTTCTTTCTAAAGTCACCAACATCTTTATATATTTATATAAATATACAAGAAACAACCTTTTGAGGACTTTAGCAATCACTTATTTATCACATTAATCTTGTTCTGCAAATTGTTACTGCTTAACGTATCCTGCACACCTGCTTGTGCCTAACTGCTCTAGGACATTATTATTTTGTATATGAATTGAACAATTGAACTGTATTGAGAAAAGAGAATGCATCTGTGCTATAAGGTAAGGACAATGAATATAACACCTGAATAACCCCATTTGTAATATCTGATGTGACAGTTGTAGTTCTTTATTTTTAAAACACTTCAATACTCAATAGGGTCAGTCTACTTGAACATTTTTATTGTTTACAAAGATTCACAATCCCTTTATTATCCATTCCCCAGGTTTGCATAACTATCACTGTTATATTAATATCATTTCTACCTCTGTGATTACCTAGTATCAGATGATAAATAATACCTATTATCATTATCTAATGATACACATTTTTAAGACCTTGGAAGGGTAAAGCTCAGTTATCCATACTAGGAAGAGGCTACAGTTTGTCATCTTATGGTTTGAACTAGTTCTGTATTTGTGCCATCAGCTGTATTTTTTACACACACCCTACTTTTTTACACATGTAACTGGTGAAAAATACAAATTAATGGGGGACTTCCGGGCAGCGGCCATAATAGGTCACAATATTAAGTGCTGCTCCAGTGTTCCAGATTAATCTTTATGATATCATCTGCTTATGCTGACATCTAAACCTGAGTTATATAGCATCTGAATTGGATGAAACTGCTCTTTCGAAACATACCAAGATTTCTGGGATTGCTGCTAGCCCAATATTCTGGAACATATTTAGAGGCCCCGTCTGTGCACCTATGGGCCTCAGTCATTGCACAGTGCCATTCATGCCACCGGTATAGGATAAGGCTCCAATAAAACATGGTCATCAGCAGTACACATATTTTGGACATGATCTTGCCATGACTAATGCCTCTCCAGTGCTGCCAAATATAAATATACTTTTGGGTCATTTTTAACCTGAATTTATTCTAATGACTATAACTATGCCTGAAGTCTGGGAGTCATAAACATGTAAGGCTAATTCCAACTATACAGAACTGGTGTAGGTTAAATAATGAACTTACTTAAAGGACCGTGTCTGCCCCACTTCAGTTCCACATCTTCTGCTGATCCCCACACTTACGCTTTATGTCTAAACAGTAATCCTCATTGCATTACATATCCTGCTAACCTATGATGGAAATTTTGCCTGAACATTAGAGTCTGCTCTTATATTACATATTCAGACACAAGCAATAACATGTTTAAGGTTCCTGACCTAAGCTATATAGTTTGTTTATGTGGTAGTCAGACTAGTATCTCTTGATATATTAATATTCTCTAGTGTACAGCAAACCAAGTCGTGGGCCCCCCTGGCTGAGTTTTCATAACATACCATAACTGTTACTGAAAGTCTGTGCAGGGTGTTATTTATGACTATCGTAAGGGGTAATACTCTTAAACCAATACATTACTTGTTGCATTTCACATATATCACATATGCTAGTGAAAATAATATATCTCTAAACATGTCTGCATGTGTATGCAACAACTACATACGTGTTTAATCTTTTGTAGCCCTGTATCATATTTATATGTGATGTTCCAGATACCCCTGCACTAATTGTTATATCCTGTTTGACAAGTTAAGATTTGTTGAACCTTTACAATATAATATTTTAGGATATATGTGCTGCCTAAAAGTCATATTACTGCTATTCTAACAGAATTATTGTGCCTAATATCTGTATAAACATTTACTTAGGTTTCATATATAGGAACAGCTCAAATTACTTTTGGCTAGATTACGAGTCTTGCGTTATGAGTAAAAAAGTATTGTTAAAGGGACAGTCTACATCAAAAATGTTCTTATTTAAAAAGATAGATAATCCCTTTATTACCCATTCCCTGTTTTTGCATAACCAACACTGTTATATGAATACACTTTTTACCTCTGTGATTACCTTGTATCTAAGACTCTGCAGACAGCCTCCTTATCTAAGTGCATTTGACAGACATGCAGTGTAGTCAATCAGTGAAGACTCCTAAATAACTTCACGGGAGTGAGCACAATGTTATCTATATGACACATGTGAACTAGCACAGTCTAACTGTGAAAAACTTTCAAAATGCTCTGAGCTAGGAGGCGGTTTTCAACTGTTTAGAAATCAGTTTGAGCCTAGCTAGGTTTAGCTTTTCAAAAATACCACCAAGGGAACAAAGCAAATTTGATGATAAAAGTAAATTGGAAAGTTGTTTAAAATTGCATGCCCTATCTGAATCATGAAAGTTTAGTTTTGACTTTACTGTCCCTTTAAGCCTCATAACGCTGCTTTTTTACTCCCGCTGTTATTACGAGTCTTGCAGATTTAGGGGCACCGCACACTTTTTTGGCCTTACCGCAAATCAACTTACGCAAATTGCGTATAGTCTTTTTTCTATGGGACTTCCATAGCGCCTGTATTACGAGCTTGTCCTGGGAGGCCAAAAAGTGAATTAAGGTTGAAAAAATCCTATTGGCTGATGCAATCAGCCAATAGGATTGAACTTCAATCCTATTGGCTGATCCAATCAGCCAATAGGATTGAGCTTGCATTCTATTGGCTGTTCCAATCAGCCAATAGAATGCAAGCTCAATCCTATTGGCTGATTGGATCAACCAATAGGATTGAAGTTCAATCCTATTGGCTGATTGCATCAGCCAATAGGATTTTTTCAACCTTAATTCCGTCACTTAAAGGTACCTTCATTACAGAAGAAGACGTTGATTGAAGAGGATGCTCCGCACCGGATGTCCTGAAGATGGAGCCGCTCCGCGTCGGAAGGATGAAGATAGAAGATGCCGTTTGGGTGAAGACTTCTGTCCGTCTGGAGAACCACTTCTGCAGGCTTCGCTGAGGACATCTTGTCACTTGGATGAAGACTTCTCCCGGTAAGTGGATCTTCGGGGGTTAGTGTTAGGATTTTTTAAGGGTGTATTGGGTGGTTTTTATTTTAGGTTAGGGCTTTGGGCCACAATAGAGCTAAATGCCCTTTTCAGGGCAATGGGGTGCTTAGGTTTTTTTAGTTAGGGCTTTATTTGGGGGGTTGGTTGTGTGTGTGGTGGGTTTTACTGTTGGGGGGGTTGTTTGTATTTTTTTTTACAGGTAAAAGAGCTGATTTCTTTGGGGCAATGCCCCGCAAAAGGCCCTTTTAAGGGCTATTGGTAGTTTAGTTTAGGCTAGGATTTTTTTTATTTTGGGTGAGCTTTTTTATTTTGATAGGGCTATTAGATTAGGTGTAATTTGTTTAAAGATCTTGTAATTTGTTTTTTATTTTCTTTAATTTAGTGTGTTTTTTTTTTGTAATTTAGCTAATTTTATTTAATTTAGTTAATTGTATTTAATTTAGATAATTTATTTAATGGAGTGTAGTGTTAGGTGTTAGTGTAACTTAGGTTAGGATTTATTTTACAGGTAAATTTGTATTTATTTTAGCTAGGTAGTTAGTAAATAGTTGGTAACTATTTAGTAACTATTCTACCTAGTTAAAATAAATACAAACTTGTCTGTAAAATAAACACTAAGCTAAATACAATGTAACTATGTCTTATATTGTAGCTAGTTTAGGGTTTATTTTATAGGTAAGTATTTAGTTTTAAATAAGAATTATTTAGTTATTAATAGTAAGTTTTATTTAGATTTATTTTAATTATATTTAAGTTAGGGGGTGTTAGGGTTATGGTTATACTTATATTTAGGGGTTAATAAATATAATATAGTAGCGGCGACGTTGGGGGCAGCAGATTAGGGGTTAATAAATTAGGTAGGTGGCAGCGATGTTAGGGATGTCAGATTAGGGGTTAATAATATTTAACTAGTGTTTGCGATGTGGGAGTATGGAGGTCTAGGGGTTAATATGTTTATTATAATGGCGGCGGTTTTTGGGGCGGCAGATTAGAGCTTAATAACATTATGTAGGTGTCGGCGATGTTGTGGGCAGCAGATTAGGGGTTAATAAATATAATGTAGGTGTCGGCGATGTTGGGGGCAGCAGATTAGGGGTTCATAAGTATAATGTAGGTGGTGGCGATGTCCGGAGCGGCAGATTAGGGGTTAATAAGTATAATGCAGGTGTCGGCGATATCGGGGGCAGCAGATTATGGGTTAATAAGTGTAAGATTAGGGATGTTTATCCTCGGGGTTCATGTTAGGGTGTTAGGTGTAAACATAAAATGTGTTTCCCCATAGGAATCAATGGGGCTGCGTTACGGAGCTTTACGCTGCTTTTTGGCAGATGTAAGACTTTTTCTCAGCCGGCTCTCCCCATTGATGTCTATGGGAAAATCGTGCATGAGCGCGTGCAACCAGCTCACCGCTGACTTAAGCAGCGCTGGTATTGGAGTGCGGTATGGAGCACAATTTTGCTCTATTACGCTCACTTCTTGCCTTTTAACGCCGGGTTTAGAAAAACCTGTAATACCAGCGCTGTAGGTAAGTGAGTGGTGACAATAACGTGCAAGTTAACACTGCACCCCTCATAACGCAGAACTCGTAATCTAGCCATTTATCTTTAAGCTATGGCTCTTGATACAAATATCAACCTGCCCATTACTACTCACAAGGAGAGTGATATTCTTGCTAAGTGGGGCTCTGTATGAAACATATCTTGGCTAGGATCTATGATCTCTTATATTGGGGTGAGCTGGTACTTAACCATATAAATATGTTGTGACCCCCTACTAGATGAGAACCTTCATATGATCTATTTCGGGACCAGGCAATACTGGTGTAGTTGTCCCCTCACTTTGTGGTTATTGCTGTTGGGGTGGTTCCGCTGCCTATGGCTGGGGTGGTGGAGGTAGCATGACTTGCATAAGAAGAAATGTGAGGTATAAGTAAAAGTTTATAGCTAGCAAGTGTTACACCACTTTTTTACATATCCTTGCCATATATAGCAACACTCTGAGAGTCCTCAGCTTAACATTAAAATTAGGTCTGTTCTTGTTACCATAAATATACTACACTTATTTCAATATCCAGTTATAGAAATCGATTATTCAAGTCCCACTTAAAATGCTGCTTAGTGAGATATGAGCACATTGACTCACCACTCCTATCAGAAAATTTGGCTGCTAGCGAGCTCTACCACATTAACTACAGAAATTCCTAAATGTTGTGATATTTGTTTTGTTTTGTTAATAGTATCTAACTGTATATTATATATACATATGCTGGTAAAGGAAAGTTAACTGCTCCAATTTCACTCTCTACGTTATGGACTCACTAAAAAAGGAAAACTGAGATTCACCATTTGAGGTCAAAGAGTTGAGTTCATTGACATAGAATGTATATGTGCCTTAAATTGAATCTCAATTAAAAAAATAAATAAAAAAAATACAAATTAAGGACAAAACAATATAGTCACAAAAACCGATATAGAGGGGGATATCTATCAAGCCGTCAACTTTGTTGCATTCGACGGCATCAATACGCTCGCCTAACATCGCGGCCGTGTATCTCAATATGCTCTCCAACTTTATTTATACCCTGTCACTAAACCCTGGCACTATACTAAAATGTTTAACCCCTATCCTGCCACTTCCCGACCCCGCCGACACCTAAATAAATGTATTAACCCCTATCCCGTTGCTCTCGGACCCCGCCGCAACCTAAATTAAGTTATTAGCCACTATCCCGCCGCTACCCGAGCCCACCGCCACTTAAATAAAGTTATTAACCCCTATCCCGCCGCTCCCGGACCCCGCCACCACCTAAATACAATTATTAACCCCTATCCTGCCACTCCCGGACCCCGCTGCCACCTAAATAAAGTTATTAACCCCTATCCCGCCGCTCCCGGACCCCACCGCCAGCTAAATAAAGTTATTAACCCCTATCCCGCCGCTCCTGGACCCCGCTGCCACTAAAAAATGTATTAACCCCTAAACCTCTGGCTTCCCACATCACTACCACTAACTAAACCTATTAACCCCTAAACTGCCAGCCCCCCACATTGCCATAAACTAAATGAAGCTATTAACCCCTAAACCTAACAAGCCGCTAACTTTAAATTAAAATTACAACATCCCTATCTTAAAATAAATTTAAACTTACCTGTAGAATTAAAAGAAACTATTTTTAAACTATTAATTAATTAACTTACCCTAACTATTATCCTACAATTAAATTAAACTAGCAATTAAATTAACTAAATTGCATATTAAAAAACCCTAACCCTACTCAAATTATTTAAATATACTATTTAAACTTATTAAAAATGACTAAATTACCAACAACAAAAAATGCTAAAGTTACAAAAAATAAAAAACACAAAATTACGAAAAACAACAACACATTATCAAAAATAAAAAAGAATTATACCTAATCTAATAGCCCTACCAAAACAAAAAAAAAAAACCTAGCATACAATAAACTACCAATGGCCCTTAAAAGGTCCTTTTGTGGGGCATTGCCCCAAATAAATCAGCTCTTTTACCTGTAAAAAAAAAATACAAACACCCCCCAACAGTAAAACACACCATCCAACAAACCAACCCCCCTCAAATAAAAACTCTATCTAAAATAACCTAAGCTCTCCATTGCCCTGAAAAGGGCATTTGTATGGGCATTGCCCTTAAAAGGGCATTTAGCTCTTTTACCTGCCCAGACGCTATTCTAAAAATAAAACCCACCCAAAAAAACCTTAAATAAACCTAACACTAACCCCCGACGATCCACTTACAGTTATTGAAGTCCCGCTTGAAGGATCCATCCAGCCGGGAAGAGGTCTTCATCAGTTATAGAAATCGATTATTTATGTCCCACTTAAAATGCCGCTTAGTGAGATATGAGCACATATTGACTCACCACTCCTATCTGTCAGCCGCTCTGGAATCAATCCGGGATGTAACCCAACTGCTAGCGTGAATTGAAAAGCACACGCTAGCACACTGAGAAATATCCAGGACGTGACCCACTCAGGAAGCAGATTAGAAGATAACAAAAATGAATATTGTTCCAGAATGCAGGAAAGCCACAAAGGATAAAACGTCCCTTTAAGTAGTAAAAAGAACAAAAAGGAAATGCTCTTACTTGAAGCTTCTGAAACAGGTCCTCTTTAACAGGCTTGTAAAACAAAGGAAAAGTTCTCTTTTGCAGCTTGTAAAAGTAAAAGTTCCTTTTAAGCAGGTGTATAACAAACAGAAAGGTAAAGTTCTCTTTTGCAGCTTGTAAAAGTAAATGTCCCTTTTAAGCAGGTGTATAACAAACAGAAAGGCAAAGTTCTCTTTTGCAGCTTGTAAAAGTAAAATGTCCCTTAAAGCAGGTTTATAACAAACAGAAAGGCAAAGTTCTCTTGTGCAGCTTGTAAAAGTAAAATGTCCCTTTAAGCAGGTTTATAACAAACAGAAAGGCAAAGTTCTCTTTTGCAGCTTGTAAAAGTAGAATGTCCCTTTAAGCAGGTTTTGTTTATCAAAGATAAGGTTTAAAGGTAAAGGCAAAAGCAAGGTCAGGCAGGCAGAAGTCGGCATCCAAATATCAGCAAAAGGTATAGGCAAAAGACAAGGTCAGGCAAGCAGAAGTCGGCATCCAAGTATCAGCAAAAGGGTAAAAGCTACAGGCAAGGTCAGGCAGGCAGAAGTCTATGTCCAAATATCAGCAAGTAGGGATTAGGCAAGAGGCTTGGTCAGGCAGGCAGAAAATCGGTACACAAAAGATCAGAAAGATACGGTACTCACAATCCAAAGGTAGCAAACAAACGGGCCCAGATTCAGATCTCCCGCCGTTGTTTAAAGGGCAGGAGCGTAACCGTCATCAGAGGGGTGTGTTGAGAAAGCGTCATGTTGCTAAGCAACATGACGTCAGACACACAGAGCAGTTCCGGGAGCCGCGGCGACACGGCGATGAACGGATGCAAACATGACAGCACCCCCCTCCTCAAGGACCCCTCCGGGGGACAGGACCAGGTCTATCAGGATGAGTCTTGTGGAAGGTCTTGACCAAAACAGGAGCATTTACTTGATGAGCAGGTTCCCAAGAACGTTCCGTGACTGGATAACCCTTCCAATGAATGAGATAATACAATTTCTTGCCCCGCAACTTGGAATCTAGAATATGGCTGATTTCAAACTCAGGATGTCCATGCACCAATAACGGTGGAGGTTTAGAAAAAGGCTTAGAATACCTGTTAACCATCACAGGTTTTAAAAGAGAAACATGGAATACCGGATGGACTTTGAGAGACTTGGGTAAAGCTACCCGATAAGCAGTGGAACACACCTGACCCAGTATTCGGAAAGGACCCACATATCGTGGTCCCAATTTGTTAGAAGGTTGTTTCAGGCGAAGAAATCAAGAGGAAATCCAAACTTTATCACCAGGGCGATATTTGGGAGCCTTCTTCCGTCGAAGATCTGAAAAGAACTTGTAACGTCTAGAAGTTACAGAAAGAATACGATGTATCTTCTGCCAATGTCGAGTTAATCTTCGGGCTGTAAGATCAGAAGCAGGATTCACTGTGGAGGAAGTATGCAAAGGGAATGTCCTAGGCTGATATCCGTAAGCTGCATAAAAAGGAGAAGTCTGAAGGGAGGAATTGTACCGGGCATTATGAGCCAGTTCAGCCAAAGGAAGGTAAGAAGTCCAGTTAGAGTGATAATGATCCACATAATGTCTAAGATATGTTTCAAGACACTGGTTTACTCTTTCAGTCTGACCATTCGATTGTGGGTGGTGAGAAGTAGAGAGAGATATAGTAGTACCAAAATGTTTACAAAGTGACCTCCAAAATCGAGAAACGAATTGTACCCCTCTATCTGACACAATATCTAGAGGAAATCCATGGATTCTTACAATATGTAGAATAAAAAGTTCAGAGAGTCTTTTGGCAGATGGTAATCCTGGCAAGGGTACAAAATGAGCCGTCTTAGTGAACCTGTCGACCACCACCCAGATAGTATTGTTCCCAGTGGACAAGGGAAGATCAGTAATAAAGTCCATGGATACATGAGTCCAAGGCTGGTGAGGTATAGGCAATGGTTGGAGTAATCCTGAAGGAAGTTGGCGTGGAGTTTTGTTCATGGCACATTGTGTGCATACTGAGACGTAATCCTTCACATCTTGAGAGAGTGTAGGCCACCAGACATGTTGTTTGAGGTTTCGAGTGGTAATACTGATGCCAGGATGTCCAGAAAGGGGACTATCATGAGCCCAAAATAAAATCTTGGAACGAAGGCGTTCAGGAACAAAGAGTAAACCATCGGGAGGTTTACAGGACAAAGGAAGATGCTTTTGAGCGGACTGTAATTCTTGTAACCAAGAAGTTGTTAACTGGGCAATGACTTCATGAGGTTGGAGAATGGTACCAGACTCAGGAACTGGGGTATCTTGAAATTGTCTGGAAAGTGCGTCTGCTTTAATATTTTTTGAACCAGGTATGTAAGACAAATTATAGTGAAACCGAGAGAAGAATAATGACCAGCGTGCTTGCCTGGAATTTAATCGTTTGGCTGTTTGGAGATACAGAAGGTTCTTATGATCAGTAAGTATAGTAAATGGCAAAGAAGTACCTTCCAGCCAATGTCTCCATTCATCCAATGCCATTTTGATGGCAAGCAGCTCTTTATTCCCTACGTCATAGTTAAATTCGGAAGGAGTGAATTTTTTAGAGAAAAAAGCAACAGGATGAATCCTTCCAGTCTCTGGTATTCGTTGAGACAGAACAGCTCCAGCAGCAACAGAGGAAGCATCTACCTCCAGAATAAATTGAAACTCAGGATTTGGATGACGAAGGATAGGAGCTGAGGAAAAAGCTTCTTTGAGAGATTCAAAAGCTTCTATAGCCTCAGACGGCCATACTTTACAGTTTTGTCCTTTTCTAGTGAGAGAAGTAAGAGGAGAAGTAATAGTAGCAAAATTCTTGATGAACTTTCTGTAATAATTGGCGAAGCCTAGGAAACGTTGTAAAGCCTTCAAAGAATCAGGTCTAGGCCAATCCAATATGGCAGAAAGTTTAGTAGGGTCCATTTCGAATCCAGATGCCGATATTACATAACCCAGAAAGGGTATGGATTTTTGATGGAAGGAACATTTCTCCAGTTTAGCAAACAGATGGAATTCTCTTAGACGTTGAAGTACTTTCTTGACGTGGTGCACATGATCTTGGAGGTTCTGAGAAAAAATTAAGATGTCGTCCAGGTATATGATAACAAATATATTCAAAAAATCACGAAAGATCTCGTTTACAAAATGCTGGAAAACCGCCGGAGCATTGCATAGCCCGAAGGGCATGACCAAATATTCATAATGCCCAAATCGAGTGTTAAAGGCAGTCTTCCACTCATCTCCTTTGCGTATACGGATCAAGTTGTATGCACCACGTAGGTCGAGTTTGGTGAAAATGGTGGCTCCCTGAAGATAAGTAAAAAGTTCAGGAATAAGGGGCAGAGGATAACTGTTCTTGATGGTAATCTGATTCAATCCACGATAATCAATACAGGGTCTTAATCCGCCATCCTTTTTTCCCACAAAAAAGAAACCAGCCCCTACGGGGGAAGAAGAGGGTCGAATAAATCCTCTAGCCAGATTGTCTTTTATATATTCTTCCAGAGCCATGTTTTCTGGTTTAGAAAGTGGATATGTCTTGCCACGAGGATAGGCAGCCCCAGGAAGGAGATCAATGGGACAATCAAAAGGGCGATGAGGAGGAAGACGTTCAGCTTCTTTTTTGGAGAAAACATCCACAAAGTCATGGTAATGCATAGGTAAGGATTCCGGAGTTTCAACTGTGAGAGCAATAGTGAGTGGTAACTTAGTAATCTTTTGAAGACATTTAGTCTGGCATGTAGATCCCCAGGAAGTGAGTTCACCGAAAGTCCAAGAAAAAATGGGATTGTGAATCTGGAGCCAGGGTAATCCCAAGATAATGGGAAATTGTGGAGTGGGAATGACATCGAAACAAATTGTCTCGGAATGAAGTATTCCTACGGTGAAGAGTAAGGGTTGAGTAGAAAACTGAATGTATCCAGAACCCAAAGGATCTCCACTGACCGTAGAAACTGAAATGGAATACTCCTTCTTTAGTAAGGGTATAGAATGAGTAGAAACAAATGTAGAGTCAATGAACACACCTCCAGCACCAGAATCAATTAGAGCTTGGGTATAGATCTTCTTATGTCCAATTAGAAGAGTTACTGGAACAAAGAGTTTCTTGTATAGGGAATGACCACTATTTTGGCTTAACTCAGTTCCCTGGACTAGAGTTAAGCCCTGGCTTTTACTGGCCTAGTAGGACAATCCCTTAATAAATGCCCTTTAAGGCCACAGTACAGACATAAGCCAAGAGTCCGTCTTCTCAAGCGTTCAGTCTCAGTTAATTTTATACTTCCTACTTCCATGGGTTCAGCCTGATCAGTAGTAGGAGAGGCTGGAGTGACTGGATTAGAAAAACGAGGAGCCAAACGAAAAGGAGTTCGAGTTGAAGTCCTCTGTGTTCTATCCTTTTCTTGTTGGCGTTCACGAAACCTGGCGTCGAGACTGATACAGAGATTTATTAAGGCTTCTAAGGACTCTGGAAGTTCACGATACACCAATTCATCCTTGAGACGCTCAGAAAGTCCTTTACGGAAAGCGGCTCTGAGTGCTCCCTGATTCCAAGTGGTTTCAGAGGCAAGGGTGCGGAACTCAATAGCATATTGAGAGACTGGTTGATTTCCTTGACGTAAATCCAGGAGAGTAGCTTCAGCAGCGGATGACCTTCCAGGTTTATCGAATACGTTTGAGAATGTAGATAAAAATGTATCAACATCCAACAGTATAGGATCATTCTTTTCTAGCAAAGGTGATACCCAAGCCAAGGCTTTTCCTTTCATTAAGGAAATAAGAAATGTGATTCTAGAAGAGGCAGTAGCAAAGAGAGCAGGGCTATTTCGGAAATGAAGACGGCATTGATTCAGAAAGCCTCTACATTCTTCAGGATTCCCATCATATTTATCCGGAAGAGGTATCCTGGGACTTAGTTGTACCTGAGACTGATTGTTAGGAATCGGAGGAGGTAATGCCTCAATCGGATTTGGATTGGGATTAGGATTGGGAGGTGCGGTAGCAACCAAATTTTGTAATAGAGCAGTAATTTGATCAAGTTTAGTGTCCAGAGACTGCAAGTGAGTGGCATGAGAACCCAAGAGCTGTCCCTGGTGAGCCACGGCCATAGATAATTCAGTGGGGTCCATTTTAGTGGCCCGTTTGTAATGTCAGCCGCTCTGGAATCAATCCGGGATGTAACCCAACTGCTAGCGTGAATTGAAAAGCACACGCTAGCACACTGAGAAATATCCAGGACGTGACCCACTCAGGAAGCAGATTAGAAGATAACAAAAATGAATATTGTTCCAGAATGCAGGAAAGCCACAAAGGATAAAACGTCCCTTTAAGTAGTAAAAAGAACAAAAAGGAAATGCTCTTACTTGAAGCTTCTGAAACAGGTCCTCTTTAACAGGCTTGTAAAACAAAGGAAAAGTTCTCTTTTGCAGCTTGTAAAAGTAAAAGTTCCTTTTAAGCAGGTGTATAACAAACAGAAAGGTAAAGTTCTCTTTTGCAGCTTGTAAAAGTAAATGTCCCTTTTAAGCAGGTGTATAACAAACAGAAAGGCAAAGTTCTCTTTTGCAGCTTGTAAAAGTAAAATGTCCCTTAAAGCAGGTTTATAACAAACAGAAAGGCAAAGTTCTCTTGTGCAGCTTGTAAAAGTAAAATGTCCCTTTAAGCAGGTTTATAACAAACAGAAAGGCAAAGTTCTCTTTTGCAGCTTGTAAAAGTAGAATGTCCCTTTAAGCAGGTTTTGTTTATCAAAGATAAGGTTTAAAGGTAAAGGCAAAAGCAAGGTCAGGCAGGCAGAAGTCGGCATCCAAATATCAGCAAAAGGTATAGGCAAAAGACAAGGTCAGGCAAGCAGAAGTCGGCATCCAAGTATCAGCAAAAGGGTAAAAGCTACAGGCAAGGTCAGGCAGGCAGAAGTCTATGTCCAAATATCAGCAAGTAGGGATTAGGCAAGAGGCTTGGTCAGGCAGGCAGAAAATCGGTACACAAAAGATCAGAAAGATACGGTACTCACAATCCAAAGGTAGCAAACAAACGGGCCCAGATTCAGATCTCCCGCCGTTGTTTAAAGGGCAGGAGCGTAACCGTCATCAGAGGGGTGTGTTGAGAAAGCGTCATGTTGCTAAGCAACATGACGTCAGACACACAGAGCAGTTCCGGGAGCCGCGGCGACACGGCGATGAACGGATGCAAACATGACACTATCAGAAAATTTGGAGGCTAGCGACCTCTACCACATTAACTACAGAAATTCCTAAAGCTCCCCATTGCCCTGAAAAAGGACATTTGTATGGGCATTGCCCTTAAAAGGGTATTTAGCTCTTTTACGTGCCAAGACCCTATTCTAAAAATAAAACCCCCCAAAAAAACCTTATATAAACCTAACACTAACCCCCGACGATCCACTTACAGTTATTGAAGTCCCGCTTGAAGGATCCATCCAGCCGGCAAGAGGTCTTCATCAGTTATAGAAATTGATTATTCAAGTCCCACTTAAAATGCTGCTTAGTGAGATATGAGTACATATTGACTCACCACTCCTATCAGAAAATTTGGAGGCTAGCGAGCTCTACCACATTAACTACAGAAATTCCTAAAGCTCCCCATTGCCCTGAAAAGGGCATTTGTATGGGCATTGCCGCTAAAAGGGCATTTAGCTCTTTTACCTGCTCAGACCCTATTCTAAAAATAAAACCCACCCAAAAATCCCTTAAATAAACCTAACACTAACCCCCGACGATCCACTTACAGTTATTGAAGTCCCGCTTGAAGGATCCATCCAGCTGGCAAGTGGTCTTTATCCAGACGGGCGAAGTCTTCATCCAGATGGCATCTTCTATCTTCATCCATCCGGTGCGGAGCAGGTCCATCCTGATGACATCCGGCGCAGAGCTCCTCTTTAATACGGTCGCTGCCGTAAACTGGAACTTGAATGCAAGTGACGTCATCCAAGATGGAGTCCCTTGCATTCCTATTGGCTGAAAGATTTCATTCAGCCAATAGGATTAGAGCTGCTAAAATCCTATTGGCTGATTAGAACAGCCAATAGATTTTGAGCAGCTCTCATCCTATTGGCTGTTCCAATCAGCCAATAGGATTGAGCTCTCATCCTATTGGCTGATTGGAACAGCCAATAGGATGAGAGCTGCTCAAATCCTATTGGCTGATTGGAACAGCCAATAGGATTTTAGCGGCTCTAATCCTATTGGCTGATTGAAATCTTTCAGCCAATAGGAATGCAAGGGACGCCATCTTGGTTGACATCATTTGCATTCAAGTTCCAGTTTACGGCGGCGACCGTATTTAAGAGGAGCTCCATGCAGGATGTCCTTAGGATGGACCCGCTCCGCGCTGGATGGATGAAGATAGAAGATGCCGTCTGGATGAAGACTTCGCCAGCTGGATGAAGATGGAAGAGGACGCCCGGATGAAGTCTTCTTGCCAGCTGGATGGATCCTTCAAGCGAGACTTCAATAACTGTAAGTGGATCGTTGGGGGTTAGTGTTAGGTTTATTTAAGGGTTTGGGTGGGTTTTATTTTTAGATTAGGGTCTGGGCAGGTAAAATAGCTAAATGCCCTTTTAAGGGCAATGCCCATACAAATGCCCTTTTCAGGGAAATGGGGAGCTTAGGTTATTTTAGATAGGGTTTTTATTTGGGGGGGTTGGTTGGTTGGGTGGTGGGTTTTACTGTTGGGGGGAGTTTGTATTTTTTTTTACAGGTTAAAGAGCTGATTTTTTGGGGGGCAATGCCCAACAAAAGGCCCTTTTAAGGGCCATTGGTAGTTTATTGTAGGCTAGGTTGTTTTTATTTTGGGGGGCTTTTTTATTTTGATAGGGCTATTAGATTAGGTGTAATTCTTTTTTATTTTTGATAATGTGGTTTGTTTGTTTTTTGGTAATTTTAGTGTTTTTAATTTTTTGTAACTTAGCGTTTTTTTTGTGTGGTCATTTAGTCATTTTTAATAAGGTTTAATAGTATATTTAAATAATTTGAGTAGGGTTAGGGTATTTTAATATGTAATTTAGTTAATTTAATTGCTAGTTTAATTTAATTGTAGGATAATAGTTAGTATAATAGTTAGGGTAGGTTAATTAATTAATAGTTTAAAAATAGTTTCTTTTAATTCTACAGGTAAGTTTAAATTTATTTGAAGATAGGGATGTGGTAATTTTAATTTAAAGTTAGCGGCTTGTTAGGTTTAGGGGTTAATAGCTTAATTTAGTTTATGGCAATGTGGGGGGCCGGCGGTTTAGGGGTTAATAGGTTTAGTTAGTGGTAGTGATGTGGGAGGCCAGAGTTTTAGGGGTTAATACATTTATTTAGTGACGGCGGGTTCTGGGAGCAGCGGGATAGGGGTTAATAACTTTATTTAGGTTGCAGCGATGTTGGTGGCGGCAGATTAGGGGTGTTTAGACTCAGGGTTTATGCTAGGGTGTTAGGTGTAAACGTAACTTGTTTTCAACCATAGAAATCAATGGTATATCTGGCAGCATCGAACATAAGCTTTTGCTGCTTTCAGAATGCCATTGATTTCTATGGCATCCGCGGCCTCTAGGGTGGCGGATTGAAAACCAGGTATGCTGGGCCAGAATAGCTGCGAGCGTAACTGTTAGAAATTTGATAAATGGGAAAAGGTGTCAAATAGAGCCGAATGTGTATTTGGAACATCTGTAATGACGTAAGCATCGATCTGCGTCGGATTGAGACCGGCGGATCATATGTTACGTCATAAATTTCAACATTTGCTGGTCTGTAGGCTTTGATAACTAGGTCGAATCAAGCTTGCAACAATTACGCCTGGTAATTCTGGCGTATCTGCGGTTGACGGCTTGATACATATCCCCCAGAACCATCACTGTTGATTGACTGCCAGAAGTATAGAATTTCAAGGCAAAAAGGAAATTTATGTTTACCTGATAAATGTATTTCTTTTATGATATGACGAGTCCACGGATTTCATCCTTACTTATGGGATTACGCCTCCTGTTCAGCAGGAAGTGGCAAAGAGCACCACAGCAGAGCTGTATATATATAGCTCCTCCCTTCCCTCCCACTCCAGTCATTCGACCGAAGTTAGGAAGAGAAAGGAAAAGCCAAAGGTGCAGAGGTGACTGAAGTATAACAAAAATAATTACCTGTCTTAGAAATGACAGGGTGGGCCGTGGACTCGTCATATCGTAAAATAAATACATTTATCAGGTAAGCATAAATTTCCTTTTCTTTTACAAGATATGACGAGTCCATGGATTTCATCCTTACTTATGGGATACAATACCAAAGCTATAGGACATGCATGAAAGGGAGGGACAAGACAGGAAGCTAAACGGAAGGCACCACTGCTTGAAGAACCTTTCTCCCAAAACCAGCCTCAGAAGAAGCAAAAGTATCAAATTTGGAAAATTTGGAAAAAGTGTGAAGAGACGACTAAGTTGCAGCCTTGCAAATCTGTTCAACAGAAGCATTGTTTTTAAATGCCCATGAGGAAGCCACAGCCCTAGTAGAATGAGCCGTAATTCTTTCAGGAGGCTGCTGTCCAGCAGTCTCATATGCCAGACGGATGATACTCTTCAGCCAAAAAGAAAGAGAGGTAGCCGTAGCTTTCTGGCCCCTACGCTTTCCAGAAAACACAACAAATAAGGAAGATGAATGACGAAATTCCTTAGTCGCCGGCAAGTAAAACTTGAGGGCATGGACCATGTCCAAGTTATGCAACAGACGCTCCTTCTTAGAAGAAGGATTAGGACATAATGAAGGAACAACAATTTCCTGATTAATATTCTATATGAAACAACCTTAGGAAGGAAACCAGGTTTGGTATGTAAAACAACCTTATCAGAATGGAAGATAAGATAAGGCGAGTCACATTGTAACGCTAAAAGTGAGCAGAAGAAATAGCAACCAAAGATAAACCTTCCAAGATAACAACTTAATATCTATGGAATGCATGGGTTCAAACGGAACCCCTTGAAGGACATTAAGAACTAAATTCAAACTCCAGGGTGGAACAATTGGTCTAAACACAGGCTTGATTCTGGTTAGAGCCTGACAAAAAGACTGAACGTCTGGAACATCTGCCAAACGTTTGTGTAGTAAAATTGACAAAGCAGAGATTTGTCCCTTTAAGGAACTTGCTGATAACCCTTTCTCCAATCCTTCTTGGAGAAAAGACAGAATCCTCGGAATCCTAACTCTACTCCATGAGTAGCCCTTGGATTCGCACCAATAAAGATATTTACGCCATATCTTATGGTAGATCCTTCTAGTAACAGGCTTACGTGCCTGAATCAAAGTATCAATGACCGAATCAGAGAACCCCCACTTGGATAAAATCAAGCGTTCAATCTCCATGCAGTCAGTTGCAGAGAAACTAGATTCGGGTGTTGGAAGGGTCCCTGAATGAGAAGGTCTTGCCTCAATGGAAGCTTCCATGGCGGCAGAGAGGATATGTCCACTAGATTAGCATACCAAGTCCTGCGAGGCCACGCAGGCATGATTAGAATTACTGAAGCCCTCTCCTATTTGATCCGAGCAATCACCCGGGGAATGAGAGCAAACGGTGGAAACACATAAGCTAGGTTGAACGACCAAGGCACTGCCAAGGCATCTATTAGTTCGGCCTGAGGATCCCTTGACCTGGATCCATATCTTGGGAGCTTGGCATTCTGATGAGATGCCATCAGATCCAATTCCGGTCTGCCTCATCTGAGAATCAGGGTGGCAAAGACCTCTGGATGGAGTTCCCACTTTCCTGGATGAAACGTCTGTCTGCTTAAAAAGTCCACTTCCCAGTTGTCCACTCCTGGGATGTAGATTGCTGACAGATAACAAGAGTGAGCCTCCGCCCACCGAATTATCTTGGATACTTCTGTCATCACTAAGGAACTCTTTGTTCCTCCCTGATGATTGATGTAAGCCACAGTCGTGATGTTGTCCAACTGAAAACAAATGAATTTGGCCGAAGCCAACTGAGGCCAAGCCTGAAGCACATTGAATATTGCTCTCAATTCCAGAATATTGATTGGAAGTAGAGACTCTGACTGAGTCCACACACCCTGAGCCTTCAGGGAATTCCAGACTGCCCCCCAACCTAGTAGGCTGCCGTCCATTGTCACTATCACCCATGAGGGTCTGCAGAAGCACGTCCCTTGGGACAGATGAGCCGGCGACAACCACCAAAGAAGAGAGTCTCTTGTCTCCTGATCCAGATCTATCTGAGGAGACAAATTTGCGTAATCTCCATTCCACTGTCTGAGCATTCTCAGTTGTAGCGGTCTGAGATGAAAACGAGCAAACGGAATGATGTCCATTGCCGCCACCATCAATCCTATTACCTCCATGCACTGAGCCACTGATGGCTGAGGATTGGACTGAAGGGCTCGGCATGTATTCTCTGTCAAGAAAATTTTCATGGATATGGAATCTATAAAAGTTCCCAAGAAGGGAACCCTTGTCTGCGGAATTAGTGAACTCTTTTCTAGATTCACCTTCCACCCGTGAGTCCTCAGAAAGGACAGAACCAAGTCTGTATGAGACTTTGTCAGAAGGTAAAACAACGCCTGGATCAGAATTTCTTCTAGGTGAGAAGGGATCCTAGAGAACCACCAGAAGGGATCCTAGAACCTTCGTGAAGATCCTGGGTGCTGTGGCCAACCCGAAAGGAAGAGCCACGAACTGAAAATGTTTGTCCAGGAAGGCAAACCTTAGGAACTGATGATGATCCTTGTGGATGGGAATATGAAGGTATGCATCCTTCAAGTCCACGGTAGTCATATATTGACCCTCCGGGATCAATGGTAGAATTGTTCGAATAGTCTCCATTTTGAAGGATGGGACTCTGAGAAACTTATTTAGACTCTTGAGATCTAAAATGGGTCTGAACGTTCCCTCTTTTTTGGGAACCATGAAAAGATTTGAGTAAAACCCCTGCCCCTGTTCCAGTATTGGAACGGGATGAATTACTCCCATAGTAGAGAGGTCTTTTACACAACATAAGAACGCCTCTCTTTTTATCTGATCTTCAGACAATCGTGAAAGAAGAAACCTCCCCCTTGGGAGAGAATTTTTGAATTCCAGTTGATACCCTTGGGACATGATTTCCAGTGTCCAGGGGTCCTAAACATCTCTTACCCAAGCCTGGGTAAAGAGAGAAAGTCTGCCCCCTACTAGATCCGGTCCTGGATCGGGGGCCGCCCCTTCATGCTGTCTTAGGAGCAGCAGTGGGCTTCTTGGGTTGTTTACCTTTGTTCCAAGCCTGGTTGGGTCTCCAGACGGTCTTGGCTTGAGCAAAATTCCCTTCCTGTTTAGGGGAAGAAGAAGTGGGGACTCCTTTGAAGTTCCGAAAGGAACGAAAATTACTTTGTTTACCCCTCAGTTTAGCTGCTATATCCTGAGGTAGGAGATGGCCCTTACCTCCCGTAATGTCAGAAATTATTTCTTTCAAGTCAGGCCCGAATAGGGTTTTCCCCTTGAAAGGAATAGCCAAAAGCTTTGACTTAGATGACACATCAGCAGACCAAGACTTTAACCATAATGCTCTATGCGCTAAAATGTCAAATCCGGCATTCTTAGCCGCCAACTTGGCAATCTGAAAGGCGGCGTCAGTAATAAAAGAATTAGCCAGCTTAAGAGCCTTAATTCTATCTATAATTTCCTCTAAAGGAGTCTCATAGGGTCTTTGAAAGCACAACTGTCCTCAATAGGAATAGTAGTACGCTTAGCCAGGGTAGATATAGCTCCCTCCACCTTAGGGACTGTTTGCCAAGAGTCCCGAACAGTGTCAGCTATGGGATACATTTTCTTAAAGTTAGGAGAAGGTGAGAACGAGGATACCCGGTCTTTCCCATTCCAGTGTAATAATTTCCAAAATACTCTTAGGAACCGGAAAAACATCAGAGTAAGCAGGCACTTCTAAATATTTGTCCATCTTACACAATTTCTCTGGTGGAACCACAATAGAGTCACAGTCATCCAGAGTCGCTAAAACCTCCCGAAGTAACAGGCGGAGGTGTTCAAGCTTAAATCTAAATGACATTACGTCCGAGTCCGTCTGAGGTAACGCACTTCCCGAGTTGGAAAGTTCTTCCTCAGACAGAAGTTCCCTGACCCCCAATTCAGATCCCTGTGAGGGTACATTGGAAATAGCCATCAAAGCATCAGAAGTCGCAGGGATCAGAGTGGCCTCTGTCCTGCTGCATTTGCCCTGCAATACTGGCAACTTAGACAAAACCTCTGTAAGGGTAGATGACATAACTGCAGCCATATCCTGCAGTGTAAATGAAGTGGACGCGATTGAAGAACCCAGCGTCGCTTGGGTGGGCGTTAAAGGTTGTGACGCTTGGGGAGAAAGTAGTGGCATACCCTGATTCTCATCAGACTGAGAAGCATCCTTAGACACACTTTCCTTAAAGAAAATCTGCTCTTTACATTGTAAGGCCCTTTCAGTACATGAGGGACAAAAAGTAAGAGGGGATTCCACAATGGCATCTAAACACATAGAACAAGTATTTTCCTCAAGTTCAGACATGTTAAACAGACTAGCAATAGCAATAATAGTCGTTCTTTACTTGATATATTGAGCTCTGAAGTCAAATTACATAGACAAAAAATTTGAACTAAAACGTGTACTGCGCCTTTAAATAATAAAAACGCAACAATTTTTCTGTTGTCAGCAAAACAGCGTTTGCGGTAATAAAAAATGCCCTTATGTGTCCAAATAAACTTTACAATATTGCACCGCTTGTTTGGCAATGTTATTTATTAAATAATATCAACTTTTATGAAGTTTAACCAGTTCATCAACATTATCAATACTTTAGGCCCCTGCACCTCGCCACAGCTCTGCTGTGGCGCCTACCTAACCCCAGATCACACTGCTTCGGCTTAGATAGCATTCCTAAGTCCCTCTGTACCCTTGCAGTACAAAATAACTTAGGCCCCACCGGAGCCCAGGACCTTGCTGCTTGATCCGGATGAAGATTGCGTGGCTGAGCGTGCGAAATTAGGACCCGCCCACCGTGGGTGTAACTCGAGCCGCACTGAGGCCCGCATGGGCCGAAAACCAACATGTCGGATATCCCAACATAAATGTTAAGAAATGACATGTGCCCCTCATAATACACACTTTGACAATAAAAGCGCAACAACCATAAATATAGCTCTCTCCAAGGCCTGTTATTTTTTGACCTAATAGCACCAGCTCATGGACAGCAAACCGCATCTCCCAGCGTCAGCCCACATATGTATAAGTGAAAAATCAAACACACTGATAAATATCAATATAAAAGGGAATCCAGGTACACCATTTCCATTTCTTTAGTGCCTACTGATTATCCCTCCCCAGTTAGGGAAAAATGTCAGCCTGTTCTGATATATCAAGTCTCCCCAGAAACAAATGACTGAACATACCTCAATGCTGCTTGTAGCATGACACGGTTCTCCACACTGAAGATATTTCTTTACACTACCTTCAACTGCTCAGTGGAAAACCTGCCGGATCTTAGATAATGTTTGCTAAGATCATTAACATCAGGGCAGAAAAATAAGATGTCTCCACTCCTCCTTGGGATTAAGTGACTGATGATTTCTCCCTGAGAAAAATAGAACTCACTGGCACCATTTTAAAATAAAAATCTTCTTGATTGAATCTAAACTAACACCTCACTTTACCTCTTCCTATCACTAACACAGGCAAAGAGAATGACTGGAGTGGGAGGGAAGGGATGAGCTATATATACAGCTCTGCTGTGGTGCTCTTTGCCACTTCCTGCTGAACAGGAGGCGTAATCCCATAAGTAAGGATGAAATCCGTGGACTCGTCATATCTTGTAAAAGAAAACATATGATCATCTTTTAAACAATCTAAAATTATTCTTTGGTTATTGGCTTTTGCTTTCTTGCTAACCTCCCAATGTCAAACCCTAGCTTGTATGACGTCTACAGGGAGTGCAGAATTATTAGGCAAGTTGTATTTTTGAGGATTAATTTTATTATTGAACAACAACCATGTTCTCAATGAACCCAAAAAACTCATTAATATCAAAGCTGAATAGTTTTGGAAGTAGTTTTTAGTTTGTTTTTAGTTATAGCTATTTTAGGGGGATATCTGTGTGTGCAGGTGACTATTACTGTGCATAATTATTAGGCAACTTAACAAAAAACAAATATATACCCATTTCAATTATTTATTTTTACCAGTGAAACCAATATAACATCTCAACATTCACAAATATACATTTCTGACATTCAAAAACAAAACAAAAACAAATCAGTGACCAATATAGCCACCTTTCTTTGCAAGGACACTCAAAAGCCTGCCATCCATGGATTCTGTCAGTGTTTTGATCTGTTCACCATCAACATTGCGTGCAGCAGCAACCACAGCCTCCCAGACACTGTTCAGAGAGGTGTACTGTTTTCCCTCCTTGTAAATCTCACATTTGATGATGGACCACAGGTTCTCAATGGGGTTCAGATCAGGTGAACAAGGAGGCCATGTCATTAGATTTTCTTCTTTTATACCCTTTCTTGCCAGCCACGCTGTGGAGTACTTGGACGCGTGTGATGGAGCATTGTCCTGCATGAAAATCATGTTTTTCTTGAAGGATGCAGACTTCTTCCTGTACCACTGCTTGAAGAAGGTGTCTTCCAGAAACTGGCAGTAGGACTGGGAGTTGAGCTTGACTCCATCCTCAACCCGAAAAGGCCCCACAAGCTCATCTTTGATGATACCAGCCCAAACCAGTACTCCACCTCCACCTCGCTGGCGTCTGAGTCGGACTGGAGCTCTCTGCCCTTTACCAATTCAGTCACGGGCCCATCCATCTGGCCCATCAAGACTCACTCTCATTTCATCAGTCCATAAAACCTTAGAAAAATCAGTCTTGAGATATTTCTTGGCCCAGTCTTGACGTTTCAGCTTGTGTGTCTTGTTCAGTGGTGGTCGTCTTTCAGCCTTTCTTACCTTGGCCATGTCTCTGAGTATTGCACACCTTGTGCTTTTGGGCACTCCAGTGATGTTGCAGCTCTGAAATATGGCCAAACTGGTGGCAAGTGGCATCTTGGCAGCTGCACGCTTGACTTTTCTCAGTTCATGGGCAGTTATTTTGTGTCTTGGTTTTTCCACACGCTTCTTGTGACCCTGTTGACTATTTTGAATGAAACGCTTGATTGTTCGATGATCACGCTTCAGAAGCTTTGCAATTTTAAGAGTGCTGCATCCCTCTGCAAGATATCTCACTATTTTTGACTTTTCTGAGCCTGTCAAGTCCTTCTTTTGACCCATTTTGCCAAAGGAAAGGAAGTTGCCTAATAATTATGCACACCTGATATAGGGTGTTGATGTCATTAGACCACACCCCTTCTCATTACAGAGATGCACATCACCTAATATGCTTAATTGGTAGTAGGCTTTCGAGCCTATACAGCTTGGAGTAAGACAACATGCATAAAGAGGATGATGTGGTCAAAATACTCATTTGCCTAATAATTCTGCACTCCCTGTACTATTGTTTGGGTTGTGTATCCACTATTCTTTCTGAATATTGTTATTATTATTACTCATAGTACTTACAAAATGTATCTGTCTTTGAATTACATGTGTAAAAAAAATAAATCTTTCTCACATTACTTATGTCTCAATATCCCCTGGGGCTAGAAGACTTGGCTGGAATCTTGGGGGTGTGGAGTGGAGTTGCATGTATCAGGTGCCTGGACATTCTTGGGTGGGGTTTGCATAGTTACTTCAGGGAAACTGGGCCATAAATGGACAGGTAAAGAGGAACAACAGGAAACAAGTTTCATTTCAAGACAATCCCAAAAACTGTGGTATGAGTAGGAGCTCTATGTCTTAAATGTTAAAGTAGGATCTTTAGACAGCTATACCAGCTGCAGTTTCCACATCTGTAATACATCACCAGATCAAAATACTTTGCTCTTAGATCAAGGAATGCAGTGCATTAGGAGTTTGCCTAATTTTGGAGACCTACTAGGACTAAGCAACTAGGACTTCTGATTGTTTCTTTGAGTAGATTTTTGTTTTCATTCAACTATTTGAGTTCATATATTGTTTCATCCCATGTTTAATTCATTTCAGCACTGTAAGATTTCACGTGCATCAAAAAAGTATTTTAGCTGCAAATTATGTCTAAATATAAATTAATGAAATATATATAAAAAATACAATTCCTGTCATAAGCTTTTTTATACTTTTTTTTTAAAAAAGAAGGCAGCTATACATAGACCATAATGAAAAAGAATGTTATTCCAGATTAGCAAGAATTGTTAACATCTGTTAGAACAATGATGAAAAGCAAAACAAATTATTTGTGACATAAAGTGGCAGCCAAAACATATAAAACAGCATGACAGTCTTGTTTTATAAACAAACATGATGTGTTTAATAAAAAGTCTAAAATAAATTAATTAAAAGACATGTATTACATATTCAGCAATGATAAATTAGTGGCTAATGCTGAATATTTGATGCACAATTTGAATACAGAGAAAACATCTTGTTTACATGGCAACTTAAAGACATCTCTGCAATTCCATGACATTGAAATTGAGTTATTCATATGCAGTATGAACATATTTAGACAGAGCTACAACAAAGTCTGTTGCATCTCTCTTCCTCTCTCTCCCCCCTCTCTCTCTCCCTCTCTCTCTTCCCTCCCTCCCTCCCTCCCTCTCTCTCTCTCTCTCTCTCTCTCTCTCTCTCTCTCTCTCTCTCTCTCTCTCCGTCTCTCTCCCTCCTTCTTTCTCTACCCCCCTCTCTTTCCTCCCTCTCTATATCTCTCTCGTGCTCTCTTTTCCCTCTCCTTTTCTTTTTCTCTCCCTCTCACTCTTCACTCTCTCTCCATTTCTCTCTCTCTTCCCTCTATCTCCCACTCTCTATCTTCCCTTGCTCTCCCTCTCTCTCTCTACTCCCTCTGTCTCCCTACCTCTCTCTTCCCTCCCTCGCTATCTCTTTCTCCCTCTCTTTCTCCCCCTCTCTTTCCCCCCCTCTCTCTCTCTCTCTCTCTCTCTCCCTTCCTTTCTTCCCTCCCTCTCTCTTGCTCTCTTTTCCCTCTCCTTTTCTTTCTCTCTTCCTCTCACTCTTTCCTCTCTCCCCCTTTTTCTCTCTTCCAGCTATCTCCCCCCTCTCTCTCTTCCCTCTCTCTCTCTTCCCTCTCTCTCTCCCTCTCTCTTCCCTCCCTCTCTCCCTCGCTATCTATATCTTTCTCTCTCTCTTCCCTCCCCCTCTGCCTCCCTCTCTCTCTTCCCTCTCTCTCTCTCTCTCTCTCTCTCCCTCCCCCCCCCCTCTCTCTCTGCCTCTCTATTGTTCTTTATTTAAAGTGATTTGATTATTTCATATTCCATATCAAAACTTTTATATGTTCTACTGCAATTTAAGACACTGATTTAGATTCAATGAAATTATTTTCTGAAACTAATATGTTGTTGAAAGAAAACTTGTGCCAATGTTGCAATTCAAAAAATGTGCAATGTATAAAGATTTAGACCTTCCCTTGGTCACAGCAGCAAATTAAAGTTCAACTCTATTATAATCAGCTGCATTTGTATTGTAACTGCTAACTTCATTACAAAAAAAAACTAAAAAATCCTTAACTAAAGTAGCCCACTTAAAAACAGTTATAGAAGACTTTCCAAACTACTTCTATGATCAAACTGTCCACAGCCTTTTTCTATGTACACTTTCTGAGGCACCACCCTCTAGGGAAGAAGGCATCTGCTCTCAGCATTTGACTCTTTTCAGAGCCAGATTTATTCTTTTGACAATGCTGCATACCAAGATCTGGATTTGCACATATCTTTGTGTGTGGCATTTTTACAAGAACAAATCCGGCTAAGAAAAGAGCCGGATGCCACCTTCTCCCGTATTTGGCAGCAAACGAAACTGACAAATGCTCATCCCTACTACTGAGCATGTGCAAGATCTCACAATGTATATGTATGTGAGTCTGTGATTAGTTGATGGCTGTCACATGATACAGGGGACCAGCAAATTGAAGTTCTCATTTAAAATCGCAGCGTCTTTTTATTCTGTACATGTTAAATATGCAGTTTCTTTATAAGACCATTAAATAATTAAAAATATTGAGGTGAGAAACTTTACAGTGCCAATAGGGTATTTATTAATTCCATAAAATTCTGCTGGCAGAGCAGGTTGCACCTATCTTACACAAACTATTCAACACCTACTTTAATAAGGATATTTTATCTTCATTTAATTTCACTGCATCCTATATCACTTTAATACCTAAACAAGACAAAGACTAAGAAAACCCATTGTCATATAGACCAATAGCCTTAATTAATGTAGATTATAAACTCCTAACTTCAATAGTTGCCAATCGATTGAAACCACATCTCCATAAAATAATTAATGAAAACCAAACTGGTTTCATGCCGGGTAGGAACCCAGTCAAAAACATACGTAAAACTATGTTGATGCTGGACTTCTACTGGAATGAGCTTAGACATAAAAACTTGGCCAAAAGAGAAAATGCAGCAATTCTGACAGTTGATGCGGAAAATGCTTTCGATTACATAAATTGGGACCACTTATTTTACACATTAAAGGGATTTGGCTTCTCAGGTAATATATATAATCTTATCCAATTAATTTACAACAAACCTACATCAGCAATTATAGTTAATGGATTAGTCTCAGAGAGATTCAATCTCTATAGAGGTACTAGACAGGGATGTCCCCTATCCCCCCTTCTCTTTAATATCTCTCTGGAACCTCTGGCAATTGAATTAAGACAACAATTGCAAGGTATTCAGATAGGTGGACAGCATTTCATCCTCTCTCTCTATGCATATGATTTACTACTATATCTAAGTAATTTGAAAGAAACTTTGCCATTGTTGATAGGGGGCACCCAGCAATTTGGTTCCACATCAGGGTATTAGATAAACATTGAGAAATCGGAAATGACTATAGTTAATTAAACCGGTTAAATAACTTTTTAAACATCCTTTCAAAGACGTCCAACAAATAAAGTATCTCAAAGTTATTCTTACTCGGAACCCACAAGAGTGGTATGATCGGAACTTTGCTAGATTCTTTACAGAATGTAAAAGGAAGACAATAGATTGGATAAATCTCCAAATCTCTATTGCAGCCCGGATAATGCTAATCAAAACAATTTTATTCACCAAATTGCTATATCTACTCCAAAATATTCCCCTCTTTTTACGCAAAACAGACCTAAATACATTTAATCAAGTATGTACAAAATTCATTTGGAGCGGGAAAAGACGTTGAATTGCTACAAATAAACTGATGCGAGCCAAAGAAGCTGCAGGGCTGGCTTTTCCAAATGTGAAGTTTTATAATCTAGCCACATTGCTTAAATTTGCTATAGACTTGATTACTGGACAGGATTATGTTTCATTTACGCAATGTGAAAATAATATTATTGCACCCTATAATTTAGCCATATTACACTGTCACAAATCTAAACTACTAAACTACCAACCTGTTCTCCTTCAAAAATATAATACTTGCATGGCAAAAATATTGCTTAGAAATTAATATCAATCCTTTTTGTACAGAATTCTTAACTATGACTGGAAATGCTGAATTTGCACCAGGTCTCTCCAATTCAGTCTTTTCTCAATGGAAGACTAAGGGCCTAACGCACATCAAACAATTCCTATTACCAGATCTAACTATTAACTTCTTTCAAAACATCTCATCACAATTTAGATTGCCTAAGTGAGACTTTTTCACCTTTACAAATTATACATTATATCAATGCATTACAAACAGAACATAACTCGGACTAGTCACTGGGACCACTAGGCAATATAATTAAACTATACCAGGAAGGAATATACTAAATATTTCACTTACACAATTTAATTAACGCCAATCTCAACTTAAAACAGGAAGGAATTCGGGACAGATGGCAAAAGGACCTTCCTATTATCAGTAATCTAGAGATACAAGATGGCGTAAAAGCAATAAATATAGCCGGGGTACCAACAAAACGGCAGGAATTCCATCTAAAAACTGATCAACAGGGCATATATAACAGCACACAATCTTAAGAAGTGGTATAAGATAAATCAAGCATGCCCTAAATGTAATGTACAAGCAGCAGATATTTTACATTATTTCTGGTCATGTCCCAAAATTTCCCAATTGTGGTCACAAATTAACTATTGGCTTAAAAGAACATTGTCAATAGAAAATGAGATTCTAAGACAACGTGTTATTTTCTTAACTAAATATTCAGAGCAACACAGCGCCAATTAACTATTCAATACTATTATATTACCAGTAAGGAAACTTATTTTAAAAAAATGGAAGTCTCCTAGAGCACCCAAGTTTATCGAATGTAAAAAGGCACTGTTAACACAATGCACCGTGGAACAACTGTCCTTACAATATCCCACTAATTTACAGATCAAGCTTTTTTTTTAATAAGTGGACAATAGTTATAAAAGTCCTCCCAGAAAATATACAATCCCAATTAGTTAAACCATTTAGCAATACCAAATACATATTACAAAACGATTATGCAGGCCATTTCCCAGAATGCTGGATAGAGGTTTAAGAAATACAATGGAAGAAAGTGGGTAGAGGGAGGGGGGGAACAAGAGGAAGATCCCCCCTTCCTATCTCCTCCAGCCCCTTTTTTTTTCTTATTTCCTTTCTCTGGGGAAGGAAAATTAATTATTAGTCATTTTTGCCTTTATAAGAATTTTCACACATACAATAATTTGATACGATTTTTGGAATATAAGAGATAAATATATACTCATTTTCTTTAGAGTTACAAATTATATCATATGTTTATGTTTCAATAGAACACATATATGTGCATCTATTTTGTTGTTTCCCTTGGCTTATGTTGGAGGCTGAGTTCCTGCTTATTTTTCTTCTTCTTGCTTTTTGCATATGATATTTATATCTTGAAAAACCAAATAAAAACTTATTTTTTAAAAAAAAAGAGTATTTATTAATTCCATATGCTTCAGTTAGGTTTAGGTAAAAACAAAAACCTTGTCCATGGCTCCAGAACGCCCTGGAATGCCCATGGAAAACCTTTGTGTATGTCTAGTAAATCAGACATGCAAATATTTTACAATTAGAAACATTTACACAACCAGTTTTGCAAGCATGTTTCCTAAGTGGTTGTATTTATTGCTTGTCTGCATAGTTAGTGGTTAACATTTCCTGTGTGAAATATCATGTATTGAGGCATTTAACACAACCATATAAGTGAATGGCAAGAACACACACTTACAAAAAGCTTGAAATGCTCAATGAATTTCCAACATAATCTTGTCATAACAAAGACGTCCCTTACAGCTAAATGAGCATCAGTGAATCTTTAGCCCATTTCCTACAACCCAAATTGTATTGACTTTATTCACTATATTTCCATATATTTTTTATCATTTAAGAGAGATGCTCAGATGCTCTTCCTGATTTGTTTACACAAACTCTCTATTTTATTATATTCAGGGCCAACTCTTTAATGGGTTCTGATGGGACCATATGACCCAGACAGCACTTAACAGGGGTAGCACATGGGGAGAATAAGGTTGCATTAAATAATGTATTTCTGTCTCTCTCTTTTTCTCTCCCTCTCTTTTTTCTCGCTCTGTCTCTCTTTCTTTCTCTCTTCCTCTCTCTCCTCCCTCTTTTTCTTTCTTTCTTTCTCTCTCTCACTCTGTCTATCTCTCTCTCTTTCTCTCTCTCTTGCTTTCTCTCTCTTGCTTTCTCTCTCTCTCTCTCTCTCTCTTTCTCTCTCTTTTTCTCTGTTTTTTTCTTTCTTTCTCAGTATCTCTCTCTCTCTCCATCTCTTTCTTTTCTCTCACATTCTCTCTCTCTCTCTCTCTCTCTCTCTCTCTCTCTCTCTCTCTCTCTTTCTCTCCCCCTCTCTCCTTATTTCTCTTTCTCTCTCTATTTCTGCAATGGTTTGGTTTAAACTATAGTGGAAAGAGATTTGGTAGCATTATTTTATTTTTGGACCAAGGCAGCGCATTATCAGTGCAATGCCTTAAGCCAGTCCTGATAATATTATATTCACCTGCAAAGTGAGGAAATATGTGTAGATGAGCTTTTGTATGTAAAGCTACCTTGGAATTAGAAGTGTCAAAAATGAAATCTTTGAAAGGTAAAAGCCATATTGTTTAAATACAAAAATGTAATAACAAAAATGTACACTGATACTTTATATGCATTTAAAAAATTCCTGCCTTTTTTAATCCCTAGTGTTATGAATACACAGATGGAGCAGTAGTTGGAGACCTTTGTGAAGACTTATGTGTGACCCAAAAGCTTGTTTACAAACATTGTCTTTACTACCATCGAGGTAAGAAGGTAATTCAAGCTGATTGGCAAGGAACGTCAATTATTTTGAAATCTAAGAATGAGTTGTTTTCAACATTCCAGCCTCCAATATCATTGGAGGGATCTAATACTCAAATACCTTCAGATACAGACATTCTTGTGATGGTTGCTGTGGAAATTAAAAACATCCTGGGTTTGGATTTACCAAATAATACTGTGATACCTCTATGGACTGAAAAAAAGAAAAGCCGTAACTGGAAAGCTGAGTTGGCCAGTATGTGGTCTTTATTTCAGCAAGAAGAATATCTGCTCTTTAATTTATTGCAAGACTTTAGCAGGCATGTCTTACATGTCATTGGGACCTGCGGTCATTTTTACGCTGTGGAGTTTCTTACCGCTGGTCATGCTTGGAAAGAGAGTCTGTTTTCTTTAGAAGAAGTTCTTAGTCAATGCAACTCTGCTCAAAAAAAGGCGACTGCTCTCATTGATATCGCAGTCAGTTTCCTAGACATGGTTCATCAATTTGACAATGACTTCTCTCATCGCCTCCACCTCTGTGATGTCAAACCAGAGAACTTTGCGATTAGAAGCGATCTCACAGTAAGTTATTTCCATTACTCTCAGCTTTCATATTAGAACTATAATTTGATATTATTCAAGCATATTTTATGTTCTATTATACACCAGAGGCAAGTTTTAAATCAGTTTAATTTTTATTTTACATATGCATCATATTATCTATTTTGTGATATATCTGATAACTTATAACTCATTTATAAATGTTCTCTAAAAAAGCAAAAAATAATATTTAAATGTTGCCAAAATTCTATCATAAAATAGGTAAAATGATAAATCTGAGAGCACAAGGTTACAAAAGAATATATTCATACATAACTAAGTCATTTCAAGTGGCCAAAAGTAGGAAACCAACATACTGTTTGCAATTGCTTCAGAGTGAGATAATTGTTGTTGTATGGAAAATACATCCACTTTAAAGTAATGTGACTGTGTCAGGAGTAGAGTGGAAAGAATTTCACTGTTTGAAATTAATTGTTATCCCAAAATAGGTACAAAAGATAGAATACCCCTACAAAAATGAATGTGAAATATGACATCATAAAGATATATGTCATGATAATATATGTTTGATATTTTAGATTAATGTTTACTGTCAAAGTGTCATATGGTAATTTTTTTATTTTAGTATTACTGACATTGAAAATAAAAACCACTACCTGGAGAATTAAAGTGATTTATTAGTTTTAAAGTGACACTCAAGTCAAAATAAACTTTTATGATTCAGATAGAGCAGCAGTTTTAAGACACTTTCCAATTTACTTCAATTATTAAGCTACTGCTTATTTAAAATTCAGAGTAGGTGTTAAATCATTGTATTTTTATTATGCACCTGTTATTTATGCAATTCTACTGCACGGAGTGGTCCTTTAATTCATAATTTCAATGTCCCGTAAATTACAAGTAAGTATTTAAAATATGCACCTGACCCTATTTCTGCAGCCTCTAGATGCCCCCCAGTGGTGAGATTTTCTTTAAATAGGCTGTGGGCACTAAAGGAAACCAGAAGTCATAGTAACTGTGACATGATTGTCTACTTGTGGTATGCTCCTGAGTTCTTTTTGCCTTGGTGGAGAACATGAACAGTCCTCCTTGCACATTGAATTTGTGCATTTAATTGATTGCATCATTCTAATGTCCCTTTAACAAACTAGCAATGTTATTACTTGCTTTATAGAGAACTTATTGATTAAGGGGACAAACACAGAGCTTGGCCACATTCTGTTGTACCTCCAGCACAGACATTTGATGCATGAGAAGCAGCCATTAGCTTTATAACACACAAGCTGCTGGAGCTGATCAAGCCTCCCTAGGAAATCATGGAAATGGAAATCCAACATGGCAGCTTGTGCCGCAGTTCTACCAAACCTGACATCTGGGCACAACACTTCTTCTTTATTTGAGTGAAATTCTGGTATCTGTTGTGTTTCCTAAGGCCTAGATTTAGAGTTGGGCGGTAGCCATGAAAACCAGCGTTAGAGGCTCCTAACGCTGGTTTTTACCGCCCTCTGGTATTTGGAGTCAGTCATTAAAGGGTCTAACGCTCACTTTTCAGCCGCGACTTTGCCATACCGCAGATCCCCTTACGTCATTTGCGTATCCTATGTTTTCAATGGGATCTTTCTAACGCCGGTATTTAGAGTCTTGGCTGAAGTGAGCGTTAGAAATCTAACGACAAAACTCCAGCCGCAGAAAAAAGTCAGTAGTTAAGAGCTTTCTGGGCTAACGCCGGTTTATAAAGCTCTTAACTACTGTGCTCTAAAGTACACTTACACCCATAAACTACCTATGTACCCCTAAACCGAGGTCCCCCCACATCACCGCCACTCTATTAAATTTTTTTAACCCCTAATCTGCCGACCGCCACCTACGTTATACTTATGTACCCCTAATCTGCTGCCCCTAACACCGCCGACCCCTATATTATATTTATTAACCCCTAACCTGCCCCCCACAACGTCGCCGCCAGCTACCTACAATAATTAACCCCTAATCTGCCGACCGCAAAGCGTCGCTACCTACGTTATACTTATGTACCCCTAATCTGCTGCCCCTAACACCGCCGACCCCTATATTATATTTATTAACCCCTAATCTGCCCCCCTCAACGTCGCCTCCACCTGCCTACACTTATTAACCCCTAATCTGCCGAGCGGACCGCACCGCTACTATAGTAAAGTTATTAACCCCTAATCCGCCTCACTCCCGCCTCAATAACCCTACAGCCAATAGAATGCGAGCTCAATCTGATTGGCTGATCGGATCAGTCAATCGGATTGAACTTGATTCTGATTGGCTGATTCCATCAGCCAATCAGAATTTTCCTACTTTAATTCCGATTGGCTGATAGAATCCTATCAGCCAATCGGAATTCGAGGGACGCCATCTTGGATGACGTCCCTTAAAGGAACCATCATTCTTCAGTTGGACGTCGTCAGAAGAAGATTGATCCGCGCTGGAGGTCTTCGCGATGGAGCCGTTCCTCATCGGATGAAGATAGAAGATGCCGCTTGGATCAAGATGGTTGCCGGTCTGGATCGCCTCTTCTTCCCGGATAGGATGAAGACTTTGGAGCCTCTTCTGGACCTCTTCAGCCGCAGGATTATGGATCGCCAGCCCCCGCTTGGGTTGGATGAAGATTTTGGAGCCAGGACCGATCGGTGATACCCGGTGAGGTGAAGATAAGGTAGGAAGATCTTCAGGGGCTTAGTGTTAGGTTTATTTAAGGGGGGTTTGGGTTAGATTAGGGGTATGTGGGTGGTGGGTTGTAATGTTGGGGGGGGGGTATTGTATGTGTTTTTTTACAGGCAAAAGAGCTGAATTTCTTGGGGCATGCCCCGCAAAGGGCCCTATTCAGGGCTGGTAAGGTAAAAGAGCTTTGAACTTTTTTAATTTAGAATAGGGTAGGGCATTTTTTTATTTTGGGGGCTTTGTTATTTTATTAGGGGGCTTAGAGTAGGTGTAATTAGTTTAAAATTGTTATAATATTTTTCTAATGTTTGTAAATATTTTTTTATTTTTTGTAACAGTTCTTTTTTATTTTTTGTACTTTAGTTAGTTTATTTAATTGTAGTTATTTGTAGGTATTGTATTTAATTAATGTATTGATAGTGTAGTGTTAGGTTTAATTGTAGGTAATTGTAGGTATTTAATTTATTTATTGCTAGTGTAGTGTTAGGTTTAATTGTAACTTAGGTTAGGATTTATTTTACAGGTAATTTTGTAATTATTTTAACTATTTTAGCTATTAAATAGTTCTTAACTATTTAATAGCTATTGTACCTGGTTAAAATAAATACAAATTTACCTGTAAAATAAATATAAATCCTAAAATAGCTATAATATAATTATAATTTATATTGTAGCTATATTAGGGTTTATTTTACAGGTAAGTATTTAGCTTTAAATAGGAATAATTTATTTAATAAGAGTTAATTTATTTTGTTAGATTTAAATTATATTTAATTTAGGGGGGTGTTAGGGTTAAAGTTAGACTTAGCTTTAGGGGTTAATAAATTTATTAGAGTAGCGGTGAGCTCCTGTCGGCAGATTAGGGGTTAATAAGTGTAGTTAGGTGGAGGCGACGTTGGGGGCGGAAGATTAGGGGTTAATAAATATAATATAGGGGTCGGCGATGTTAGGGCAGCAGATTAGGGGTACATAGGGATAATGTAGGTGGCGGGGGTGTACGGAGCGGCAGATTAGGGGTTAAAAATAATATGCAGGGGTCAGCGATAGCGGGGGCGGCAGATTAGGGGTTAATAAGTGTAAGGTTAGGGGTGTTTAGACTCGGGGTACATGTTAGAGTGTTAGGTGCAGACGTTGGAAGTGTTTCCACATAGAAAACAATGGGGCTGCGTTAGGAGCTGAACGCAGCTTTTTTGCAGGTGTTAGGTTTTTTTTCAGCTCAAACAGCCCCATTGTTTCCTATGGGGATATCGTGCACGAGCACGTTTTTGAAGCTGGCCGCGTCCGTAAGCACCGCTGGTATCGAGAGTTGAAATTGCGGTAAATATGCTATACGCTCCTTTTTTGGAGCCTAACGCAGCTATTCTGTGAACTCTAAATACCAGCGGTATTTAAAAGGTGCGGCCAGAAAAAAGCACGCGTAGCTAACGCACCCCTTTGGCTGCAGAACTCTAAATCTAGGCGTAAGTCTTTTGTCACTGCTTTAAAACCTAAGCGCTTTTTTTTATCAGTTTCTTCCAAAAGTTGTATAAATCAGCAAGTTTATTTTTACTCATCCGTCTGTGCTGAAGGTTATAGCAATAAATCAAAGGAATCATTGTAAGCCTTCAATATCAACGTAAAAAGCAGCATTAAAGATATCAGTGACCTATAAAAAAACATTTAACAAAGTGATCATGCTAGAAGAGACAAGATGATAAACTACAGATAAACTATAGCTGTGCACTTGCAGACATATACTAATCCAGTAAAAACAGAGAATCATAGATAAAGATTTTTATTTCTTATGGAAAGTAAGGGGTTAAGCCTCATTTTAGCAATTTTTAGTAAGCTTATTTTTTATTGCATGTAGTAATATGTTTTATTATATTTCCCATAATAATAATAATAATAATAATAATAATAATAATAATAATAATAATAATAATAATAATAAAATGCTATAAAAATTCACATGGTTAAAATGTATGAGTTTTAAAAGTAAATCCCATTATTTGATTATTTTTACAAATAACATTCAATGTTTATCTTATATCACAAAAAAATATGAAGGAGACATTGTAGAACCTAGGGTGGTCTTAAGGCAGGGACCGGATCGACCAAATTCTGATGCAGGGTCTGGGTTGTAATGGTAGGGATTGAGTTATGAAAGCATATGGTTTTTCCTTGGTGGGATGTGGGAGACCCCACATTTTATACATAGAAACAAGGACAAATATAAGGCTGAAAAAGACAGGAGAGAAAGAAGGATGGATTTCCCAATATTAGACAGTTTTGCAAATTCCTGGCTCATGATGAGCTCCTAAATTTGACTAGAAAATCAAAATGATACTTTCATGGTTTAACATGAGCAAAGGGGTTAATTCAAAAGAACTGTAATGTAACAACTACTTAAAGGGTAATAAAACCCAAAATGTTTCTTTCATGATTCAGATAGAGCATACAATTTTCCGATTTAGTTATTTTATTACATTTTCTTTGTTTATTCTTATCCTTTGTTGAAAAACAGGGATGTGAGCTCAGGAGAGTGTAGGTGTCTGCAGCACTCTATGGGCTTGTTTCCATTGGGCCGTAATTAGGTTTGCGTGCCCTCGCAAACCATTAAATAAGCTGTTGGAAGCAATATCGCTCACCGACTGCTTCCAACGGCCCGTTATAACTCAATTTCGGCAACCGGACTCCGGCTGCCGAAAACATTATCGTGTCCTATACAAAGTATCAGAAGCAGCTAATCTTTAAATTATTACCAGTTTCCAATGCCCGCGCAAACCGTTTATACACTGTAGGAGACTGCCGATACAGTAACAAAAATTACACCCAGCTCAACTAGGTGTAACACAGGAAAAAGGTGCTTTATGAGATCTTTTTCCCATTGAAATCTAATCCGACACGCCAAAACCCCTCTATCCGCCATCCCCCCACAATGTAATATATAATAAATGTATTAACCTCTAATGCAAACTAGCTATTAAAACTATTAACCCCTAATCCGCCATGCCCCCACAACGCAAACTAGCTATTAAAACTATTAACCTCTAATCCTCCATGCCCCACAACGCAAATAACTAATCACTAAACCCCATAATCTAACATCCCCTAAATTAACCCCTATTTAATTAATTTTTAAAAATCCTAAATTACAATTAAAATAATTATTTTTTAGATTAGGGATTTTGGGCACTGAAAAAGAGCTGAATGCCCTTTTAAGGGCAATGCCCATACAAATACCCCTTTAGGGGCAATGGGTAGTTTTTTTTTAGTGTTAGTTTTTTTATATTTTGAGGGGTTTGGTGGATGGGGGGTTTTACTGTTAGAGGGGGGACTTAGTATTTTTTAAGGTAAAATAACTGTTTAACTTAGGGCAATGCCCTACAAAAGGCCCTTTTAAGTGCTATTGGTAGTTTAGTTTAAATTAAGGTGTGTTTTTTTTTGGGGGGGGGTATTTTCATAGGGATTAGGTTTAATTTTTTTATTTTGGATAATTTGGTTTATTATTTTATGTAATGTTAGACTTTTTTATTTTTTGTAATTTTAGATTAATTCAATCTTATTTTTATTTATTTTTAAAGTAATGTTAGGTTTTTTATTTTAATTGTAATTTAGTATTTTTTAATTTAGGTAATTGGGGTTTATTTTGGCGGTGTTAGGTTAGGGGACTAAGTAATTTCATTTGTTATTTGCATTGTGGGGGTTGGCAGTTTAGGAGTTAATAGCTTAATTAGGTTAATTGTGTTGTGGGGGTTTGGCGGTTTAGGGGTTAATAGATTTAATAGGTTAATTGCGATGTGGGTAGGTGGCGGATTAGGGGTTAATAGTTTAATTTGGTTAATTGCAATGTGGGTGAATGGTGGATTAGGGGTTAATAGTTTAAATAGCTTGATTGCGTTGGGGGGGGTTTAGGGGTTAATACCTTTGATAGATAAGTTGTGATATGGGGGTTGGCGGATTAGGGGTTAATACATTACTGATCGCGGTGGGGGGGTTGGGTTGAGAGGTAGATATTGCGCATGCATTAGGTGTTTGATATTATTTTAACAGCGAGCAACAGGTAAAATATACACGCGTCACCGTATATGCGATCGTGTGTAGTGTAAGGTCAGGTTACCATAGTAACTTATTAATGTTTTAGAACTCTGGCATCGGGTGGAAGCGTTAACACAATGCTAACTTATACCTACACGAAAAGAGCGACTGCACGCAATGCAGATATTATTTCAATGGAAACCTGGTACTAAAATGGAGCCGTAGATTAATTTCAGCTGTCGGCCGCTTCGGTAGCTTACGGGTCCATTTTTAACGGCTCAATGGAAGCGAGCTCTATGACAGCAGTTTTGCAGCAATGTTATACATTTGCAAGAGCACTAGATGGTGGCACTATTTCCTGTCATGTAATGCTTTACGCATGTGCATACTACCTACCTAGGTATCTCTTCAACAAAGAATAATATGAGAATGAAGCAACTTTGATAATAGAAGTAAACTGGACACTTTTTTACAGATGTATATTCTACCTGAATAAGGAAAGAAACATGTTTTTACTGCCATTTATGTTTGGGAGGCTTATGCAACTCATTCTTAAGTAAGTAATGAAAAAGAAAATGAGCAAGATAACTACTATAAATATTTTACACCAACTATAATTTTTCAGTGGTTTATGATGGGAGTAAAAATGCATTCCAGTCATTCAGTCAAAAACACTGAGGACATAGAAATAGAGCCAGACACATAAATCAAACTGCACACTCAACAACTGTCCCAAAATGAATATTTGGTTGACTGTATGGGCAAAAGACAGAGTAGACAAGGCAAAGTACATGCTGGGGTTGCTCCATTGCCTCAAGTGTTATAGCGTAATCACAACTGTCTTCCAATCAGCTGTCAAGAGAGCTATAAGTAGGCCTGCAGCCAACACCCCATATATTTTACTAGAGCTGTTCATTGTACTAAAAGCTTGCCACAGCTTCACCATTTCAGTAACTTGTCAGAAAGGCTTCGGTTGATACCTAACTTTTAGGAATTCACATTTTTACCAATGCAGTGGCCATATTAAGCACTATATCATTCAGGTTATTTTTTTACATTTGCTGTGCTTAAGGCCATACAATTGTGTGTAGTGGATCTATTTTTTTTTTCATTTTTATAATTATTCTTTTTTTTTATACCTTTTTGCCTGGTTTTACAAGATGAATATCTGTCATCATGCTGAGTTGTTTTTATTTGCAATACTATCACCACAATTCCTGCAGATCGCCAATGAGTAACTTGAAAGAGAGTAATAGGCAAAGCAAAAGCACAAGAGGCTATGCTTTCAAGGTATAAATGCTTAATCATTATCTTATCATAATTGATGATAGGTTAATTATCCTTATAGTGACATGAAATCAAACATTTTTCTTTCATGATTCTGGCAGAACATGCCATTTTAAACAACCTTCCAATTTGCTGCTTTTATAGAATTTCCTTTGTTCTTTTGTTATCCTTTGTTGAAAAGCATATCTAGGTAGGCTCAGGAGTAGAAATACATTACTGAGAGCTAGTTGGTGATTGGTGGCTGCACATATATGCCTCTGCCATCCATCTCCCAGCCAATTCAACCAGCTCAGTTCTCAGAAGTGCCTTGCTGTTCATGCAACAAAGGATAAAAAGATAACAAGGTACATTTGATAATAGAAGTAATGTGTAAAGTTGTATTCTCTACTAGATCATGAACTTTTGGGTTTCATGTCCCTTTAAATATACCTTACTAGGTAAGGTAAGAAGATTAGATAAGCTTTAGATCATATTATGACATTACTCAGTGAAATCCTTTGAACAATTAATGTGTGAGGGTTAGGGTGGGTGGAAGAATATCCGAGAATAGATATACAGGAAACCAAAGTCTTTCATAAGGCTCTAATAAAGCCAGAAAAACAAAAACTAAGTATTGATCAATATCAAGGGTAACACAAAAGCAAAGTCCAGGAACAGGCTAAAGGTAAAGTACTGTGAGATCCACCAAGGGGGAAACAAAGGCAACATCCTGCAGGTATAGGTGGATACCAGATAGATGCAGAAGTGAAAACAGGATTCAGGTAAACTGCCACTGCTACACAAGCACAGGAGACTCAGCAGGCACAGGAGACTCAGCAGGCACAGGATACCCAGCAGTTACTGTTGGTGAGGCAACCACGGGATTCCAGGTAGGTGAAGCGGGTACAGCAGAACTTAGGTAAGCTTCCACTGGTACAGCAGGATTCAGGAGACTCAGCAGGCTGTCATGGGATACCAGGTGAGTGCAGCAGGTACAGGGGCATACAGGTAAGATAGCACTCGTACAGCAGAATACAGATAAGCTGCCACTTTTAAATCAGGATACAGGAGACTCACAAGCGCAGGATACCCAGCGGGGAATTTTGGTGAGGCTGTCACAGGATACCAGGTGAGTGTTTTCTTGGTATTCTTTGTAGAAAGTAAACCTAGGTATCCTCATATGCTAATTTCCATGTCCCTGAAGGCCACCTCTTATCTCAGTGCTTTTCTGACAATTTTTCACAGCTAGACAGCGTTAGTTTATGTGTGCCACATAAATAACATTATGCTCGCTCCCATGGAGTTACTTATGAGTCAGCACTGATTGGCTAAAAGACAAGTCTGTCAAAATAATGAGATTAGGGGGCAGTCTGCAGATGCTTTGATACAAGGTAATCACAGAGATTAAAAGTATAATAATATAACTGTTTTGGTTATAAAAAAAAACTGGGGAATGGGTAATAAAGGTATTATCTATCTTTTTAAGCAATACAAATTCTGGAGTAGACTGTCCGTTTAAGAGTAGAATTCAAACATTAAATTTAAAAAATGTTAGGGAAAAGACAGCTATTTCACAACTCATTTTACCAACAATCTATATGGTCCTAATTGTCTGAATGCAATATTGTGAGCTGCGCCAGTCTGTTCATCTAATAAACCTCTTGGGTATTCTGCACCATCTGCTATAAAGATCTACATACAGTATATTGTGTCAGATAGTGTTTTGTCAGCTTCAATATTCTAGAGCATAAATGTGTGGATTCCAAGGAATATGTGCAGTGGAGAGGGTTCTTAACTCTTTCCTTGTTTTCTTCATTGCTGGTGTCATTATGAGATAGGAGCACCTTTAATGGTTTGTCAGAAGATAAGGTCGGAGTTGGTGAGATGCCATTTTGAGAGAAAAGCTTATACTGGAGACAGTTGCTTCTGTTAAATTATTGTGTGGAGATAATTCTATTGCACTGACGCTATTGCAATAATTTATCTATGACTAGGGACATTTACTAATATACAATAGTTATTTATTACTTTTTATCCATTAAATATTTATCCCTGTTCTGCTGCTACTACTCTACCAGTTGTGTATATGTAAAACTGCACCTTAGATATCCTCTTTATCATTGGCATTATACCCTCATTCTATTTTGTGTTAATACAAAAGGGAATGAGGATAAGACACCAATGATAAGATACTTTGTTCATATTTTATTTATGCCATAATCTGAGGATTGTTTCTTTGCAATTTATCAGAGATAACTCAAAATAATATTTCCCCTGGAATTTTTATTTCCCCCTCCCCCCATCTTTTATCTTGTCTACTGATTATCCCTATCAAGTGTCGAGGATTTCTCAGCAGCTTGACAAGTCATGAAATTCCAACGTTAAAGCTTGCCCAAGCATCTCCTTTGTACAAGCACTATCAGAGGGGCAGCTGGTGATCACATTGGTAATTTGAAAATGTAGAATTTTTTAGATATCATTTCAATTAAATATGTTATAGTTCCTTGTTTTTGCATTTCACTAAACCAGTTCTAAACCAGTTTAGAAGAAATACACATGGATTGCTGTTTACTAGCTGTGAATATAATATTTTAATAAATGTCTAAACATTTTTTGGAAATTCATAAAGTTATATTTATTAAAGGCTGAGACAAGCAGCATCTTCTTGGAATTTACGGCACTGTACAAATTTGCTGCTAAGTAGAAAGTTGTAAAGCTATAGAGAGTGTATTGAGTAATTATGTTTGAGATAAAAGATGATAAATGTATTCATAGTTTGAAGTTATTAATGGAAAGTTTAAAAAAGCTGCAAGTTTGAAAATATATGATGTTGGTCAGGACTGCATTGCTTGCATTACTTAATGTAGTATAAATGATTTTCTACTTGGTTATGAAGTATAGACATTGAATTTGATTGTATAAAACTTGTGCCTAAATTGAATTTTGAATGAGATCTGAAATGTTGACTATCTGACCTTTTTATGGAATATATTGGTTATACATATGAATGTGTTGAAGCTCTACAAAGCTGATGAGAAGGAAATAGAAAAGACCAATGGAGAATTCAAATGTACAGTCTTTGTGATCATGCTTACAGTATTCCTGTTGTCTTAGGGCTATTGAGGTGGAGGTCATGACATTTCTATGCCCAAGGGAGAATAAGAGCCTGTGTAAAGTAACTATCAATAGTTATTCATAGGCTGAAAAATGTAAATGCTTCTCCTAACCCTTGTGTACCCTAACGTCTTTCACTATTAATTATTGTCCCATAATCGTATCCATGTAAAGCTGCTGCTGCTGATACTGAAATATGATTCTATATACACTAGGCGATAAGCCTGCCTAGAGGGCAGTCTATGTTTAAAAAAATTACAAACCCCCAAGCTAAAGTTACAACAAAATAAAAAAATTAAAATTACAGAAAATATAAACAAAGCTATCCAAAATAAGAAATGTAAACCTAAACTAATACCCCTATAAAAATAAAAAACAAAATAAAATAAAAACACCCCCTAATCTAATACTAAACTACTAATAGCCCTTAAAAGGGCCTTTTGTAGGGCATTGCCCTAAGTTAAACAGCTCTTTTACTTAAAAAAATTACCAATAACCCCCCCAAAATAAAAAAACTAAGTCTAAAAAACCTAAGCTACCCATTGCCCCTAAAGGGGCATTTGTATGGGCATTGCACTTAAAAGGGCATTCAGCTCTTTTACTGCCTTTAAAAGGGCAATCAGCTCTTTTACAGCCCATTAAATCCCTAATCTTAAAAATAAAGAACCCCCCAAAAATAAAAATAAATCCTAAGACTAAGCCCCAAATAGGTACTCACTGCTCCTGAAGCCCGGCGGAGAAGGTCTTCTTCCAGGCGGCTCCATCATCTTCTCTCTTCATCTGGAGCCAAGGCGGCACAGAGCGGAGGTGCGGAGCGGTCTTCCACGATGCGCGGATCCGGAGCGTCTATCCTCAGCGGCAGTTCTCAGCCCTCCTCAGCACCGTGGAGGCTCCTCTTTATCCGATCTCCGGCTTACACTAAAAATTTAATGGAAGGTACCACAATCTTTTTGGGGTACCTTGCATTCCTATTGGCTGAAATTTAGAAATCAGCCATTAGGATTAGAGCTACTGAAATCCTATTGACTGTTCAAATCAGGCAATAAGATTTCAGTAGCTCTCATCCTATTGGCTGATTTCAAAATTTCAGCCAATAGGAATGCAAGGTACCCCAATAAATATGGTGTACCTTGCATTCAATCTTCAGTGTGCGACGGGCGATCGCATGAAGAGGAGCCTCCACGCCACTGAGGACCACCACCGCAGAGGACCGCCACTGAGGACAGCCACTGAAAACCGCCGCTGATGACCGCCGCTGAGGATCCGTGCATCGGGGAAGCCAGCTCCGCACCTCCACTTCACGCCGCCTTCACTCCGAATAAAGATAGAAGACGATGGAGCTGCCTGGAAGAAGACTTCTCCACCAGACTTCAGGAACGGTGAGTACCTATTTGGGGGTTAGACTTAGGCTTTTTTTAATTAATTAATTTATTATTATTTTTTTTTTTTAATTAGGGATTTAATGGGTTTGTAAAAGAGCCGGATGCCCTTTTAAGGGCAGTAAAAGAGCTAAATGCACTTTTAAGGGCAATGCCCATACAAATGCCCCTTTAGGGGCAATGGGTAGTTTAGGTTCTTTTATTGTTAGTTTTTTTTATTTTGGTGGGCTTTAACTGTTAGGGCTTTAAACTGCCAACAGGGTTGGCAGTTTAGGGGTTAATATTTTAATTATGGTATTTGCGAATTAGGGGTTAGGTTAGGTGCGGGAGGTTAGGTTTTATTTGTTATACTTTGTGCGGGCGGTTAGTTTTTTGTTATTTCGTGCTGACGGCTACGTGGGTTTTTTTTATTTATTGCAGGCGGTTAAGTGTTTTTTCGTTATTTCGTGCGGGCGGTTGCCTCACGCAGCCAACATTCCTTTGAGGATGCGTGTGCAACTGGTGACGGCGACGGGCGCGTTACAAACGCGATTATAATATATACCGTATTGGCCCGAGTATAGGCCGCACCTGATTATAAGCCGCACCCTTAAAGTTTGATGCCATTTTAAAGAAATTACATTTTTAACTTTTTTTAACTTAAAGAAAACACACACACATTAGTAGAACAGTAAAACAGTATTTTATTTAATGAATAGGAACACATATCCTACTCGGCTGAGTAGGAGGATGATATACCGTATTTTTATAGGGTCAGCAGATACAGGACCTCACAGAAATATTGAAAACTACGGTATTTTGTAGTTATACTGTAAATAAAGAAGGGAAAAGGAATGGACAACAAGGAGAGTGATGGGAACAGTCCTCACCCTCTCCCCTGCACAACAATCAACAACATTAGCAACTGTTCTTAAGTCATCCCTTTGAGATATATTAGTCACTTTCACTGCCTGTCTCTCCACCAATACCGGTATTTCTGCTCAGGTTTTCATCACTACTTCCAATGCTTTCTACATCGCTATCACTATTTTCTTCATTTTTCTCCTGATCAACTTCTCTCTGATCTTGCCACAAAACATCATCTTCACTACCATCCAATGCATTTGACAGGCAACATTTTTTGAATCCTTTTATGATTGATTCTGAAGATATCATTGCCCATGCAGAAATAATCCACTGACACAGCAAAGCCACTGATGGTTTCGTAATTTTGCCGCTTGGTGTGAGGGCATGATCTCCAGCCACAAGCCATTCAGAATACTGCTGCCGTAGATTATCTTTAAATGGCTTGTTGACCACAACATCAAGCACTTGGAGTTGGGATGTCATACCTCCTGGCATTACAACCAGATCTGATTTCAAGGATGCAATCTTACTTTTTACATCAGGTGTTAAATGTCCTTTAAAGGTATCCAATACCAGCATAGCTTTTTTTGCAAGAAGAGCACCAGGCCTACTCTTCCAAACAACTGATAGCCAATCATTCATCAGCTCCTTGCTCATCCATCCCTTTTCTTGACATCTGACAATTAAACCTCTTGGAAGACTTTCTTTCGGCATAGTTTTCCTTTTTAGTATCACATAAGGTGTGAGCTTATGACCATCAGCTGTAACAGCTAACATTGCTGTTAAACGTAATTTTTCATTTCCTCTGGTTCTCATAAGAATGGATTTTGCTCCTTTTTGATCCACAGTTGTATTACTTGGCATATCAAAGAAAACTGGAGTTTCATCTGCATTTCCAATTTGGCTCAATGGATAGTTGTGCTTTTTCCTGAGCTCTATGACATACCGTTGGAATGCAAGCAGCTTTTCATTGTAGTCAACCGGTAGTCTTTGTGCAAGTGTTGTCCTGCGTCTTAGAGAGAGGCCGTTTCTGATCATAAATCTACGGCACCATCCAAGGCTTGCTTTAAATTCATGCCTGGGAATATTTAATTCACTGGCAATTTCTAATGCCTTCAATTGTATGATTTTTCGGGTGACAGGCATTCCATTTTTTCTTTGCTCTAGAATGAAGGGAAGCACTGCTGCATCAACTTCACAATACCTGCCTTTCCTTGGCCCTCTGAACGATTTCCTTGTAGAAGTAGAGATTTCTAGTTTGTTCCGCATCAGCTTCCATCTGCGTACATTTTTCTCATCTACGTCGTATTTTCTGGCAGCTTCCCTATTGCTTGTTTCTTCAGCGTATTTTAAGACTTTGATCTTAAAATTTGAATCGTAACTTCGCCTTATCCCTTGGCTGGTTGAACTCCGAATCTCCACATGATCAGCCATATTGGTACCGTATTTTATGTTAGCTCCTGTACAAAAAAACAATAACCTCATCCTCAACTCTCTGCACCCTCACCCTCTTAGCCCCCTCACCCAGCCCCCTCCTTACCCTTTTTGCTCTTCTCTCACTCACACACAACCACTTCCTCATCCTCTCAGCTCCCCTCTCCCTCACATACAGACCCTTCCTCACCCTCTCAACACTCTCTCCTAACCCTCTTTTCCTCAATCACAAACAGCTTCTCTCTCCTTACCCTCTCAGCCTTCCTCCTCACCCTCTCAGCCCCCTCTCCCTCATGCACCCTTTCATCTCCTTCTACCTCATACACCCCTCCCTCCGAAACAGTCTCTCCTTACACTCTCAGCCTCCTTTTCTTATCTTATTCTCACACACAGCCCCTATCATCCTCCCCCTATCTCCCTCACACACAGACCCCTCCTTAATCTCTTAGCCTTCCTCCCTCAGTGACACACTACTTACACACAGCCCCCTCATAACCCTCACAGGATGCCTCCTCTTATCCCACTCAGCGTACCTCCCTCACACAATGCCCACAACTCACCCTATTACAGGTAACTACTGGTACCGCCTATCAGCCCTCCTCACCCTCTCTAACTCCCTCACACACAGACCCCCTCCCTCCATGACAGATAAGGTAAGTCTCCTTACCCTCCCCACACACACAGCCCCCTCATACCCACAGGCTGTCTCCTATTAACCCACTCAGCCTCCTTCCCTCACCCAGCGCCCACAACTCACACTATCCCTCCCCTCAGCTCTCCTCACCCTCTCAGCCCCCTATCTCCCTCACACACATACCCCCTCCCTCCATGACAGATAAGGTAAGTCTCCTTACCCTCCCCACACACACAGCCCCCTCATACCCACAGGCTGTCTCCTATTAACCCACTCAGCCTCCTTCCCTCACACAGCGCCCACAACTCACACTATCCCTCCCCTCAGCTCTCCTCACCCTCTCAGCCCCCTATCTCCCTCACACACATACCCCCTCCCTCCATGACAGATAAGGTAAGTCTCCTTACCCTCATACCCACAGGCTGTCTCCTATTAACCCACTCAGCCTCCTTCCCTCACACAGCGCCCACAACTCACACTATCCCTCCCCTCAGCTCTCCTCACCCTCTCAGCCCCCTATCTCCCTCACACACATACCCCCTCCCTCCATGACAGATAAGGTAAGTCTCCTTACCCTCCCCACACACACAGCCCCCTCATACCCACAGGCTGTCTCCTATTAACCCACTCAGCCTCCTTCTCTCACACAGTGCCCACAACTCACAGAATCCCTCCCCTCAGCTCTCCTCACCCTCTCAGCACACTTACCAGTATCTCCCTCATATGACAGAAAAGGTAAGTCTCCTTACACACACAGCCCCCTCATACCCACAAGCTGTCTCCTATTAACCCACTCAGCCTCCTTCTCCCCCCCCCCCCCCACACACACACAGTCCCCAAATACCGTAAATAAAAAGTAAAATATAGACTGGGGAAACTCAAGTAGAGGATAAAAATGATTATGGTACTATTGATACTTTATAGGTTTATACGGTAATGCGTATTCTACTATCAGCCTAGCTAGTTCAATTTCCTATACCGTATTTAAAGTTCTTTTCATTGTTTTATTAGGGTAACTCTCTGCCTCAAAAAAAACTACTGGTATACGGTAATAAAAAGAAGAATACAAAAAGAAGGAAGAATAACTTAAACTTTTTGTATCCTTCCTTTTTTCTATGTACCATGGAATAAGGAATACTGGTACTTATCCCCTACTTTAAATAGCCCCGGGCCAACTTTTCTTTTTTTACAGTACCGTATATGGAAATTTAATCTACGGTATTTAGCTGTCTCCCAATTCTCCTTTCCCCATTACCTCCTAGCTCAGACGGACCTAAGAACACACCCACCAATGAGAATAAACTCCGTTGATTTGAAGAGGCGAGTGGAGGCGTGGTCATATGCGCTACCCTCTTTCCCCGTTACCTCCTAGCTCTGACGGAGTTGCCTGCCTAAGAACACACCCTCCAATGAGAAGAATCTCCGTTGATTTGAAGAGGTGAGTGGAGGAGATACCCTGTCAATCATCTGAGTCTATGTTAAGCCATGATCGCTGTGATCCACGCTGCTCTTGGAACAAATCTCTTACCATATACCGGTATTGCTGGCGAACTTTGCAGGTGAGTGGAGGCGATACCCTGTCAATCATCTGAGAACTTTGCATACTGGTACGATATTTCATTTTAACCCACACCTTCCCTGACACAGTGCCACTAAAACAAATGGCTTAAACCCGGACTGTTCAAGCAACAGTATACCGGTATTTTTATATTGCTTATTCACTACATCCCGAGTATAGGCCGCACCCCTAGTTTAAAGACTTGAATTGCGGGAAAAAAGTGCGGCCTATACTCGGGACAATACGGTATATATATATACTGTATAATGAGTATAGTCTGATGAGTAACAGTTACTTTAAACACAATATTTGGTAAGCTTTGGAATGTATAAAATATTTATAAAATAATCAGGGCATAAAATACATTCTAAATATAGAAGAAGTCGTATTACTCAAATCACTTAGGGCTTGATGATTGAACGCTCTCTCTGCTGGCTAGATTATTAAAGAATGCTCTCAGTCCTTCTATTTCCCTGGTGGAATGATCTAAAGCCACTTTTTACCCTGAAAACAGGGTGTCTCACTAAGGGGTGTATACTGCATTTGCAAATGAAATGTGCACAGAAAAAAATCGTATTTTAAACATCATACAAAACAAATATTTGAACCATTCACACAAAAATAAGCAGGGAAAAATTGTATTCTAAAGGGTCGATTTAACAAGGGCCCCTTGTTTCCACTCGAGCCTTCAGGCTTGCCAGAAACAGCAGTTATGAAGCAGCGGTCTAAAGACCGCTGCTCCATAACTTGTCCGCTGCCTCTGAGGCTGCGGTCTTCAATTTGCCCGATCCTATACAATCGGACTGATTGACACCCCCTGCTAGCGGCTGATTGGACGTGAATCAGCGTATCATGTCGGACAGACATTGATAAATCTATCTCTTAATGCGCATCGTAACAAAATTCTTTACCAAAAATCGCATTTTCACAAAAAAATGTAAAATTTGTATGTAATTTACACAGGAATAAATCAAATTAAATATACACATCATAAATCGTAATTTTAGTACACTGGATGTGCAAAAATCCCACAGAAATTTGTACTTAGAAATACAAAATGCAAAGTGTAATTGATGTTTTTTCGTAAAATGGGCTGAACATGGGTGTTCCCTGGGGGTATATGAAAATGTCTCTCTAATCCCAGCGTAATTTTATAAAGATTTTTGCACTGCAAATCTCACTATTTTTTCTCGCCAACTTAAAGGTGGCAAGCTTTTCTCAAAACTATACAAACACTTATAACCCCAATATAAAAACAAATGCATACGAAAATATAGGCAAATGTAAGATGCTCTATGCAGAAAGCAGCATAATGTGTTATATTGGCTAAAGGATTTTAAATTTAAAGTGCTCCCCCTGCTCCCTGCTAACTTCGAACTAAGGAGCGAAGTGTCCCTATCCAGCAAGCTACATTACTTTTAATAGGAGCCATCTCGCCACTTGCAGGAATTGCCCCTTTTTTACGATCATTCCACCAGGGCAGCCCTGCGAGAGACAGCGAGAAAAAGTAGGTTTGAGCTGGCAAAGTTTATATCATCGAGCTCTTAGAATTTTATTAAAAAGGAACAGTTCACAGAGTGTGGAAGAAAGTGAATTCTGGGAGAACCATGGAAAAAATGAAGGCCTAGATTACGAGTTTTGCGTTAGCCTTATAAAGCAGCGTTGTCCGGTCCTAACGCTGCTTTTTAATGCCCACTGGTATTACGAGTCTTGAAGGTACAGGTGTACCGCTCACTTTTTTGGCCAGACTCGGAAATAACGCAAATCCACTTACGTCAATTGCGTATCCTATATTTTCAATGGGACTTGCATAGCGCCGGTATTAAGAATCTTCCAAAAAGTGAGCGGTAGACCCTCTCCTGTCAAGCCTGGTACTGCATTTAAAAGTCAGTAGTTAAGAGTTTTACACTACAACGCCGTAGCATAAAACACTTAACTAAAGTGCTAAAAAGTACACTAACACCCATAAACTACCTATTAACCCCTAATCTGCCGAACTGGACATAGCCACCACTATAATAAATATATTAACCCCTAAACCGCTGCACTTCCGCATCGCAAACATTAGTTAAATATTATTAACCCCTAATGTGCCGTCCCTAACATCGCTGACACCTACCTACATTTATTAACCCCTAATCTGCCGCCCCAACGTTGCTGCCACTATATTAAAGTTATTAACCCCTAAATCTAAGTCTAACCCTAACACCCCCTAACTTAAATATAATTTAAAGAAATCTAAATACAATTACTATCATTAACTAAATTATTCCTATTTAAAACGAAATACTTACCTGTAAAATAAACCTTAAGCTAGCTACAATATAACTAATAGTTACATTGTAGCTAGCTTAGGGTTTATTTTTATTTTACAGGCAACTTTGTATTTATTTTAACTAGGTACAATCATTATTAAATAGTTATTAACTATTTAATAACTACCTAATTAAAATAAAGACATTTACCTGTAAAATAAAACCTAACCTACGTTACAATTCCACCTAACACTACACTACAATTAAATTAATTACCCAAATTAAATACAATTAATTACAATTAAATAAAATTATCTAAATAACAAAAAACAAACAATCACTAAATTACAGAAAATAATAAAGAAATTACAAGATTTTTAAACTAATTACACCTAATCTAATCCCCCTAACAAAATAAAAAAAAGCCCCCCCAAAATAAAAAAAGCCCTACCCTACACTAAATTACAAATAGCCCTTAAAGGGCCTTTTGCGGGGCATTGCCCCAAAGTAATCAGCTCTTTTACCTGAAAAAAAAATTACAATTCCCCCCCAACATTAAAACCCACCACCCACACAACCAACCCTACTCTAAAACCCACGCAATCCCCTCTTAAAAAAACCTAACACTAACCCCCTGAAGATCACCTTCCCAGGACACGTAGTCCTCAACAAACCTGGGAGAAGTCTTCATCCAAGCCGGGCAAAGTGGTCCTCCAGACGGGCAGAAGTCTTCATCCAGACGAGATCTTCTATCTTCATCCATCCAGCACGGAGCGGGTCCATCTTCAAGACATCCGACGCGGAGCATCCTCTTCAAATGACGGCTAAACACAAGATGAAGGTTCCTTTAAATGACATCATCCAAGATGGCGTCCCTTCAATTCCGATTGGCTGATAGAATTCTATCAGCCAATAGGAATTAAGATAGAAAAAATCCTATTGGCTGATGCAATCAGCCAATAGGATTGAACTGGAATTCTATTGGCTGATTGGAACAGCCGATAGAATGCCAGCTCAATCCAATTGGCTGATTGGATCAGCCAATAGGATTGAAGTTCAATCCTATTGGCTGATTGCATCAGCCAATAGGATTTTTTCTATCTTAATTCCGATTGGCTGATAGAATTCTATCAGCCAATCGGAATTGAAGGGATGCCATCTTGGATGACGTCATTTAAAGGAACCTTCATCCTGTGTTTAGCTGTCGTTTGAAGAGGATGCTCCGCGTCGGATGTCTTGCAGATGGACCCGCTCCGCGCCGGATGGATGATGATAGAAGATGCCGTCTGGATGAAGACTTCTGCCCGTCTGGAGGACCACGTCGCCTGGCTTGGATGAAGACTTCTCCCAGCTTTGTTGAGGACTTCGGCCCAGTTGGGTGAAGACGTCTCCCGGTAAGGTGATCTTCAGGGGGTTAGTGTTAGGTTTTTGTAAGGGGGGATTGGGTGGCTTTTAGAGTAGGGTTGGTTGTGTTGGTGGTGGGTTTTAATGTTGGGGGGGGAATTGTCATTTTTTTCAGGTAAAAGAGCTGATTACTTTGGGGCAATGCCCCGTAAAAGGCCCTTTTAAGGGCTATTTGTAATTTAGTGTAGGGTAGGGCTTTTTTTATTTTGGGGGGCTTTTTTATTTTGTTAGGGGGATTAGATTAGGTGTAATTAGTTTAAAAATCTTGTAATTTCTTTATTATTTTCTGTAATTTAGTGATTGTTTGTTTTTTGTACTTTAGATAATTTTATTTAATTGTAATTAATTGTATTTAATTTAGGTAATTAATTTAATTGTAATGTAGTGTTAGGTGTAATTGTAACTTAGGTTAGGTTTTATTTTACAGGTAAATTTGTCTTTATTTTAACTAGGTAGTTATTAAATAGTTAATAACTATCTAATAACTGTCCTCCTACTTAAAATAAAAATAAACCCTAAGCTAGCTACAATGTAACTATTAGTTATATTATAGCTAGCTTAGGGTTTATTTTATAGGTAAGTATTTAGTTTTAAATAGGAATTATTTAGTTAATTGTAGTAATTTTATTTTGATTTATTTAAAGTATATTTAAGTTAGGGGGGGTTAGGGTTAGACTTAGGTTTAGGGGTTAATATGTTTATTATAGTGGTGGCGATGTTGGGGGCAGCAGATTAGGGGTTAATAAATATAATGTAGGTGTCGGCGATGTTGAGGGCAGCAGATTAGGGGTTCATAAGTATAATGTAGGTGGCGGCGGTGTCCGGAGCGGCAGATTAGGGGTTAATAAGTGTAATATTAGGGGTGTTTAGACTCGGGGTTCATGTTAGGGTGTTAGGTGTAGCCATAAATGCATTTTCCCCATAGGAATCAATGGGGCTGCGTTAGGAGCTTTACACTGCTTTTTTGCAGGTGTTAGGTTTTTTTTCAGCTGGCTCTCCCCCATTGATTCCTATGGGGAAATCGTGCACTAGCACGTTTAGCCAGCTCACTGCTAATGTAAGCAGTGCTGATATTGAGGTGAGATGTGGAGCTAAATTTTGCTCTATGCTCATTTTTTTGCAGTTAACGCCGGGTTTGTAAAAACCCGTAATACCAGCGCTGTCTGTAAGTGAGCGGTGAGCATAAACTACTCGTTAGTACCGCACCCCTGTTAATGCAAAACTCGTAATCTAGGCGAATGTTTTGTATATATTGTGAGGTAGGTATGCTATGAATAAGAGACTTGCTTAATGTTACAACAAATATATTCTATGGTTCTGATAGACCCATAATCCATAATAAGTCTGTATCCTTTGTATATTAGTCCGTGTAAGTTTTGATTGATTTGTGTAATCTCTGTGCTTGGAATATTAAAGAAGATTAATTATATTAGGAAAGGAAAGTTTGTTTTGTGTAAAAACATGTGTACAACAAAAACTTTATAACAAGAGGGCATTTGAGACCATATAGTTGGCAAAATGATAGAAAGTGCTTTGAATACAAGCTAGATACATGAGAGAAAGCAGACTTTAGGGCATTACTTTTTACTTCAAATTAAAATAATACAAATCCATGTCTTTTCTTTCAGGCTTTTACAAACATATCTGGTGCTAAAAATACGACAGTACAAATTCAGCCATCTGATATACATTTCCCTTCCACTGCTGGCCTGCCAGAGCACTGTCATTGGGTTAAAATAATTTGATAAATAAAAGCAGAACTGAACAGTTAAAAGGATATAAAATAGAAGTATGTGTTCCTTACAGGCATTTTAGATGGATTTCAGTTAACAGGAATAAGTTGTTTGAGGGATGAAGAAAGTGCTAGCAGGAACGCAGGAAGTAAAGAAACCTCAAAAATGTACGAAGAAAACAGAAAGTTTCATAAAATGTTTTAAACATTGTTTTTATGATTGTAACGCTTTTATTTGATAATAGTTCTTCTTGCTAAGTCAAATAGAAAGTATCTTCAGCAAGTGGTAAGAAAGATCACTAAGTTCCTTTGGTAGTAGTCTATGGATTTATAGAGAATCTGGATTTGATGGAAGCATCTGTGATCATACACTAGATTAGCTTCTTTTTAACTCTTTGATTCACAAGTACAATCTAGAATTAATATTTAAATTTACCTTGTGTTTTATGCATTGCAGATAAAGTAATTGTACTTTATCTAAGCAGTTTGTCTGCAGAAAACAATATGAAAGGTCTGCTAGAGCACATAGATGAAGAAGTCAGAGTAACCCTCCAAATATAGCTACTGACCAATCAGATGAAAATGATTGTTCTTCTGTATCTTCAAGAGATATCCCCAGAGAAACAATATACTTAGTCAAAACAGATGACACAAATAGATGTGAAAGGTTTCCGTATATAAGCCAGGAGGACTTACTCCAGCTCTGGAAACAATCTTCTTATAGATCTCACTTAGCAGGACAATAAATGTCCAGAGCCTGAAACTATAGAGAATATGGCTGTTGGTTATTGTACCTTCACCATCTCTTGAGATTGAGCATGTTAAGAATTATTATTGTGAGCCCAATGTGTGTAAGTACTAATGTTGGACCAAAAACAAACAATGAGTGTTCTCTGCATATAATGATTAAATATATTCAATGTCTATAAACATAAACAATAACATTAAGCAGTTTGTCTGCAGAAAACAATATGAAAGGTCTGCTAGAGCACATAGATGAAGAAGTCAGAGTAACCCTCCAAATATAGCTACTGACCAATCAGATGAAAATGATTGTTCTTCTGTATCTTCAAGAGATATCCCCAGAGAAACAATATACTTAGTCAAAACAGATGACACAAATAGATGTGAAAGGTTTCCGTATATAAGCCAGGAGGACTTACTCCAGCTCTGGAAACAATCTTCTTATAGATCTCACTTAGCAGGACAATAAATGTCCAGAGCCTGAAACTATAGAGAATATGGCTGTTGGTTATTGTACCTTCACCATCTCTTGAGATTGAGCATGTTAAGAATTATTATTGTGAGCCCAATGTGTGTAAGTACTAATGTTGGACCAAAAACAAACAATGAGTGTTCTCTGCATATAATGATTAAATATATTCAATGTCTATAAACATAAACAATAACATTAATGTAGTGGTGCACATGTATTTCTTAAGCATCTGGCTACTATAACCAGGTAGTATATAACTTTATTAAATCATAGGTCCATATCTCTTCCACTGGTGGCAGTGTTCAGTGTGGATGCAGCATAGTACTACTTCTATATTAGACACAGGGACTTTTACCAGGAGCCGATGGGTTAAAAGATTATCCAAAGCAAAATCCAAAAGTGGCAAAGGCCCAGAACATCTCTACCTGAAGTGATAAAAAGTAATCCTTTATTAAACATCAATTAAATGTTTACAAAGCGTGAACAGAAATAAAAATAAAAAATCAAATTGAAAAACATGAGCTTCCACAGCAGTGTCTGACTTCTTTTGGATCAGTCCCCAATATGGACCATCGCAGTGACTGTTGTTAATTTTTTTTAATGTGCACAGATGCTCATGTATAAATAATTAATTAGTTGTGTGGATGAGTTTGAGAATTGATCACTCTTCGTTATATCTTACACAATGGGCAATATTCCTGTAATATGAATTGTAATTGAGGATCTGATAGGGCACTGAGACTGACACTGTGTGTTAAAACCTTAACAGATCTTGGGTTCTGGATGTTTATCTCTTTAAACACTGTTGGGTTAAACCTCTTTTTAATCCTTCTACCATTTATTACAATCATTTGATCTTTGCATTAACAAACAGAATTTGAGTAAACCATTTAAAGGGTGATTAACCCACCATAAATACGTTTATGAATACAGACTGATCCGAAGAGCATCAGGCACTAAGACAGGTTCTCAAGTTTTTGAAACTTACATTTTTATTCTGCAGTTTTTGTTTCTTAAACTTTTAACTTGGTATTTAATAATGTATTAATTTGTATCACTATGGTTAGAGACAGCTTAGGTCTTTGTCACTGTTGGATTTTGATTTGGATATTTGATCCTATAGAGGTCCCTCTGCTGGTGTCTAAGTCTTTTAAGAATTATTATAATATGGTAATAGGTTTTCATAATAAATGAATGTCATGATTTACCTACTCACATCTTCTTACATGCCCATGTTCTACAATACATGCTTTTCATATAGGGTGAGCATCCTTAGTTCTGTTTATACTTTTAAACAGAGCGCCACTAAAACTACAGAAAATAAATGCCCTCTTGATTGTTATGCCTGTGTGGTAGCCTTTGCTCCTAGCCTTTTCTGCCATGTGTACCACTGACCAATGCTTGCTACTATGCAATAATGTGTATTTCTGGCCATTACTCACTACTGTTTCCAGCTGGCCATTTCATTACATTGTACTGGCCCATACTTGCCATTGAATCTTCTAGGTAATATCTAGTACTAAATGTCTGATGGACTTTACCTATCATTTGTTTCCTGCCTTGTTTTGTCAGCTGACTGCACCTACTACTATGTGCACTGAACATTACAAAGCATTTGTATCATGCTGGTTATCTCCACTTATAGGTAATGCCAGCTTATATCTACTACTGTCCATTAGTGATGTCGCGAACCACCATTGACTTCAATAGGCAGGCGAACTTTAAAACCTACAAGGACTCTTTCTGGCCACAATAGTGATGGAAAAGTTGTTTCAAGGGTACTAACACCTGGACTGTGGCATGCTGGAGGGGGATCCTTGGCAAAACTCCCATGGAAAATTACATAGTTTATGCAGAGTCTGCTTTTAACCCATAAAGGGCCTAAATCAACTAACATTCCCAAATTGTTTGCAATAACGTGCTTTAAAACATCAGTTATGATGTCGTATCTATCAGGTAGTGTAAGGGTTACGGCCGCATCACAGTGACAGAGCAAACTCCAAGTGTTACGCACCGCAATCAACCGCAAACAGTCCACTTGCACAACCACGAGATAGATTTGATAGATAGATACATAGATTACATAGCTCAATCGATGCAATATACATTCGATAGATACGAATTACATCGATCAATAGATGCAATATACATTTGATAGATACGAATGTTATCGAATCAAAGATGTAATATACATTTTATAGATACGAATGACATCACCCAAAATATGTAATATACATTTTATAGATACGAATTACATCGATCAATAGATGCAATCTACATTTGATCGATACGTTTGATAGTTCAATCGATTTGATATATTAATAAATCGATTTGAAATATATATAATTTCCCTGACAGAGTATAACAATAAGACATGTGGTCTGTGACCCGTGGTGTGTTAAGTAGTAATATTCTTAACATTTTACTACAACCTGTTACTCCCCCTATCAGATGAGGTCTATATGGCCTTCATTTGTGGAACCGGGAGATGGAAGAAGATGATTGTTCTGTCCTCCTACTTCAAATTTGTCAGAAACACAAGTGGCTGTCTCAAAACATCCCGGACAGAAGATAGATCGATAGATAGGATAGATATACATAGATTGATAGTTAGATAGAATCAATAGAAGAAAAATAGATAGATTTGTTAGATATATAATTACCCTGATAAAGTCTAATAATTAAACATGCGGTCTTGGACCCAACTAGGTTTTGTTAAGTAGTACTATTCTTCGCACTTTCAGCCCTGTAACTCCCCCTATTGGTGGAGGTCTATATGGCGGTTATGATTACCCTGACAAAGTATAACAACAAGACACGCGGTCTGGGACCCATGGTAATTTTGTTGTGTTAAGTAAAACTTTTCTTATCACTTGAATCCCTCTTACCCCCCCTTTTGTTGGAGCTCTATATGGCCTGCATGATTAGCCTGACAAAGTATAATAAGAAAACATCTGGTCTTGGACCCATGGTAATTAGGTTGTGTTTAAGAAGTACTATTCTTATAACTGATCAACAATCAAAAAATGTTTTAATTTTAATTAGTAACAATACTGTGACAACAATTATGATTGGTGTAAATAGTTGGCAAGACGGCCTGGCACACAGGCTGGCAGGCAGGAGGTAAATGCAATTCAATGGCACTAGGAGACTGAATATTTGCAGTCCAAAAAATTATGATTTTTATTTTTTTATATACTGTTACAAGAATTATGATTGGTTCCACTAATTGGCTAGATGGGCCTGGAAAACACGCTGGCAGGCAGGAGGAAAGTGCAATTCAATGGCACGAGCAAACTGAGGAATCACAAGCGATCAATTTGGAATTTTAAAGATTAACAATACTTTTACAACAACTAGGATTGGTGGCACTAATTGACTAGTTTGTGCCTGACACACAGGCTGCCAGGCAGGAGGAAACTGCAATTCAATGGCACTAGTAGACTGAATATTTGCAGTCTTTTGCAGTTTTTTTATACTGTTACAAGAATTATGATTGGTGCCACTAATTGGCTAGTTGGGCCTGGCACACAGGCTGGCAGATATGAATTGTGAATGGTAGGTAGGGCAGCAATTTAACACAGTATCCTGTGTAAGTGACAAAAACACAGGCCTGATAGAAAATTAAGTTAGATTACACTGGCAAAATATTTTAAAATTTTAGATTTTAATATTAAAATTATGTTGTGCAATGCACATATGAGTGGTCGCACTGGCTGGCTGCTACGTAGGGCAGCAATTAACAACAGTATGCTGTGTAAGTCAGATAGACAGTTAGACACAGGCCTTATAGAAAATAAAATTAGATTACACTAGCATAATGATTTAAAGACTTTTTTTGGGGAATTTAAAGAAAAAGGTTAAGCACATACATATGAGTCGTGGCTGATAGCCTTGGAAGGGCAGCTATTAGAAACAGTAGGCTCTGTAAGTCAGATACACACATGCCTGATAGAAAATACTATTAGATTACACTAGAAAAATTATTTAAATTATTTTTTTTGGGGGGAAATTAAAAAAAGGTTAAACACATATGAGTCGTGGCTCATAGACTAGGGAGGGCAGCAAGTACACAGTAGGCTCTGTATGTCAGCAAAACACACAGGCCTGATAGAAAATTATATTAGATTACACTATCAAACAAATGTAAACTTTTTTTTTTTATATTTAAATTAAGGTGAAGAAGATATGAGTGGTGGCTGCCTGGCACAGACCAATTAACCAAAAGACTGAAAAAAATGAGGTATATTAATGCTGAGCGAGTCTGACAGACACAGGCCTGATAGAAAATGTAATTAGATTACACTAGAAAAATTATTTAAATAAAAAATTTTAAATTTAAAATAATGTTATAAACGGATATTAACACTGGTGGCTGGCACAGAGCAATGAACCAGAGTATATGCTGTGTGACACAGGCCTGATAGAAAATGGAAAAAAATTACACTAGCAAAATAATTAAAATTTTTGGTTAGTTAAATTTAAACTAATGTTGTTAGGGAGATATCAGGGGTGGCAGTAATCACAGCATATGCTGTGAGCCTTAAACACACAGGCTGAAAGCCAGGCAAATGCTAATAAAAAAAATACGGAAAAAAAAACGGCACAAAATATAGCCCTAAAAAGGGCTTTTTGGGGTGCTGTCCTTGCAGCAGAGATGAGTAGAGTCCTTCTGGACTGTAGTGGACACTAAATACACTAGCCTAGCTATGTTTTTCCTATTAATGTCAGGAGCAAAAACACAACACGTCCTTTCATTAAGAAAGCAAGGTCGTTATGAGTCTAAAATGGCGGATTCTGAGTAGCTGGGAGGGTCTGTGAGGGAGTGTCTGATGTTGATTGGCTCTAATGTGTCAGACGGCTGTGACATACAGGGTCAAAGTTTCCTCAATGATGACACATAGGGGCGGATCGAACATCGCCATGTGTTCGCCCGCAAACACGAACGTGAACAAGCTATGTTTGATTTGAACCGTTCACGGGCGAACAGTTCGGGACATCACTACTGTCCATTGACCAATATCTGCCTTTATATCCTCACAGTCAATTCTTGCCATTGATTTCTCTTGGTAAAATTCTCATTGAGTCCACTAAGATTCACCTGCCACCTGTATCAAGCTAATCTATGTCTGCTATTCTTCCCTGTTTAAGATATACCAAAATATAGAGAACACCTTACTGTTCGTGTATGCAGAAATTAGGACACTGCCAAGTCCTCTGTAAGACCAATCTTAGAATAATGGTTTAAATTGTCATGGATTTCACATAGATGTAGCTATGATTCATATATATGTGTCACCTCTACTTTATTACATTGAGAGCTGACTCAGATTGTAATGTGAACTAATTGTTATATGATTTAATATAACAAACACATTGTTAAATGAAACAATATATCAAGAATACTATGACAGGTTCTATGATGCTATATAATTATAATTTACTAATATTATTTAATGTAAGCACTCATACCAAGAAGGTAATTGAAAATAATCACTAAAATGATACATATTTACCGGTTGCTACAAATTACACGCTAAGTAGAATTGCACTCAGCAACCACACATATAGTCTCTCTGAAAAGTAGATATGCAAAGTTGCAGCTTTTATGGAGAATGTAACTAAACCCCCACAACGAACAGGTTTTAAGGGAAACAATTATTATTTTGCAAAGTGATCACTTAGTCAGCATTGTATAATAGCAACAGCATATATTCATACTGAATGAAATAAAGGACTTTTTAACTTTTTTCTAATCTGATGGTGCCTTTATACTCTGCTTCTTTCTTGTTTCTAAGTAGAATTGTAAACAGTGATCAGCCAATCATATAGTATCAGGAAGTAACCATGTATATTGATTGGCTGGTACATTATTTTACATCACTAGGACACCCCACGTGAATAATAGTAGGAGATAGGATATCAGTTAAAGTGAATGTAAAGTTAATTTGCTTACCTAAAGTGAAACGATAGAAGTTAAAAAATGAATGAGACTTTCATTCATGAAATCTTTAGTATATACTTTTCTTCATAGATATTTCACTAGAAACGCCATACGTATAAGAGCTGAAGCTCCGGTCGCCATTTTCAGCAATTGATTGACAGATAACTCATCTGCAATCAACTAATTCGCTGAAAATGGCGACCGGAGCTTCAGTTCTTATCCGTATAGCATTTCTAGCGAAATATCTCTGAAGATAAGTATATACTTATACAGCTTTCTAAAACTGAGGTTTCATAACCTTGTGAGAGTGCCCCTGACGCGCGTTTCACATAACGCTTCCTCAGTTTTAGAAAGCTGACTCAGAGATAAATATGAATAGCACCTTAATATGCTCTTCACTATTAGTGGCAGTTAAACGTAAATCAGGTCTCCGCTATAGAAGAGACCTTTTTGTAGCTCAGTTTGATAACCTGTTGGTCGCAATCACAACCGACGCTGCACTTAGAAATTGATATCTATTTTTGTCTGTTGGTTTAAACGCATACTTAATGAACATAAGAGTTATTTGAATTGCCTGAAGCTTAGCTTGTAAACCTGTTGGTTTTTATTACTACGGAAGCTGTATTTATAAATCAACATCTATTGTGGTCTTTTGGGTATAGCGCATACATGAGGGGCACAAGTGTTATTTAAAAATTCTAAAATCTTCATGTGCTCATGATGTGAAGCATAAATGGGAATAAAATATTAGTATTATTCTTGATTACTTGAACCCTGCATATGCTCAGTATATAGAGCTTTAGTAGTATTGAGACACTTGAACTACTGACAGTCGCCCATTCTTATGCGCTTATAGTATAAAGTATCAGTTTAAGCAAATGTGTGTATGTGACAAAGTAACATACCAGTAGAACTTTTATAGAATTAAATGGGAAGGGAAGCTATCTTTCCACAGCGTAACTTGCCATGTTAATGTTATTATTAATTGCAGCTCCCGGATTGTAGGAGCTTAGTATATTTCTAACCGGATTAAACTCATATAGGTCCAATGTTCTTTTGTGTGTGTGTGTGACTGTATGACTGTCTACTTAATAAAATATAGATGTATATGGGGTATGCAAGTTTGTTACAGGATTTAAAAAATATTTTCCCTAATAAGTGGTGACATTTGAATTTAAATACAGGGCTCAGCACACTTTTGTTGTATGTCTATGTACAATTAGTTTGTAAACCAGAATCATGGTCTGAGAAAACTAAGGGCTAGATTACAAGTGGTGCACTAACAGTTGCGCACAAGCGAAAAGGGGTTTATCGCTGATGTTTGCACGTGGTGGGTTTACAAGTTGAAACTAAATGCGAACGTGTGAGCGCAATCACAATTTACACTAGAATAAATACTGCATCCTCAGAGCTCTGGTTAACGGTTTCGCAAAACAAAAAAGTATCACAAAACAAATAAAAAATGTATTACAAAGTACAGTAACAATCATAATAACACTGTCTGATAAAAATTATTAAATAAATTGCACAAAAAAGTAATATGGGCTCAAAGATATGAGGCCTCAGGTGTTCGAAAATAAAATGCAGGCAAAGAGCTTTAACATAGAAATACATACATATACATGTCTAAAGATGGATATGTATGCATATATATGTTTATATATATATGTATTTATTTTTATACATGTATTAATACATATGTAGACATATATATTACTACATTGGAGCCCTTTGCAGTTAAAGGGATACTGAACCCAACAATTTTCTTTCATGATTCAGATAAAACATGCAATTCTAAGCAACTTTCTAATTTACTCCTATTATCAAATTTTCTTCGTTCTCTTGGTATCTTTATTTGAAAAAGCAGAAATGTAAGCTTACAAGGCGGCCCATTTTTGGTTCAGTACCTGGGTAGCACTTGCCGATTTGAATTGAGCTCAGGCAATTACCTTTACATTCAACTTGTAATACCAGCACAATTTAACCTGCGTGCAAACGATTGTAAAAACCCTATGTCGCTTGTGCGCAAACGTTTGCACTCCACTCGTAATCTGGCCCTGAATGTTAAATAGAAGTATGACCTGTGTGAATAATTTTAAGGGGTGATAGCAATTTCTTATGGTTTAAAGAGATGGCATAAGTGTGATTCTCAAGTAAAATAAGAAATATTTCTTATGTTCTATTCTAAAATATTTTGGGAGAACTGCAGTGCAGAATAATAATTGTAACACAGCACAATGTTTTATATATCACCTAATTCTCATGTCTCTAGCGTATTTAACATTTTTTTAGCTTCTACAGTCATGACAACATTTTAGTTTTTAAGTTGAATAAATCCAAATATATCACTTAATTTTACTGTTTCTTACCCACACTTAAATTAAATTTCAAAAGGACTTTTGTTGGCCGGACATTCTTTGCCTGTGCTGCATCTCTATAAGTCACCCAAAAAGTATTTATTCATTTTATTTTCCAAAGCCACAAGAAGAGCCAGAGAAATGAACATCAAATGTCTCCAAAGCAACTATAAAATTTGATTCAGGTTGTAATAAGAACATTTCAGACTCTGCTATGCTGACTTGATGTATTTTTTTTCCTTTTTATATATATATATAGTGAATAGAAGAAGGGAAGGCCGCACAGAGAAGCCAGATCTGGGTGTAGTATATTATGGTATCAAGAATATCATTCACGTAAAATACACACTCACTTGGTAAAACCTCAATAAGTATGAGGTAAAGTGCTAGCGTGGAGGTTATTTCAAGCCCTGTGTGACATCCTGCGATCCTTTTCACTGCTTGGTACTTCTTCCCAGTGCTGTAGTGCTAAACGAATTTGGCTGTTAACAGAAGATGAACCGAGAACAGCCGGTCGTTTATGGTGCCTTACAAACAGAGCGTGAATATGTCAGGGGCGGAGCTTCTGTTAACAGCCAAATTCGTTTAGTGCAAATTCTTACAGAAGCGGCTTCTTATACTAACTTTTATATTATTTTTTTTAAGCATTTGTGACTTGGAGTGTTTTAAAAAGAGTATCACCAGTGTGTAATTCATTGAAAAAGTGTGGAGTGTTGTTAATACATTTGTATATTATATACACCAAGTCTGTTCTTTAAAGCCTTAGCCCCTATCCACTTCCCCTCTTTAAACTGGGGGATTAAGGAGATAACATCAGGCTAACATGACAGATGAAAAGGAATACCGTGGTATAATCACCCTACAACACACAGGGCTTGAAATAGCCTCCACGCCAGCACCTTATCGCATACTGATTGAGGTTTTACCAAGTGAGTGTGTATTTTATGTGAATGATATTCTTGATACCCTAATATACTACACCCAGATCTGGCTTCTCTGTGCGTTTTTCCCTTCTTCTATTCACCCTAGATTCTACTGAGATCTCCTTGGGGACCCCTCAGTATCAAACTGGAATAAGGCTGCAAGAGACTTGGATCTATTCCTCAACTATATAAGGAGTGACTCTCCTATTTTTACATTTAATTTTAATTTATATATAGAGGAGGACAGTGTTTATCCATCTATATACATTAAAATATATATATAATATATATTTATTTCAATATAGATGTACATGGACACATAAAATCTTTAGATATAGATTTATGTAACTGGAAACACTGATATTTGTGTGGTTGTTCCATATCACACAGTTATGGAGTAGTTATGGAGTAGCGGTCTGTGGATCATCACAGAGCTAACATGCCTATTATTGGAAGGAGATCCGATTGGATATAGATCTAGATTGACACACCCCGTTTTAGGGTTTAAACCAATAGATAGGCGTGTTGCATATAATAAATTGAAGATAGTGTTTGTGTCTCAAAATTGAATTGGTGTTTTGTTAGTCATCATACCCTATTTAAAGCAGATTAGAGGAGCAATCTGGTTGCTTATAGCATTTTAAAAGGCTGTGTTTGGCCGAAACTTGTTTGCTGCACTATTTTTTCTAACTTGCCTCTTCACTATACCACTTGATGCCGAGGCTCCAGTATATCGGCCAAGACTCTTTGGTATTAGTGTGGTTTTCTTTTTTAACTTTTTTATTTTTATTTTCTTATTCACTCTGCTTTTTTCTGTACTGCATAACCTTACCCAGTGGGAGGGTGGTATGTGAGCAGGATGATTAGATGTGATATTAGCTTATGTCAATTATTTAAATTTATTAATAAAGGCTATGTTTTATTAGTAGGGAATAGTACTGTAAGCCCCCATACTTTCTCTTTGTTATGTAATATATAAGAATATACAGTATATTTAACAAAAAAATGAACACATTTTTCTATGTTCAGGACATTAGAATATATATTTTGCCATATAAGCTTCTGTATTTGCGATTCAATATAACTACAATCGGGTGGGTGCGACTTGTTGGGTGTTATTTTTTTTAAAACAATTGTGGCTCCATTAAAGTCTATGTGGGAATGTGATTGTGGCCTCCATGTAGAAAGCAGTATAAGCTGCTCTGGAGCCCTTGTGGGCCCTATGCATTTCTTAACCATATGTAGTCTATCTATTATTGCGAGTATGAGTGTGCTCAAGTGCAAACTTTTTACTTTCAACTCGTAAGACAAGTGCGAACCACTGAGCACAAAAACTTACTTCTAGCGGATGTAACGCTCGAACGCAAGGCCATGGTTTTCATGGCCGAGCAGCTGTACACAAGCCTTATCTCAACATACCCAATTCCAAGCGTCAGATGGAATGGTGTAAAGCACACTGCCACTGGAGCAGTGGAAACATGTTCTCTGAAGTGATCAGGCTTTACTATCTGGTAGTCTGATGGAAGAATCTGGAGAATGCTACAGACCAGAATAGGGTTGCACCGATACCATTTTTTTAAGACCGAGTACAAGTACCGATACTTTTTTTCAAATACTCACCGATACCAATTACCGATACTTTTTTTATGTCATGACAGTTTACCTAGCACATTACAGAGTAATGATTTAAGATCACTTCTTTATATTTATGAACTGTATCTCAAAAGACATTTTGAAATAATAAAACAGTTTTATGTGCTTGTGGTCACAAAGTTTACAGAACATGTTTATAAATAAAAATATTACAATAACATGTTAATAATAACAACAATAAATAACAGCTGCAGCAGTTGGGGCTGGAAAGCTACAATTTAAAGGGGGGATTAGTGGATGCAATTGGGTTGTAGGGTGCCTATATAACTCATCAATCTAACATTTGTACTTAATACAAAATAATATAATTTAATTCTGAAAATAATATTGAGGAAGGAGTATCTAAGTAATCCTCTTTGAGAAAAATGGGGCATTTGCATTCTACTGACTCAACAGAAAATAGGGCTGGTCTTCATATTTTTCCAGGGCTGCTTTTTATTCCCAGTCCAGCCCTGGCTAAGGTTGTTCCTCAGAGTACAGTATGTTTTGAGCATAATTGTGCAAGAGGAGAACTAGTAGTATAACAGGCAATCTAGCAATTAGAATATTTTTTCAAAAGTTAGTGGAAAGTTCTTATTAAGGAACAGAAGCATCTCTGCATGTTCAGCTATAAGTCTGTTTCTGCTAACAGCAAGGACGTTTGACGCTAAGCTGAACAGTCTTTCACTTTTCACACTACTGCATGGGTTAGAAAGATATTTTTGGGCCATTAAATCTCAGTTTATTAACTGCCCAGTACTTCAGGGGTTTGTCTGAATGATTGCTCTGATGTACAATAATACAAATAACAGCAATTTGTACTGGCAGGACAATTTTTAGTTACGTCTCCACTCCAGCTTAAAATGAAATGGGAACATGCAGTTTGAAAAATGCCACAAGATGGCTTATGGGTAGGAATTGGAGGTATCGGTTTAAGTATCGGTGCATTTGCATGAGTACAAGTACTCATGCAAATACTTGGTATCGGCACCGATACCGATACTAGTATCGGTATCGGTGCAACCCTAGACCAGAATGCATAGTGCCTATTGTAAAGTTTGGTGAAGAAGGGATAATGGGCTGGGACTGTCTTTCAGGGTTTGTGCTAGGCCCCTTAGTTTTACTGAAAGCTTTTCTAAATGCTATAAGATACAAAGACATTTTAAAACAATTGGGTGCTTCCAACATTGTGACAATAGTTTGTGGAAAGCCATCTCCTTTTCCTGCATGACTGTGCACAAAGTGAGGTCCATGGACACATGGTTTGATGTGGAAGAACTCTAATGGTCTGCGCATAGCCCTGACCTCAACCCAGTGAAATACTTTGGGATGAATTGTAATATAGGTTATATGCCAGACATTATTGTCCAACATCAGTGCCTGACAAATACTTTTTTAGCTGAATGAGCACAAACACACTTGGAAGAGAAGCAGCTGTTATAGCTACAAAGGGGGGGGGGGGGGGAGGAAATACATATTAATGCCCAAGGCTCGAATAGGTGTGATGGTCAGTTATCCACATACTTTTTTATATATTAGGTTTTTATGAAAGGTAGAATCCTAACGGTCTAAAATTAGTTAAATATACTACTGAAAAGAAGAATGCAAAATCAAATCCTAAATACAAGGTGTAGACTATTGATCATTTGACTCAACCAAAATTGTGAGATTTAAAGTTTTTTTGTGTTAACTTTCCAAACCATTTGAAGAACTAACTATTTAGGGACAGGTTACAAGTGGAGCGCCACATATCGCTTTTGTGAAAGCGATATTTGCGCTCCACTGAGTAATCCCAGCACACGCTAATGGCAAGCATTGCGCTCACAAGAGCACACTTCCATGGGCTCCAATGGGAGCCTAGTTCTCATATGGTGACACATGGCATGAAAACCTAGCACAGCGAAGGGGGGTAAGTAGCACAGCAATGGCAGTAAAGTGTAAATATATTTGTATATGACTATATACATATGACTATATACATACAGTGGGTATTGAAAAGAACCACCCCCCTTGAAAATAATCAATTTTTTTGCTTTGCAGCCTGAAATAAGAAAAGACAGACACAGTTTTTGTTTATCCAGTTGTAATTACGGAGTGCAACTTATAACATCCAAGTGAAAGATATAACACCAGCATGTTAGCCAAAAATAAAGACAATTCAAAAACAGAATCACTGAGTTGCAAAAGGATCATCCCCTCCTAAAATGACTTGTAAACTCAATCAGGTGTAGCTAATCACTTTCTCAACGGCACACACAAGACCATTTGACCTTCAAATGTGATCAGCTGTGGGCATATTGATAAGCTCAGCATTAAAAGAGCTTTTCTGGAGAATATCAGTCCCTGGTAGTGCAACTGAAGCAAACAATCAACTATGGGTGGCATGGAACTGTCAAAAGATCTCCGGGATAATATTGTGGACAGGCACAAGTCAGGAGATGGATACAAGAAAATATCAAAGGCTTTATCAATGCCTAGAAGCACAGTGAAGTATATTATTAAGAAGTGGAAGGTATTTGGTACAACACAGACCCTCTCTGGATCAGGACGTTGCTCCAAACTGGATGAAAGAGCCAGAAGGAAACTGGTCAGAGAGGCTACAAAGAGGCTCACAGCAACTCTGAAGCAGTTGCAGGAATTTATGACAAAGAGTGGTCATTGTGTGCATGTGACAACAATATCATGAATTCTCCACAAATGTGTTGTATGGGGGGTTGCAAGAAAAAAGCCACTCCTCAAGAAAGGCCACAAACAGTCACGACTGAGCTTTGCCATAACACACCTAGGAGATTCTGATGCCACATGGAAAAAAGTGTTATGGTCAGATGAGACTAAAATTGAAGTATTTGGCCTCAACACCAAACTATATGTCTGGAGGAAATCCAATACAGCTCACCATCCAAATTACACCATACCTACAGTAAAGCATGGAGGTGCTAATATCCTGTTATCCGGGTGTTTCTCTGTAGCAGGCACTGAAGCACTTGTCAGGATAGAAGGAATAGTGGATGGGGCAAAATACAGTCAAATTCTCAAGGAAAATCTTCTGCCCTCTGCCAGGAAGTTGTCAATGGGAAGAAGGTTTACCTTCCAACATGACAGTTACCCCAAGCACACAGCAAAAATGACCACACAGTGGTTGAATGAGAAAAAAGGTGAAAGTCCTTGCATGACCTAGTCAGAGCCCAGACTTTAAGGGATAGTCTAGTCAAAAATAAACTTTCATGACTCTGATAGAGCAAACAATTTGAATAAACTTTTTAATTTACTCCTATTATCAATTTTTCTTCGTTTTCTTGCTATCTTTATTTTAAAAAGCTGGAAAGTAAGCTCAGAAGCCGGCCCATTTTTGGTTCAGAACCTGGGTAGCATTTGATGATTGGATGGCTACATTTAGCCACCAATCAGCAAGCGCCACCCAGGTGCTGAACCACCAGGTTCAGCACCACTTCTAAGTTTACATTTCAGCTTTTTAAAATAAAGATACTAAGAGAATGAAGAAAAAATGATAATATGAGTAAATTAGAAAGTTGCTTAAAATTGCATTCTCTATCTGATTCATGACATTTTAATTTTGACTATACTATCCCTTTAAACCTCATTGAATATCTGTGGCCTGACTTGAAGACTACAATCCACACACGGTCACCATCAAATGTAACGGAACTGAAGCAGTTCTGTAAAGAAAAGTGGGTAAATATTGCACAGCCTCTAGATGTGCAAAGTTAGTAGATACATATCCCAACAGACTAAAGGCTGTAATTAAAGCAAAAGGTGGTTAAAAAAAATACTGACACAAGGGGGTGATCCTTTATGCAACTCATTGATTCTGTTTTTGAATTATCATTATTTTTGCCTGACATGTTGGTGTTGTATCTTTCACTTGTATGTGATAAGTTGCACTGAGTAATTAAACTGGCTAAACAAAAACTGTATCTGTCTTTATTTCAGGCTGCAAAGCAACAAAATGTGATTATTTTCAAGGGGGGGGGTGATTATTTTCAATACCCACTATATATATTTATGTGTTAATATGTGTATATACACATATTAACACATAAATATATATGTATATAAGCATATATACACAGTTCCCATAGGCCACAATGTAAAGGCACTTTTCAGTACCGTTTGTTTTCTAACATCCTACAGAGCCGCCAACTTAACACCCAAAACCGGCAAGTGTAGTTTTCTTTTTTATTTAAAGAAAACTAGCACTTAGATTTGGGGGTATTTAGGGGACATTTATAAAATTAACCAGAGATCTGATCTCAGCTTAAATGTATACGTGTTAATGGCCACCGCAAGCTCATGGTAGAAATAACCAGCCACTTGTAATGGCTGGTTATTTATAGAGCGCCTGCAAACGGGCGCACAATAAATTATAGCGCTCCACTTGTAATCTAGCCATTAACCGTCAGTTTAGGGCACCTTTGATTTAATGTACCTTGAGCGTTAGGCAACATGAGTTTTTCTGCAAAGTCTATTATATGATAGATTAAGCGCGCCTGCCCTATCTGACTTCTAGGTGTTAGCATGCTCTAAGTTTTTCACTTGAGTGCCGATATTTTACTTTAAACTTGTAATAAGAACACCAAAATAAGAGCACTATAAATTTAACTTGAGTGGTGTTATCACACAACAGCCCTAATATTTTTGAACTCCACTTGTAATCTAAGTCTGTATTTTGAAGGGGTCTCAGTGTCCTGAAAACCTGCAGTTGTAATCACTATTAGCCATTAAATGTATCACCTGTACACTAGTTTTTGTTACTTGCAAAAGGCTTTTCACTTCCTTTTAATACACTAGCTAACATGATAGTGCTCTTTTTATGTCTTATTATTTAAAATATATACAGTATGTACTATGAGCACATTTCATGTCATTGCTGTTAGTTATGGGTCCCAGGATAGAGCACCACTGCACATCCCTCCAACAGGACAAACTATGTGCCATACATGATCACAAAATAATAACGGTACAACTTATAAGGTTCCATATGAACTATTTTAAACTAGAAACTAAAACAATTTATGTAACTGCTTTTTTTTTAGTTAAATGGTTCTTTTAAAAATCATAAAACAATTTGAAAAGGCTTTAAAGCACAACTGTTTAGAAATTTAAAGGGATAGTAAACACCAAGGGGTAAATTTATAATGGTGCGGACAGACATGATCCGCTATAGCGAATCATGTCCGCCGCACATCAATAAATACAGACAGTATACTTACAGAGGCCTACTTATCAAGCCGTCAACTTTCTTGCATTCGACGGCACCAATACGCTCGCCTAACATCGCTGCCGCAGACCTGAATACACTCTCCAAAGTTACCAAAAAAGCTGTCAAAAAGCCAAGTTAACTGACAGTCATCGATCTCACTGCTCTTCGGCTTTTTCCCAGCTTTATTAGTATACTGTCACTAAACACCGCCACTATACTACACTGTTTTACCCCTATCCCGCAGCTCCCGGATCCCACCACAACTAAATAGTTATTATTGCATCAGCCAATAGGATTTTTTCTACCTTAATTAATCTAAGAGACGCCATCTTGGATGACGTCACTTAAAGGAACCTTCATTCGTTGGGTAGTCGTCAGCAGAAGAGGATGCTCTGCATCGGATGTCTTGAAGATGGACCTGCTCCGCGCCGGATGGATGAAGATAGAAGATGGTGTCTGGATGAAGAATTCTGCTTTCTGCAGGACCACTTCTGCCCGGCTTGGATGAAGACTTCTGCCCGTCTGGAGGACCACTTCTGCCCGGCTTGGATGAAGACTTCTGCCTGTCTGGAGGACCACTTCGCCCGGCTTGGATGAAGACGTCTCCCGGTAAGTCGATCTTCAGGGGGTTAGTGTTAGGTTTTTTAAGGGTGTATTGGGTGGGTTTTATTTTCAGGTTAGTGCTTTGGGCCGCAAAAGAGCTAACTGCCCTTTTAAGCGCAATTCCCATCCAAATGCCCTTTTCAGGGCAATGGGGATCTTAGTTTTTTTAGTTAGTATTTTTTTGGGGGGTTGGTTGTGTGGGTGGTGGGTTCTACTGTTGGGGGGGTTGTTTGTATTTTTTTTACAGGTAAAAGAGCTAATTACTTTGGGGCAATGCCCCGCAAAAGGCCCTTTTAAGGGCTTTTGGTAGTTTAGTTTAGCCTAGGGATTTTTTATTTTGTTTTTTTATTTTTTTATTTTGATAGGGCTATTAGATTAGGTGTAATTAGTTTAAATATCTTGTAATTTGTTTATTATTTTCTGTAATTTAGTGGGGGTTTTTTTTGTACTTTAGATAATTGTATTTAATTTAGTTAATTGTATTTAATTTATGTAATTTATTTAATTGTAGTGTAGTGTTAGGTGTTAGTGTAACTTAGGTTAGGTTTTATTTTACAGGTAAATTTGTATTTATTTTAGCTGGGAAGTTAGTAAATAGTTAATTAATAACTATTTAGTAACTATTATACCTAGTTAAAATAAAAAAAACTTTGATGTAAAATAAAAATAAAACTTAAGATAGCTACAATATAACTATTAGTTATATTGTAGCTATCTTAGGGTTTATTTTATATGGAAGTATTTAGTTTTAAATAGGAATAATTTAGGTAATGATAGTAATTTTATTTAGATTTATTTAAATTAGATTTAAGTTAGGGGTGTTAGGGTTAGACTTAGGTTTAGGGGTAAATAAATGTAATTTAGTGGCGGCGACGTTGGGGATGGCAGATTAGGGGTTAATAAGTATAATGTAGGTGGCGGCGGTGTCAGGGTAGTACATTAGGTGTGTTTAGACTCGGGTACATGTTAGGGTGTTAGGTGTAAACATAACTTTATTCTCCCATAGGAATCAATGAGATATCGGGCAGCAGCGAACATAAGCATTGCTGCTTTCAGACTCCCATTGATTCCTTTGGCATCCGCCGCCTCCAGGGCGGCGGATTGAAAATCAGGTACGCTGGGCCGGAATAGTGCCGAGCGTACCTGGTAGAAATTTGATAACTAGCAAATGTAGTCAGATTGTGCCGAATTTGCATTCGGAACATCTGTTGTGACGTAAGCATCGATCTGTGTCGGACTGAGACCAGTGGATCATATGTTACGTCACAAAATTCTACTTTTGCCGGTCTATAGGCTTTGATAAATAAGGGGAATAAGGCTCTCCACAATTACGCTGCGGAATTCCAGCGTATTTGCGGTTGACGGCTTGATAAATAGGGGCTATAGAAACAGCTTGGCCGCTACAATAATGTAGTTTGAATGTCTGATTTGTGCCATTCAATAACAAAAATAAATTGGAAAAATTATGTTTTTAGGCAAACTTCAAGGTAAGGTAAAGTTGAGCACACTAATTAACGATATCTTACTTAAATTAAAAAATAAGCATAAGTTTCATTCATCAATATTATAATAATTATTGTAATTACTTATATTTCTACCTTACAAGTACTCTCCCGACATCAATCTTTGTCCGCCTGCCATTTTTACAACTTTGATTGACAGTTTCGATCTATATAACCGTCCAATTAGCTTTTTCCCCTTTAGGGGGTCAGCCCATCCATTCGTACGTCACTAGATTCCTGAGCGCATGCGTATGGCTACAATCATCGTAGTTCCACCCGTGCTCGTTCGCGAGACGCGCATGCTCTGTGCTACCTCTGTTACTATTGCACTCAGAATAAGCATTTGTATCGGCAAGTGGCGCATGCGCAGATGAAATCTACTTCGTGAACGCGCTTTCAACTGACGTAAAGAGAGGGTGAGACCGCTCTCTGACATTATACAGAGAAACACGGAAGTGGCATGGGGGAGGAGTATTCAAATAAACGGTAGGAAAAATAAAGATTCAATTACATCAAAAGTATAGAATAAAAATTTAAAAAAAGTTAGCGACTACGTTGTTGTTAAATAATAGAATGCATATAGGCTTTCAATAGCGCTAAACTTTACCTTACCTTTAAGTAATAGAAAAAGCAAATTAATAAGTGTTTAATTCAAATCCAAATTCAAGCAAGCAGACTTATTTAAGAACTAATAAGTGAAGAAGGATGCCATTAAATAAAGTCTGAAATACAGAAGGCATTGGAAGGATAATCATTGTCTACAAAATTTGACAATTTTGATAATAAATGCAATGTTTTTCTCACCAAGGTCTAAAATATTAAATCCATGGGCATGCAGGGGAATGGCAGAAGGTGACAGATCCTTCCTGGCTTGTACACTTGCCGGTAGACAAATCTGGGGTTAGAAAACTGTTCTCTTACTACCTATCCCAGCCTATTAAATGCTAGTTATAAAGTAAAAAAGGCCAAGGGTTCTGAAACTATACCTCTTGTGCCATAATTAAAGGGATAATATTTTATGATTTAGATAGAGCATTCAATTTTAAACAACTGTCTAATTTGCTTCAATTACTTTTCCTGTACTTTTGGTATTTGTTGTTGCACAGTAGGGATGTATGCTTGGGAGCCAGCCCATTTCTGGATCACTAGATGGCAACAGTTTTGCAAGAATGTTATCCATTTGCAAGAGCGTTATTTCCTGCCATGTAGTGCTACAGTTAGGTATCTGTTCAATGCAGAATATTGTGGGGGGAAAAGAAAATATGATAATAGAAGTAAATTGGATTTTTTTTATAAGACTCCTCATTCCAAAGATGGATGTCTTCAATATCAGAAGATATATCCCATATATATATATCACAACTTTGGATAGGACCCAGGACTTGACTAATGATGGAGTAGGCTGGACTGTAGTAGACTGGCAAGAGATAAGCTATGGTACTAAATCAGCTTAGCAGAAGCAGAGTCAACAAGGCAAAAATCAATCAGAAATCAGGCGTCAGAATCAAATGAAAAATATGAAGATTACTCACTAGCAAAAGTCAATTCTTATAAGAGGAAATCACACATCAGAAGTCACATCCAGACACAGACTATTTAAAAACAGGCAAGGAAGAATGGAAATGGTATCAGTAAATAGGCACTAGGTTAGAATGCACACACCGTGGTTGGCAAAAAGATACAATAAAAAGAGACCTCAGTGAGAGAATTAATCGAGCTGTTCTAAACAAAAAACAAGGAGGTGCTGCAAAAATAGGTGCAATGGATAAAACCTGACATCTTCATAAGGTCACATGACCCTAGATATCACATGGTCAACATAAAAAAGGCAATTAATAAATCACTCAGCATGCTAAGGCACTGTTGCTGAGCTCTGAAGTCAATCCAAGGGTTGCAGGTTCGATCCCCTGCGAGGTCCACTCAGCCTTTCATCCTTTCCGAGGTCGATAAAATGAGCAGCGCTTTGAGACCCTTACGGGTGATTAGTTGCACTTTACCCAATACATACATACAATTAATACATCACTAGATAGATACTTGCTTTAGAGTCATAAATTAGGATAGGTGTTAAATCTGTATTATGTGATTATTGGAGAAATTCCTGCAGAGGACAGTGATTACGGCCCTTTAGGCTAGATTACATAATCTTAAAAGCTTCTCTGTAGCAGTGATAGATTCCAGTTGAGATATTTTCCCCACCTACAGTACCCCATAGTCTTATTGTTTTATTTCTAAGACACATCTGCATAACGATGCCCACAAATTGCAGACATATTTCTGAAAGTGATAAATAGCTTTATTTGTTAAGTGGTATTAAATCCTATAAGCGCTTATGGCTCTGCAGGGTGCCTAAAGGCTTAGAAAGCCAAACTCATTTAACCTT